>NW_024581115.1:5305279-5417569 GCF_017639235.1 Corvus kubaryi | reverse complement strand
CACACACCGAGACACATTCCCCCCTTCATGCAACCCCTGAGGGGAGCCCAGCCTCTCCCGCCGCTCCTGAGGGAGGACAAGCCCACCTCACGCCGCCCGAGAGGAGACAAGCTTCACAGCGCCCGTGAGATGAACGCCCTTTCCCCGCCGCCGCTCCCTTTTCCCCCGTCGCCCCCTCACACGCTGCCCCGCCGGGGCGGTCAGTCGGTGGATCCCTCACGGCCGCCACCATCGGCACCGACCGAGGTAAACAAGGGACCTGTGACCGCCGGCGCGCGCTGATGGCGCGCAGGTGACGTGAGGGCGGGGAGGGGCCCGGCACCCGGTTTTAAGGAAAATGGCTAAAAATCGGCGTTTAAGCGTTAAATGTGGGTAATGAGTCCAGTCCCGTTCTGAGGGAGCAGCCAGTGGCGCTCAGGTAAAAACTGTTCTCAGCCTTTCACTGAAGCCCAGAGGGTAGGGGTAATCCAATATGTTTTTTTTAATATTTAATAACAAGTTTCAATTACGTGTGTTATGTATGATAAAAATATACCGTTTTCCTAAGCATAAGCAGCAATTCACAAGAAGAATATCCAAAATACTGTGTTGTTATCTTACCTTCTGAAAGGCCAGATTCAGAGACAAAACTAGACTTTTCCTCTGAAGAGCAAAAAGTGTTTGAAATGCGACCTACCTGTTAAAATGCTAAATCGGTGACACAAAGAGGAAGAAAATGCAGTGAGAATTTGGAACCCTTGTTGTCACAGTGTGTTGTTCTGTGACATGTACACAGCCTGCATTCCAGCAGGTCCTTGGCACCTCCACACACTCCTGCTGACACAGCCTGCGTTTTTAAATAAATAACTGAAAACACAGACTAAGTTAGCCAGCAATATTTATGAAGAATTTTATCTAAACACAAGAGGGAAGATCATACCTGCCAATTTATTTTTTATCATTTCTGTACGCTTTGGTAGAGTCACAGCAACAAGTCAAACAAGTTGGCTCAAGAACCAGCAGACAACTGGAGGCTTATAAAAACATTTATTTGCATTTGCTGAATCAGCTGAATAATCAAAACAGATTTTTTGGTTTGTTGTCCAACATTTACATAACTTGAAAATAAAGAACTGAAGAAAAGAGCATCACTTCCTGAAATCTATTTCAGTGTCTTTTATCATTTACAGTTTTGGCCTCTGAGCAGATTTTCATAGTACATTTTACTATGTGAGTTCACAGAGAAGTACATTTTAAAAGAATTGTTGTAGCTTGATTATAGTTTTTCTCAAAATAGCCCAAATTCTCAATGATACATATATGTAAAGATAATCCCTTGCACTCTACCCATTTAATTTAAATATAATTTCTCACCATTCACCATTATTTCTGTAAAATACCTACTGTGATACTGTTTCCAAGTAAATAGGACTATTTTAGAGGCTTTTCATATTAAATTCTTCTGATTGCCTTTACTAATATAGTTACTGTTTGTATAAATAGATTCACATTCCAAAGAACAGAACTGTATTAACACCAGAACCTGTTGTGTGCTTAAGGTTCCTGATTATTTTGAAAACACAAAGCTGCTGGGAGAAGCAAGAGGGTACAAGCAACATTTATGTCTACCAAGTAATTTGGAAACAATACCAGTTATGCAGCAACTCACCTTTTATGCCAACTAAGTTAAGCAAGCTACTGCTGTTATGCATGCTAATAAAGTTAAAAATAGCATGTAAAAACAGAGGTCGGTGTCAGTGTCTTCAAAAATTAATCACTACATAAGAAAAAAATCCAAAGGCATTACATTAATGTATATTTGCCATATTCGTGAGGGTTTTTTTTAATTTCTTTTCATCCCATTAGGATCTGCCAGCCTGTGTTTATTTCAGCTGCTTGAGCTGATCCTGTCTGTGTGACAGACACAGCACTGGGAATGCTTTCAATCCCACCAATATTTGTATTAATGTCATCTCTGTCAGCAAGGTGAATATTTTGCCCCTGAGCGGTTTCACGCAGATCCCAAAATGAGCAGCACTGCTGGTACAAGGAAGTGTGTCTTACAAAGCAGCAGCTGCAACTCAGGAATGAAATTCCAAGGCCAGGTGCAGAAGCTGCCTCCTCCCAGTCCCAAACTGCATCCACTCAGGAAGGAATTTCAGAGGTTTATATAGTTTATATATATATATTTACATATTTATTTACAGAGGTTTGTATAGCAGTCTCACAGCTACATTACTTCAGCTCGCTCTCTCCCCTTCCATCAATTGAAAATCCTGGCTGTACTATCACCTTTCTGCTGATGAATATTTCACTGTGCTTCAGTAGTTTCCAGAGCAAACATCTTCTTGTTTAGCTCCCAGCCATAAGCATGGCAATAATGCACCTTACAAACCCCAGAAGCCTTCTGCCTCCTGAAGTGTAATTTTCATTTAAAAATGCCCTGTGTTGCCACAAAAACCATCATTTAACCCAGCAAAATGTTCAAGTACCCCATTTATCTTGTGTTTTATGAGTATTTGTGAAATGGGACTGAGAAACTGCTCCCTGGAAATGTCAATGCAAACTTCTTCTTCGTATAGTAATTAATGAATCTGTGTAATAGAATAAAACCCTCACAGACCAAGTTGATCTAGCCAAGTAGCCTGTTTCCAGAATGCAGGGGAAGCTCAGACCTTTCACTGGATGTTCTCCCAGATTCCAGTTACCCATGATTTAAGGACTTGGAAGGTGAGGGTGAATCCAAACCATTAAGCAGGTGTGTGTGCACCCCAGGAACAGAATCCCTTTTAGACCCTTCTTAATATTTTGGACTTCATAATGTCCTACTGCAGGGAGTCTTCACTTTGCTTTCTGCATTTGTTACATAATTGTTATTTCTAGACATAAAGGGAGTTACGGCACTGGCACAAACTCATTTGTTTCCATGTTCCAGTGCAACACCGACACCCCATTAAAAGACACAGCACAGCAGTGACATGAATCAGCCCCTCAAAGAGCATCTCTCATCTTGTAACCAGTCTGTTTGAACCCAAAACAGAATCAAAGCAACTCTTTAATGAATAGGAATAAGAATAAAGCTGAAAACTGAAAACCACAAGGTTTATCGCCACGTGATTCGTTCCAGCAGGAGACTTTGCTTGTGTTTGGGTCCTTAGTGCTTTCAGAACACCTCAAATTGTTAAGAACAGAATATAAAAGATGAATTAACTCTCAGTTAAAGGGGGAGGCTTTCAGAGAGCACACTCCTTTCCAAACTGAGCTCCTGGTCATTTGGGCCTTCATGATACAACACAGGAAGTACTTTAAGAGATTTTAAGAAAAGTGAAGTCAAGACCTGCTCTCGGACTGCATCTTGAGCAGTGTAATCCAAGTAATACCAGAGTAGAATTCCTCACATTTATTGTTCACTGCTGAGGTTGGGTGATTCATCACATTTAAATTCTTTCACATGAGCTTAATAACTTCCTTCTTTCATCTGTTATCATCATATCTGAAAAGAATTAATAATTTTTATCTTAAACTGAATTATGCTGTGTGGTATCTAACACACAATAAAACATGCAGAAAACGTGAAGTAAAAAAAAAGGAACAGTCAAGCAAACCAAGAAGCTAAAGCATTTTTACTACAGAAAAATGGCATCTCTAACAATATATTTGTTTCGTGTTTCCTATTTTTGCTTTCTCCCCCTCACCATCTGCCTCTGTTCTGCTTTTTCTTTCAAAAAGCATCCACCTCATTTAGCTTCACTCACCCCATCACAGGATTCAGCCTGAATAAAAACAAAACCCCCAATTCCAAAGCCAAAAAAGCACTACCTCTTCATAAAAGACCTTAGAAAAAGAGCTCTCCTTTTTCTTACAGGAGCTGTAGATCTGTTAGAGAAGCAGTCCATCTTGACTCAGTGCTTTGCTACACACCCTCTAGACAAAGGAACTTGAGCTTTTTGGCCCCTGATAACTCTGGGTTGTACCTGTACCTTCAGTGGTGCTCTTTTTGCCAAATCTTGCCCTGTTCTTTTGGTAGCCAGCACTGAGTCCCACAAGAATGAGATCCTGTAGTGTGGAGAAAGAAGGTGAATTACAGAACATGCAGTTCTTGAGCAAGAACTACTTCTTCCATCATGGAAGCAGCTAAGCAATGCCCAGGGGAATTTGCTGTTCTGTGGAGCAGAGTCCCACTGCTTTGCTTAAGACACCCTGCATGAAAACAAAACCATTTTGGGGAGACAATCCTCAGAAGGCAATAGAAATAGAGAATGCCCGTCACTGACATGTGTGCCATGCAGTGATCAGGAGAGCTTGGCAGTGCCAGAGCCTGCACTGTGCTGTGTGCAGAGGAAGCAAGGGATAATGAGGAGAAGATGAAATACAAAAAGGTACTAACCTGTGGCAGCACAATAATCTGACTCTGGAGGCAAGTCCCTGGAGGGCCAGAAAGGTCATGACAAACGCTCTCATTTGTGAGTCAATTCTCTGCAGCAACCATAGTGAATTTGTTACTGCAGTCAGTGCATGGACTAAGGGCAACTTCTGGATCCAGCCAGGGTACAGCCCTGAGCCTCTGGATCTCTTGGGCAGAACGTGTTCTGTGCAGTGCAGCGAGGAGCTGAGCCAGGTCAGACACCCTCCCAAGGCACTGGGACCTCAGTGCCCGTCCTTGTGCCTTCAGGGCCAGCAGGACCTTGGCATGGGAGCAGTAGGAAAGAAGTAAGGGACCCGCTGTCATCCTGGCTGTGTCTCTGGTGGTCCTGGGAGCTGGTGGGGCGCCAGAGGGGGCTCACAGGATCACAGAATCAGGAAAAACCTCTGAGATCATTGAGTCCAACCTCTGACCAAACACCGCTTTGTCAGCCAGACCATGGCACTGTGTGCAATGTCCAGTTCTTTCTTGAACACCTTCAGGGATGGCGACTCCACCCTGCGCAGCCAATTCTTATGTTTAACCACACTTTTCATGAATAAAATCTTCCTGATGTGCAACCTGTATCCTCCCTGGTGCAGCTCCGGGCCACCTCCTCCCCGCCTATCGTTGTTACCTGCGAGCAGAGCCCGAGCCTCATCGAAGGCCACCCCTGAGCTTCCTCTTCCAGGGTTGGAGGGCTGGATGGGAGGGAGAAAAAAATATGGAACGCTTCACGAATTTGCGTGTCATCCTTGCGCAGGGGCCATGCTAATCTTCTCTGTATCGTTCCAATTTTAGTATATGTGCTGCCGAAGCGAGCACGATATCGAGGCCCTCCCCGAAGCTATTTGTACCCCCGGGATTCCGGCTCCGCCAGGTCAGGGTGACCCGGGGGAACGAGCCGGCGGTGCCGGTGGGCGCAGCAGCAGTCGTGCACAGCACCCCGGCCGAACCGAGAGTCTGGCGGGCAGGGGCCGGCGGAGAGGGGGCAAGAGGACCCAAAATCCGGCATAATTCGCGTTATGCAAAGAGTATTGCTGTATGCAAATACGCGCAAAGCACTCTGGGGCGGGGGCCGTGCCCGGGGGTCCGCACGGGTCCGTTCCGTATCAATAACCTCGGCGGGCTTCAGAGCGGCGTTCGGCTCTGCGCAGCTGGGAATGTGACACTTTTCCGTGGTGACGTACCTAAATTAGTTAATATTAGTTAATAAAGGGGCGATATGCGGGTAGTTGAAGCCATTTGTTGTTTCACAGAATCACAGAATCGTTCGGCTTGGAAGGGCCCTCTGGAGATCACGTAGTCCAAGCCCCCTGCCAAGGCAGGGTCACCTGGAGCAGGCGACACAGGAACGCGTCCAGGTGGGTTTGAATGTCTGCAGAGAGGAAGACTCCACCACTCCCTGGGCACCCGTTCCGGTGCTCTTGCCACCCTCAGCTTGAAGAAGTTCTTCCTCTTGCTGAGGTGAAGCTTCTTGTGTTTTAGCTTATGACCATTACTCCTTACATATTTCGAGTGTATCTCCGGCACACGGCAGCTGTGGCGGGACCGCGTGGCTGCAGGGACAGCGAGGGAATGCGGTCGTGCACCGGGGACAAGGAGCGAGGATCCGGTAGCCGTGTTTGTTCTAAGGAGGGACGGGGGAAAGCCTTTCCAGGCGCAGCAGAGTGGCGCAGCGGAAGCGTGCTGGGCCCATAACCCAGAGGTCGATGGATCGAAACCATCCTCTGCTAGCACAGTGTTTTTGGGTTTTATTCCCTCGTGTCCCGGCACAGCGTCCGACGGCTGCGTCCTCTCTGCTGGTTATTTTTGGGTGTGGGGGACAGTGGCGTTGCCGGTGCGAGGACAGCTGTTTTTTCCTAAACAATCTTGGCGACACGCAGTACAGCGGGTGCGAGTAAAGGACGGGCAGAACACTGCACAGTGTGATGCCTACAGCCTTTCTTCGAGTGTAATTTGAAGGTCTCGTAGGGTCACAGGGTGGTTTGGGTTGGAAGGGACCCTTAAAGAACGTTTAGTCCCACCCCCTGCCATGGTTAGGGACGCACCAAGTTGCTCAGAGCCCTGTCCAACCTGACTTCTAATGTTTCCAAGGACGAGGCATCTGCCACCTCTCTGGGCACCCTGTGCCAGTGCCTCAGCACCTTGTGGTAAAAAGTTTCTTTATTTTTCGTAAGAAAGCTCCCTTATATATTGAAAGGTCACAGGGTCCCCCTGGAGGCTTCTCTCCTCCAGGATGAACAGCCCCAGCTCTCTCAGCCTTTCCTCATAGAAGTGCTCCAGCCCTCCGAGCATCTTCATGCGTTCGTCCGGACCCGCTCCAGGAGGTCCATGTCTTTAATTAGTCTTAACAAGCTCGTTGCATACATTTGTAGTTTTTCCCTGTCTTGCCCGTTTAAATGAAACATTGTGGCAATGTCAAATATATCAAGCAGAGACTCAGCACAAAATGCAGGAAAGCAAAAGGAAAACAAACGTGAAAACTTAAATGTCAATGCACGTGGTATTGAAAGCCTGTATTTGGCCTCTGGATCGCATGATCTGAGGGAAAGGCTCTGTGAACTTATTTAACGCCACAGCGCTTCACAATGGGCATTGTTTTCAGGGCTGTAGAATGTGAGAAATAAACAGTGGAATTTTTGCGTGGAGCGAGTACGTGCAGAATACATGAAGGAACAACAAGGCGGGGATTCTGGTTACAAATCCATGGAAAGAACAGTCCTATGGAATTCTTTTCCCGTGCATTTGGCTCAGTAGGCGCGGCTCGGGGGACCATGTTGTGCGGTTCCATGGTGTAATGGTTAGCACTCTGGACTCTGAATCCAGCGATCCGAGTTCAAATCTCGGTGGAACCTGAGCGTTTTTGCCGCGGGCAGGTTTCTTCGGTGCTCAGAACCGTGGAAAGTGACTTCAAGGCGTTTTTCATGGATTGTGAGAATGCCATAAACATCCCATGCCATAAACATCCCATGCCACGTGGAAAACGCATCCAAAACAGAGGAGTGACCAATGGGACAATTTCCCCGGTTTTTCCCCCCCCGGTATCTATTATTTATTGAAGCCAGGTTAGTAGTTTCTGACACACATCATCTGAAGAATCTCAGACACGTCACAGCATATTGTTTCCTTTTATTTCTATGCTTTGAATCGCCTGTGTGGAAACACGGTTCTAAAATTCTGCATCAGCAAAGATGGTGGCAGCTGCTGAGCTCTGGGGCGGGGATGAGGTTTTGGGGTGTCTCTGACAGCAGATGTTCTCCCAGTGTTCATGTTTGCTTTCTGCCCTCACTATACCAGGGTGACTTGCCGGTGTCCAAAGGGGTTCCAAGAGAGCTGGAGAGGGATTTCGGACAAGGGATTGGAGTGACAGGACGAGGGGGAATGGCTTCCCACTGCCAGAGGGAGGATTAGATAGGATATTGGGAAGAAATTCTTCCCTGTGAGGCTGACGCGGCCCTGGCACAGGCTGCCCAGAGAAACTCGATGCTTTATCACTGGTAATATTCAAGGTCAGGTTGCACAGGGCTTGGAGCAACCTGGGCTAGTGGAGGGTGTCCCTGCCCACGGCAGGGGCTTGGGACTGGATGATCTTTAAGGTCCCTTCCAACGCAAACCACTCCGTGATTCTGTGAAGACGACGAATATTGCAGAAACTCGGGACAAACATGGATATTTAGGTCGTGTTCAATTCCTGTCGGTCATCCTAGGCACAAGGGCAGAAAGGACGGGGAGTTCCCAGCGGGATTTGCTTGCTATGGATTTATTATCGGGGCTGGAAGGGAGAAGAGGCACCGCCCGGTTCTATGGTGTAATGGTCAGCACTCTGGACTTTGAATCCAGCGATCCGAGTTCAAATCTCGGTAGAACCTGCTCCCGCTCTCCCTTTTCCTGCCTCCCCGCGCGGACCGGACCGCGGGGACGCTCCGGGCGTTTCCGTGACCCGAACTGCGTCACGCTCTGCCCAGTTTTGTTCAACGCAATGAATGTGACAAAGGATTTTAAATAATTCTTATTACTTTTTATTTAGGTCTTTCATTGTATTATACTGCTGTTTTACATTAAGTATTTTTGGGGGGGGTGGGGGGGTGGGAAAAAAAAAGGCATTTACACTGTGGAAAATTTCACCAGGCAGACGTGCAGAATTTGGACATTTTTCAGATGCACCCAACTACTGACTTGGAAAATAAGGGCGAAAATGCAGTGGTTTTGGAATGGATATGATATCAGATTGATGCACAATTTAAATAGATATTCCCTCTGCTTTTCTAACACAACCCTCCAGTGGTTATTTTTCATTTCCAGAGTAGCTAAGGACATCTTAACACCTTGGCTCCCCTCCTCCAAACCTGTCCTACTAGTCACTTGTTTACACAGCAACAGGAACAAGCCTGCTCTGTGACAACAACTCCTCCTCCTCCTCCTTTTCCTCTGACCAGGTAACCCTGCCTTGCTGGCCCTTGAAAAAAAACCACAGAACACCTTCAAATGGAGTTATAATTTAGTAGAAATCCAGGTCCCAACTGCTCAAGGAACATACAGAAATGTTTGCTCAATTCATTAAATTTTCACATAACCTCCAGATGAAAAAAATCCCTTGTCTATGTCAGGGCTAACTTTCATCCTTTCCCCAACTGCTGGACCAGGCCACACAGAAATAAAGATCCTTCCCTGTGCACAAGTGTTTAACCCACTCTATGCAGTAACCTCAGCACAACTCTCACTGGCTGGCTTCATGCACCAACAGCATTGTCCCCAGGCACAAGAGCTTTAAAGCCACAGAGGCTTGTCTGCCTTGCAAGGATTCAATGTATTAATTTACAATTCTAGAGAGCAAATTACCATTTCCTACAGCAATCTGGCAACTTTCTCCTGTCATTTACCAGAGTCTGAGGTGCAGCTGTAATCCAGAGCTCCCATAAAGTGTTGATGCAGCATTGGTGCCACAGATGTGGCCAGCACTCCTGCTCAGTGCCCTAGACAAAGCTCCTGTGTGGAACCAGGTGTACTGAAAGAGTTTACACGAGACAGAATCAGCGCAGAATTGAGTACCGAGATTTATTGACGACAATTCATGGTCATGCTGCATTTGAAAACAAAGCACCGAAATTTGGGTAATTGAACATCATCCAGATATAATCCAGCTGAGACTGCTGCATGTGGATATGTGCATTACTCTGGGGGAGAGCACAGCCCGGGGCTGCCCAGGTCATTGGCCACAGGGGACACACACAGGTGCTGTGGCTGAGGGAAACCTCCTGCACCAGGCAAAGGGACTTGGCAACCCGCTGGAGCACTCTCAGAGTAAAGTAGTATAACCCCAAGAATCCAGCACCTGACATGCTTAAGTCAGGAACATGCAAAGACAATTTTATTAATTCATTTAATGTGTCTAATTCCTTTCCCACAATCCCTCCAGTTTATAATTTTCTAAAAATCCTCTTGTCTCAGCACAATATTCAAGGGAGAGGTAAAGCACTATGGCTGTGGCCATGTCAGGAGCTTTTCCTGTTGCTGAAAAGACAGTAGCAATAGAAATTATTAGTAGCCAAAATCCAATCAGGGAACTAAATAGTTTTGTAATTTCAGAAGTATGGCTACAAACACGTATTGCCAGCAATAACGGACTTTGCAACTGCAGATTTAAAAGCCAGAATCAAACCTCAGGCAAGTATTTCATTATATATGAAGCTGCAACAAGGTTGTCTGATATATGTTAAAATTTCAGTGAAAGCAGGTGAAGGGGGAAAGTCTTAAGGGATAGAACTTTCCTTTCCTTTCCGACTGGCACTTTCAAGAAAAAGCCTTTAAAAAACTAAAACATTTTACTCCAAAAAGTCTTATAAAACAAAAGCTGACAAGAAAAATTAGGCGAGTGTCAGTTACCTAGGTCACTACTGATAATACATTCTGTGTAGCCAATACAAGCTCAGTTAGATGCCTTCCTTGTCTTTAAAAAAGAATTCTGAAGCAGACAAATCATCAACAGCTCTTTGCACTGTGACTGCCTCAATAGGTTACAACACTTGAGCAGATGGAAGAAATGGTGGATGCAACTGAAACAGGTTATATCAGACACTGAGCCATTGCTTTCCCTTGCAGTGGGAGCAGAGCAGATTTATTTCACCCACTGCCCAGCCCATTCCTGGGGTCCCCCAGCGGCACAGGGAGCGAAGCCCTTCTGTTTGCAGCAGGCAAACACTGGCCAAGGTGCCACCCAGCCCTGGGGAGGGTCCATCACATTGTACAAACAGTTCAGGGCTCTGCTTTCAGAACAGCAAGGCAGCTCTTGTGTAGTTTACTGAAGATCTCCTCAGAAAAGCAAACTGGTTTTGTACCATTTCACCCAGTAGAAGCACATAAAAAAATAAGCACACTGTACAAAGAGCAGCAGTGATATAATTTAAACATGCATCCAGCTACAAACCATGTATACAGAGAAACAGGCCTATACAAACAGAACAGGACCACTTTATTACGTTAGAATTCCGGTGGAGTTTTTGGAGGATGGCAGATAAAGAAAATCAGACCGAAGGTGGTGTATGTTGCTTCTGAAAGTAATCTGTTCTGAAATGTCACACAACACCCCCATCTTTATCTAGCAGACATCTATTACAGTTCCAGCTACACACAGCTCTTCCCACGGCTCCTGGACTCCCCCTTCCCGTACAGAGGTAGATTTCTGTCGATGTTCTGATATTGCACCACGTTAAGCATCATGTTCTTATCACAAAGAACAACTTGCAAAGGCTGATTTATTAATTCATGGGCATAATCTCGTTGTGGGCATTCAGGTAGTGCAGTAATCTAATTCATTTGCACTTGAAAGAAAACCTCCCTCCAAGCACAGTGGTTTGTTATTTAGGTGGAGGTCCAATGGAAAGCTGCAATTATTAACAGCTTCACAATTAAGAGAGCTATTTCCTGTCAGCAGGGTGACACTTCATTGTGTCTCTCCTTTTCAGCCTCCCTGGTCTAGCCAATGCCAGGTCTTGCCCCCCCTTCCCTGATGCTGTATCCCATTCCACTGTGTCCAGGTTAAATGTGCATTTCAAACACACACAGGTTTTTGCAGGATTTCTTACTCACACAAGCAGTTGTAGTATTAAAGAAATTTTCAAGAAGATTCATTCAAACTGCATTAAATGGTTAAAAAAGCCCATCCACACTTTCAGGCTGCATAAGGAAAGCTAGAACTTTGCTAGCTTCCAACAGCCAATAATCATGAACAGATCTGATGCTACCAGGAAAATCTGAAGAAGTCTGGCAGGAGTCTAATTTCTTTTGTCCATCACATTCTTGAATAACTCTCTGACAACTGGGGAAGTTGCAGACAAGCTGCATGGCAGTACCACTTCACAATGTCTGTTAAATGAACCTCTATAGCTATTTATAAAAATAAGTGCATCAAAATTAACGATGCTGATGTATCGTAACTCTGATGAGCTCACAAGCATTGCTCAGTATTTTTTCCTCAGAGGCACCCCAGAAGTTATTTTTTGCAGAAGTCTTTCAACACAGAGACAAATGAAAGAACAATCTGGGCATGTTTCACTGTCAGAGAGAAGCCAAAGCAAGCAGCAGCACCACTCCTCCTGGCTGCAAGCTTGGCAGAAAACTTACAAGGAAAGAAAGTTCTCTTTTTGTACCAACCAACCTATTTGGAACTATTTTAAATTAATCATTTAGCATTAGCTTCGCAGGTTCAGTTTCTGTGAAGCATTCTGTGACATTAGATCAGTAAGAAATGGTGGCTAGTTTGGAACTGAGTATTTTTTGCTGGATTATGGATACGAGGCTTATAGAAATTCATTACATCTCTCCATATACTCACTTGTCCTTTAAAAGGGCCTTTTCCTTAACAAGGCAAGTGAATCCCAAGTTACTTCACACCAACTGCATCAATACTGAAATTTCTGTTGACTGTTTTCCTGTGATGACAGGGATCGCAGACCTAGGAGTAAAATCATCTCACCCTCTTGGAGGAGCCCATTTTGTGCAGTGAACCCTTCACTTCAGGGAGTAACTTCATCAGGAATGGCACTCCCTGTCCCTGGCAGAAAGGGCTTATGCACCTTGCCAGATCAGATTTTTGAATGAAGAAATCCATTGTAGGCAGGAAATGACAAACAGTGAAAGTTAAATGACAGCGGCAGGAACCAGGGCTTTTGGAGACTTCTGTGGTTTTGCAAAGCAGTGGTTCTTCCCAAGAACAATCCCGAGCTGGGCAGAGCCTCACTCACCCCCTCGCCAGTGCCCAGCGGCCGTGACTGCACAGAGGGTTCCGGTGCTGCCCCGTGACCTCAGCACGGCTCTGCACCTTCAGCCGTTACCACTTGATATCCAAACTGCTCGTGCTTTGATTTACAGCACTGTACGTGGTGTGCAAAGTGTCCTGGACCTTCTTGGAGTCCATGCCCTCCAGCCAGTCCTGGTACATCTTCTGTACCTGCAGGTTGGTTTCTGGCAGCCTGACGGGAATCGCAGTGTACACCTCTTCCATCTGGGCAAGCAGGGCTCTGTCTGGTTTGCCATCCTCAGTCTGTGCCTGGCCCTTTCCATTTAGGCATCCTTAGGAAAAAAATCAATTAAAAAGATGGAAGGTGATGGAGGATTGGATATGAAAAGAAAGTCTTTGTTAACTCAGAATTCTTTTTTGACACTTCTCTAAAGAAGTTTTCTCTTTAAACTTCCCCCCACGCTGTTATAATTTGTATTTACCTAAAGTGACTCCTGTATCAACATCATCTTAATGGAAATGAGGTTTCCATATCAACAATCTTTCTCTGTATTCTCCATGGTTTAATGACCCTAATTATGTTCCTTGTCTTTTCTTGCCCTTGACAACCACCATTTCAGAGAACTTCCTCTGAGGCTTGGCAGCACAGTGCTGGCACTTATTTATAGGTCAGAAGAGAACAAATAACATCGTGGCTAATTTTAGAAAACTCAATCATTTTTTGAGCCAACCCTGCACCTGTAATTGGTGTTTTAGACCCTTCATTAAATAGTGAGATTTTAAATTATTAAGAAGAGAATTAAGAGGGAATGAAATGAAGTGCCTGCCTGTAAGGCAGCTTTCCTTTGAGATTCAAGATCTATGTGCAGAACAACTGGGGATCCACAATTATTCTTACCTCCTGGGCAGGCAAGGACTTCTACAAAATGGTATAAAAACTTTCCTTTTTTCAACTTCAGGACCATGTTTTGGATATTTCTAAAGCCATAAGCGGCTGCAAAACGCAGCACTGTCTCCCCATCCTTTTCAAGGGTAACTTCTTGAAAGTCCTTGTTCCTGTCAAGATACACAGAGAACATTTTAACCCCCTGCATTCCCAGAGGAACAATCCAACTGTGTCAGTTTGTATTCAGATGCTCTAAAGAGAACAGAACAAGTGTAACAGTGAGAACAAGGTGAACTCTTCCACTTTCTACACTGAGTTAAGCAGAAGTTGGGGTGGAACTGCAGGTAAGTTTTTAATAAAATGAGTACCAGCAGGAGCTGATTTACAGTGAGAGACTTGCAGGTTTAGAGCAGGTTTATAGCCTACCAGCTGCTTTCATTGCAGCATCAATCAAAGCAGGGGAAGTCCCTGGGCTTCAGGAACCAGTTCCTTGCCAAGAGGCTGGTCAAACCCTGGAACAGGCCTCCCAGAGAGGTGGCCAATGCCCCAAGGCTCTCAGTGCCTAAGGGACATTTGGACAAAGCCCTTAATAACACACTTTAACTTTTGGTAGCCCAAAGTGCTCAGGCAGTTGGACCAAGTGATTGCTGTGGGTCTCTTCCAAGTGAAAATACCCTACTCTGTTCTAGCTCACCCATTCTACATAACAAGGATTCAAAACTCCAACTTACTTTAATGCTTTGTAGGTTATCTCCTTGACATCCATGCCAAAAAGCTCCTTTGCAGCATGTTTAAAAATGTGCTCCAGGTAACCATCAGATCTCTTCCCATCGTGCCTTACTACATCTCCCTCCTTTAGGTCATCAAACCTTAGGAAACAACAGAAAAGAAGATCAACTCCAAAATTTCATTCTTTCACTTCAATGAAGTAGTGTGTTTCTCCCCTTCTCTATCTCCCCCACCAGAAAGTGTTTTGTAGCACTAAGTGAGAACATATTAACATTTTTATTTATTACAGCTTAAAAAATGAAAATTATTCAGGACAGCAGTGAGATGTTCAGAAATATCAAGCAACAGTCATTTATAAGAGTGCACCTTCATCACAACCTGAAGGTTTTGTTAACAGCCATTTACTGCTCAAGAGCCATTTGGGGAAAAATTATTTAAATAAATGATCATTTTTGCCTGTGAGAATACAAAAGTACCTCAGAAGTTACAAGTCTTTGCTGACAATTCTCCTGCTTTAGAAACTTGTTTGTCTGTAACACTGTGCCAATAAAGTAACACCAAATCAGTACAGCTGCAACCAGGTTACAACAGTGTACCCTGAAAGTAAGTGCCACACTGTGGTTCAGGAGAGAAAATGGGAGGTCATATCCCAAGGGCATCTCCTGGAAGTTCACCTCTCCCCCACAAGTTACTTTATTCATACAACTTTTTTAATACCAAGCACTTTATCACAAATTGCTGCTGTGCTGGGACTTGTTTTAAGAGGATGACTTCAAGTTATTTAAATTTCTCTGCAAGATCTACTTTTAAGACCCCAGAAGAGTAAAAATTTATGTCATTACATCTCACGGTTGAGCCAGCATTATCAGATTAGTCCTTTTAAAAGTTATTTTCCAACATAAATTGAGGGCACTTGGCTTGTTCAGCCTGGAGGAGACTGAGGTCAGACATCACCAGGATCTGCAGCTTCCCTGTGAGGGGCACCTCCGATCTCTGCTCTCTGTCACAGTGACAGAACCCAAGGAACGGCTGGAGCTGGGCCAGGAAGGTTTAGGTTGGATATTAGGGAAAGGTTCTTCCCCAGAGGGTGCTGGGCACTGCCCAGGCTCCCCAGGGAATGGGCACGGCCCCGAGGCTGCCAGAGCTCCAGGAGCGTTGGGACAGCGCTGCCAGGGATGCCCAGGGTGGGATTTGGGGTGTCTGGGCAGGGCCAGGGGTGGGACTGGGTGATCCTGTGGGACCCTCCCAGCTCAGGATATGCTATGATTTTATAAATTGAGCTAATAAACCAGGTACATTCTGAATAACAACTTGTCCTTTTACTGGACAGGCTGATACAGAATTAAAAGACTCTCTCTAGGTGATTCTGATACAGAATTAAATGTCTGTCTCTATGTGATTATGCCTGCAAGAACTCTATTAATTCTCACTGTGTGTGACAATCTCTAGAAGCAATCATAGGAGCTGTACTACAAACACAGCTGTGAACATGTTCCCAACTGACCCACTCAAATTTCTCCACTCTAGGTCCAAGCAGAATACTAGCTGGAACTGAAAAGGATTTTTCAAAACTTCCAGAGCTTTCTGTTTTGTGCAAGACAGCACATTTATTGCTCCACTACCACCCCTTTGGAAAGATACCAAGGAACATCTGTCACAGTTGAACAAAGATCAGGGGGAGCAGCCTCTGTAACTAAGTCTGAGAATTAAACACCACACATGCTGCCCCCTGAGCCAGGCATAAGGGATGGAAACAAAACCTCTCCAATGCTTTGTGTGCTTCTCATCTAAAGCACAGTTCAGTTTTATCTCATCTTGAAAAACTGACTGCTGTCCTCAGTATAAAAACCAATTAATTACCATTTCTTGAAAGGGTGCTGCTTCCAGCAATCTCCATGAACATATTGGGGAAGGGGAAATTTCCTGTCAGGATGCTGCTGTGAAAGAGAGGGGAGCCCAGAGCAGATGGTCAGCCCCAGGACTGTGTCCCAGCAGCTTTGTGGGAGGCAGCTGGACGGGGCAGATCAGACTGTTGGGCTTTACACAAGGAGCACAGGAGAGCTCTGAACAGGGTCAACACCCCCAGTCAGTCACACTTACTAGCAAGGCTTGAGCTTGATACAGTCAAATCTATTATTACTGCATTAAAATATAAATCAGGAGCTACACAAATCTTCAAGACATACATTTTAAAGGAGTTAATGTATAACTTCATTACCTCAAATTATCTGCCTTGTATTTAAACAGCACATGCAGGTTTATGTTATCTGTTTCATATTACTTTTATATATAGCAGTGAACATCTAAGAGAATATTTTTGTGGGTTTTGTCACTATATAAAGGGTGAAGCTGTGGTATACTCAGGCTTTGAGGCAGGTTTTTTTCTCTAAAAAGAAAAAACATTCTTCTAAGCAGCTTTACATTTATCTTGAATATGCACCAACTTGTCATTTGTCATCAAAATAAGGAAGCAATCCACAACAAAACTACTTACAAACTATCTACAGCTACTTCAGTCACATCTTTCATAGACACATTTTTCTGTTCCATTATTTGGACAATTTCACCTGTAGGAAAATACATGACATTTTACTTTCTACTTTCAACACAAAGCACAACACACACTGTGCCTCTGTTTCAGATCAACGTCCCAATACCTGCATGTGCTTCGTGTCACATTCTCCAGCTCTTCCTACAGTCACTTCCCTCCAGTAACTGAGAAATCTGACACCTCCAGCCCCAAAGAAAAGGGGCCTTCAGCTTGCCCAAGGCCAAGTTTGGAAATAACCCAAACTACACTGCAGGACATGTAGTATGGACACTAAGGCTGAAGACAAGATCCTCACCAAAAGGCAACTAGTGCCACAAATTAGGAATAATTCCAGTGGAGATAAAATAATGACCACAGACAAGCCAGACAATAATTTTAAGTATGGATTTGCATAACTTTTACCTTCCTCAAGAGGCTGGCAAGATACCTGATTTTTCAGATTAACAGCAGCTTAGAAGGAAAGTATGTGTCACTCTGCCTTCCCTGTGCAGTATCTGTACATCCCAGGAGCACAAAAAAATGTACTAATTTTTAAAGCAGAAAAAAAGCCAACCTTATGACTAAAGCAGACATGAAAAAAGCAAACTCTGGCATAAAGGTTATTCTAAAAATGGTGATTTGCTTCTATATTTATAGATGGTTAAGTTTAAAAAAGTTAACCTGATGTCAGGACACAATCAACTTCTGGTGAATTATACAAGGCAGTGTAGAAATCTTCCCTCAAGGCTTCCAGCTTTTTGTCGTAACAAGGTGCCACAACTACATGGAAAATTTTATCAGGAGACAAGTTCTGTGGAACACAGAAGGGAGAACATGCAAATTCAGCAAAGAGCAAAAGACAGCTTGAAGGATGACAAGGACAAAAAATAGTGATGTAAACCTCATGCAGGCAATATCAGGAACAAGTCCCTACCCAGTAAATTTAAAGAATGCTGCACACAGATAATGATTTGCCAGAAGTCACAAAGCATCAGCAACAAACTTCTGAAGTCTGTCTTCTGGCTGGACCTTATTCCCTCAGACCACATTTTCTGCAGCTTTTTGATTGCCTTAGAAAGTGAATGTAAGTTAGGAGTTCAGAGTCCTGGCTGCTGTCACTCATTCACTTTCATCCACAGCAAGCCCTCCAGAATTTGTCTGTCCACGTGCAGACAGCAACCCTTCCCTACAGAAGGTGGCTGCAGTTCCATTTAAGTATGATACATAAAGGACAGCAATTTTTTCAACATGCAAATTTGAGAAGATAAAAAGGTCAGTTCCTAGGATACAATGCTTTTATTGATCCCAGATAACAGGGCAATTTTCACATTATTCTCCTCCACTCCTGTTTTGGCTGTGCTATAGAACTACACAGGCAGCATTTCACAAAAAAACCTTCAACAACTATGGATTTAACTTTACCCATAAATATCTAAATCCATGTTGCACTGGGGGTGCAAGGATTGCTGCCAGCTCATACTGCACTGTATGAAATGATGTTCTTTGCACACTCTTCTCATCATGGGCACTTGTACAGCAGCAGAGCACCATTTCTTCTTCAAGTAAAGGACAAATGTAATACACTAAGATCTGTATTTCAGTATTAAAGCCCATCTTTTCTATTTAGAAGAATATAACAGTAAAAATAAATCAGAATTACCTACCTGCTGCCTGGCAAAGTAGCCCTTCACTAGGGAGCCCATGATCTGCTGTGGAGACTTTGCAGTGCAAATGTGAGAGGTCACCAGGTTGGTGAGTACCCTTTCAGCATATCGGATCCAACCTGGAACGACAAAAAATTACAGGTAGAGAGAAGTGGCCCATAAGCACAGCAAGGGGCAGCAGCCACACAACAGCTCCTAAAAATGATGGCGCCTTCACAACAGGCAGGACATTTCTGTACAGGCTGGAAACCCCACCTTGAGAACTGCAGGAAACTTTATGGCTCTGTTAATAATGCTCTAATCAATAATTCACTGTGTCATTAATTCTAGACCAAGGGCCACTGTGGACTTCATGACCTGTTTACCCCCCTTCCTCATGCACAGATTTAACAAAGCAGGAAGAACAAGACCCCAGCTAACAGGGATATTTTGACCTTCTAGACCTCAGCCCTTGGATCAGCAGATACTACAACAAATGCACTGTTTGGCTGCTTAGCTGTAACCTGCTGTTGCCTGAGATTTAATATCCACACACCCAGCTTGCCTCCTCCTAGAACAAAGAGTCACATGAAAGCACTATCACAAGATGCATATGGATTAAGCCTAGGAAAAAATGGCTTCTTTTACTATTGTTAGAGTAGCCACACCTTCAGAAACACCCCCACACTCACAGGAACCACCTGAAATCTCTCTGTATGCAACACTCTGTCTTTAGTTACTCAAGAATCCCCCTCCCTTTCACCAGATCCCTTCAGCATTCCAGCTGAGATAAGCTATAGATACCCACAGCACCCCCAACATCCAGAGCTGTTGTATTATTCCCCACTGGCAAATGAGCAAATCAAGGTATTTAGGGTGTGCAATTCTTTCTTAGGCTCTGTAACTCTTACTGAAAAGCCCAGAATATTCCACAGCAAGGGTTTGGAGCTTTTTTTCATCTACATGACACCTACATTGTGCAGGAGAGTCAGGCCCAGCCTTTGAGGCAGGTGTGTTGCTTTTGGTGCTAAGAAATTGTGGAAAAAAAATCGTGCTTTTATCTTCAGGCAGATTAGTGATCACATAAAAGAGAGAAACTGCTGTGCAGTACACGCTGCCCAGGAAGGGAAAAACCTGTAGCTTAATTTTTAAGCTTGAAATTACCACTTATGTAAAAACACCTGGTACTGTTTAAGTCAGAACAACAGCACAAATGCCAACAGCAGCACAAAACTGGGGTGCAAGCAGTGTTCAGATGGTTTGTCTCTCTATAGCAGAGAAAGAATTTTCCCAGTGTAATAAAATTTTACTGATGAAAATGAGAAGGTGCTAAGTATTAGGAAAACCCAAGGATCCTCCAGCTGTTTAAATAGTCCCAAATCTTGTTAATGTACAGACTTCAAGCTGGTTTCCATGAAAAATCTCCAAGGCATACACCATCTTCAACAAGCATTCATTTCTGCTGTAGGAAAAGCTGAGGACCATGGATTTACCCATCAGGACTGTACTGAACTGCCAGACTCTGAATTAGAAGTTTGCCTAATGACCACCTTCAACTGGGACTTTAAGTCCAAGACATTACCTGCAAAAAGCACTGAATTTACTGGTGCTTGGTAAAAAGCTGTATTAGCATACTGGGCACGATAGGTACATCCTACTGCTTAAATGGCTTTAGTCTCAAGTGCTGTCTAAACAACAAAAACTGCTTCAAACGAAACAGGGACAGTTTTTAAAAACCTTGTACTTACCATTGTAAAAACCATTAATCACACCAGCACTCCTGCTATGAGGCTGGTTCCTGGAATTGCAATGTTTTGGATATTGTAGTCATGAACTTTAAGGAAATTTCACTCAATCCCAAGAGACTTCTGACAGGTATTGTCTGAAGCAATTCCTTAAATTGTTTCTGTCCTTGCAGTGGATGGAACAAGTGTCTCATAGCTGCAGCTCCCAAAGATCACTAGTCTCATTAGTCACTGGTTAATTGTATAGGCAGCCTTGGTGAGCAAGCATTTATCTCCACTCCACACACACACTGCTGTTTCTGCCCACTCATCACAGGGCTGAATTCCAGAGCCACAGTTAGGGAAAACCTCAGATACCCCATTCTTATATCAGGGTACACCTGCACTCATCCAGACCTACACCCTTCATAAATTCATTTGGATTCTTGGCCATTTGCTGGCTTATGTTGGCATCAAAGAGCAAGAAAGCACTACAAATCACCCTATAAATTCTTGCAGATGTAGCTCAGAACATGTTATTTTTGGTGGTTTATTGTAAGATCACAGAGATGCAACTATATATCTGTAGGAAGTGCAAAAAACCTAAGAAAACTTTTGCTACTGTAAAACCCCATTCCTGGAAAAGGAAATTGATTGACTGGGACAAAAGCATTAGAATCCTCAATACTTATGTTCTTCCTGCTGCTGCAAGTCTGCCCCATTGGCTTTTCTGGGAGTACACAGAGGCTGGCAGTGCCTTAAAAACACTGGATTTTCCAGAGCAAGGGTTTCCTGTTGCTCACCACCTTGGTACATTACAGAAGGGAACTGATTACTTTGAGATATTACATACACTATCAGTAGTCACACCACTGTTCTTTCAACAGGAAACAAACCAAACATGAGCTCCCTTTCTCCCCAGAGAGCAGCAGGAGGTGAACAATTAAGACAGGGACAATAGAACACCTTTTCTCAGGTTCTGGACTATGCAGGCTCTGCTCTTTGCCCATGGTAGATGTTACACCCCAGAGTGCTGCAGAGGGTGATAGGTCTGTGCAAAGTCACACATCAAGATAAAAAAAAGAGTAAAGCATTTATACCCGAGTTCACACTGACCTTGCATCTACAGAGCTATATAAAAACCATTTGGTGATTAACACACCCAGTAAACAACATCTCTGGGACAAATTTATGTAATCTGGGGGTAGAAAGAGGAAGGAGAAGAAGGAACAGAAAATGCACTCAGACAAATAAGGTCAGGAAACACGGTGAACAACCTCACTTTAAAGATGACTAATCAGGATTTTGGCTTTCTCTAATTGCTGACAAAGAAACAAACCATGTTTTTAAAATGGGTTTACAGTGATATTCTGGGTTAGTTTCCCAGAAATGGAAAGCACCCATGCTTCTGTTACCATCTCTATCACAACAGAGAGCTGACACCAAAACCAGCAATGAAACCAGAAATTATCTTGTGCAGACCAGACAAGGACAAGAAGAGTGCTCCATTAACTATTTTAAAGTATTTCCACTGAGAGCAGCAGATAACCCGAGCTGTTTCTAGACGAAGAAAATTAAAATTATCTCAGAAATTCTAAAAGAAATCCTCAGTCTTTGAATTTTACCTAAAGCACATAAGAGACAACAAAACTGAGTAACTGGGGTGTTTCAACTGCACAGGTTTTACATGAAAAAAGGCAATATATAGGATGTCTGCTCCTGAAGATAAGAGGTTACACTAAGATAACAGTAACAGAAAAAAAGAGACTTATCTTTTTAATACATATATGTAGTACTTAAAGCATAACCCACTACAAAATACATAGAAAGAACAAAAATACAAGTATAATTCAAATAGCAGTATTTAAACTTTAAATAAATGACAACAGCAGGTTTTGGGGATCACCAACTGCAACTCATCATCGCCCTACCATTTCTTTAACGAATGCAACCCATGAGTTATTTCAAAGCTAGCAAGAAATATTTTGGTATTTTTATCAGCCTTTTGAAAAACAACACTGTGAACTTCAGGGTGAATTTGAGGGGGGATGTTAGGCAAAGGAGTTACTTCTATCTCCTTTTTGATACTTCTTTTTTAGAAATACAACTTTTTACTTGAATTCAAATGGTGCTGTGCTAAAAAATGGAAAAAGTAAACAGTGACTGCATGTTCTGCATCTTTTCAGTTGTTACAAGTGCAGGTTCTGCTCATAACAGAACACATTCTCAGGTGCAAGATTCTCAGAAGTGAGATATTTAGCGAGTCAAGTCTGTGGCATTTCATGTGACAATTACTTTCCAAGTGTCAGACTTAACCATCTCACAGTCACCACAAGCAATGTCACTTGCTACTTTCCCCTACGCTTAAGTGGCAAGTTCTAGATTTTGCTTAAGATAATGGAGGTTGTGGTTTAATTACATCAAAGTTCCTTTAAGATTCTTTTCAATGAGGAAATGCCCTGTTAAACTTTATGGTCTGAACACACAAGCAGCACCCACTAACTCCTCCATTCCAGTTCTGATTCTCAGTTCCAAGCACTGCGATGGACTCAGGATGACCAGTGATACTGGGAACAAATACTGTGTGTTTGGTGTCCCTCAAAACCAAAAGAGAAATGCTCTAAGTTATGTAAGGCTCCCAAAGGAAGCCACCCTTTCCTCAGCTCCTTGGTAGTTCCAATGACAACGAGACCAGTTTGAAGGGCAGGAAGGATGGATAAATCAGTTCTCACCAGGGCAAGCAGAGGCAAACATTGGTAAGGCATGTTCCTCCTGGTTCCTCCGTTGGTACCGCTGCACAAATTCCCTCTGGCTCTCCAGGATACTGAAATCTGCAGCTATAGTGGTGTCAAATACATAATGCACCCCTAGGGAAGCAAGCAGAAAGGAACAGAGAATTACTAGAATGTTTTCCACCTCACAAACCCCTTTCAAAGTTCCAGGCCTATGAAAACCCTTGAAGGATCAACAGGTATATTCCTTTCCCTCTGCAAATTTTCACAAATAGTAGAGCCATAAATAAAAGCCATACACTGGAAAAACATCTTCTATATCCTGAGTTTAAAAGGACCACCAAGTGGTTAATGCTGCAAGCAGCACTGCAAACACTTCTCTGCTTCCTTCTGAGCACTTTGCCACTCAGCATCTATCACTTTTAGTTTAATTAAGCAGGATGTCACGTCTCCTGGGTGACGTGCAGTGATTCTTGTAAAGCAGTGACTCTTGTAAAGCAGTGTTCTCTTCAAGACATGCTGAAGTCACAAAAAAATATATGCAGCTGAGAGGCATATCTTCTACTGCTCAAGCTGTCTGCAGAGGTACAGGAGCATATCACCAACACAGCAGAGACCTTCTGGCTGCTCATTCAGCAACACACTCCCTATATGCCTACGTAACACTGAGCACATCCCCACAGAAGTGAGTGTAGATAATGAATGCATTCTAGGAAAACTGGGGCCCACCAGAACTTAGGAATGCCTTGAGATGAAGAATAAACGCTGGGTACAGAGATGCATCATAAAATACATGAAAAATGGATATATATAGATACATATGGGAGGAAATAGTGTACAGGTTTATTACTGTCCTTTGTCTTCCTCCAAGATTAAAAATCCCTTGAAAAGCTTGTAAGCAAAGTGGCTTTTGCTTTTTATTTAAAACTTTGCATATAATGAGCAAAGAAAATACAACTTTAACATAAAACAGGCAGATACAACAGCTCTCGCATGTAATTTCAAATGACAGAAAAAAACCAGAACTGAGAATTTTCTAGAAATACAATGTGTCAAAAGGACTGAAAGGAACTTAGAATAAGAATTACCTTCTCCCTCAAATTATAAAAAGCTTGTAACTAAGCTCCCCCTGATTTCTTGGTAGTGAAGGTTTTGGAGCCAGCTCTACAATGCCCTTCTGTTCTGTGACCTTTACTGTGAGCAGGGAATGTCTCCAGTCTGTTTCTCACACTGGTGTATGTGGCACTGGTGGTCAGTTGTAATTTCACACAGCATGGAGTTCAAATTCTGACCGAGGTTGTGCACTGGCACCTTAGGACTGCATAACAAAGTATCACAAAATGGAATCCCAGCACAGCTTTGCTTGGGAGGAGCCTTAAAGCTCATCCAGTTCCATACCCTGCCATGGACAGGGACACCTTCCAGTGTCCCAGGTTGCTCCAAGCCCAGTCCAACCTGGCCTTGGACACTTCCAGGGATGGGGCATCCATAACTCCTCTGGCCAACCTGTGCCAGGTCCTCACCACCCTCATCTCTTCCTAATATCTAATCTAACCCTGCCCTGTTTCACTCCATGCCCTTTGTCAAAAGCCCTCTCCAGCTCTCTTGCAGCCCCTTCAGGTACTGGAAGGCTGCTGAGAAAGCAAAACCAACCAAAACAATCCCTCCCTTTCTGCTTCACCACCTTAATAAACCCAAACTTACCAAGACTTTTGAGGAAACCACAGAGTCTCTTGGCTGCTTCATTCACAGAGAGATTGAATTTAGCAGCAAAATAAGGCAATGACTGAGGGCATATAGACACTGCCAACACTTTGTGTTTTGAGGTATCACATTTCTGGTAAATGAAACAAAGGAAAAAAAAAAAGATATGTCATGACAACAGGATAAGGCTCCTTGCTTTCCCTTCCTTTCCCATTCCTGGAGTTGTTCCTTAAGACTCTTATGCTTCGGTGGGCCAGATCATTAAAAACCCTGTGAAACAACCCTCAAATTGCAGCAGGACAGTGTTCATTGACAGTGTTCATCTCCAATCATCTGTAGATGTTTCTTTTATACAACTCAGGGAAATCCATCCCTCCTAGGACAATCCTGTGGGTGGTTTCCACATGGCGTAAGGAAAGTTAAGGGCCATTCAGCACCTCTGATGTTCTAGTAGGATGAAATATTCTAGCAAATATGAAAAGAGCTGGATGTTTAAACATTAATAAATAATGTTTACAGAAGCAGGGGCATATGAAGCTATAAATACAACCCAGCAAATTACACATCTGATTTTTTGTTAAGGCTCCTGTGTCTTTATCAGTGCAGTTGTTGAGGGAAAGCAGCAAGATGGGACTCTCCACAAATCAGCATTTGTGGGAACTGAGGAATCCTATGAAAATACGCAGTGTGTGGTGTGGCACTGTGCAGCTCTAATGACTGTGGCATTTATTTGAAGATTAAGCTTGTGTTTTAGCTGGGACATTTTCCACACCAGTGGAACCCTTGGAAAACAAACCAGGACTATGCTACAGACAAGTCTCACCCTGCAAAGGTCAGAGCCACGGTCTGTACTGATCTACGTGCTGGGCAATGACCCTTCAAGGAGAGCTCTTGACTCAAGAGCTCATGACTACCCCTTGCTCACTGTCCTCATTTGGACCCCTGGAGTTGTGACAACTGCCTTGCTGTTGGAGGCTTCAGACCTTTAACAGGACCCATGTGGCCCAAAAGGATTATTTTCCCCCTTTCTTTTCTACTTTTCTCCTATATGACAACATCGTTCTGTATGGAGAGTTAAACTCCTTCTACGGAAATTTAAGTAATGTGTAACGAATCGGTATTTATAACACCTATGTACAGATCAAGGAAAAGTTTCAATTCCAGTAGCTTTTGCACAGAAGTCTGGAGCAGAGCTACAATAATTAATTTAATACCAGATTCTAAAGATTTGAGCACTACACAGAGCAAATTCCAGAAAAAACAGAACTAAGCAGAAAATAAGACAGCAATAGAACACTTACACGGTTTGCTAAGATTATGGACAAAATGTATACATATTAAAAAGAATTCTACTTTCAAAAACATGTTTTCGTAGGTTTGTATGTAAATACATTAGCACCAAAACCACCGAGAACAGTCCTAGTAAGGAAGGTATTAATATCTATGAACACTGAACTACAGAATAATTTGTTAGTACAGTAATGAAATCATTACATTGCCAATACATTTTCCTTCTGCAGGTGCAGTAACTTTCCTCTGGTGTTTACATTAAGTGCTGTGACCTTGCAACTCTAGTACAAAATTACTTGAAGTACTTTAACATTTGTGTTGCCTAAAGTTTTCACTTCCTCTTTAGAAAAAGCATATCCTGACAAATCTTCACATTATCTGCCTTGGGAAATCAAGCTGCTTAGTCATTCTGTAACTGCCTCCTCCTCACAGAAAACAGTGTGTTATTGTTTGGGTCACTTTACCTTATTAAGGTTGAGAATGCGAAAGAACTCCTTCTGATTCTGTTGGAAAACTCTGGCTCCTTCTTCCAATGTCATGCAACTGTCACAAGCTAGGCAGTCGCTAAGGAGTATTTTAGCATTAGCCAACGTATCAAACTCATTTTTCTGGTGGCAAAAAAAGAAGTAAACGAGTATTTAATAATGATCGAACGATTTTCAAGATCTCTGCAATGAGCCAGCTGAAGAGCAAACACAGTATCAGTATTTGGTTTAAAACAGAACAATCCATAACACTTGCATAACATCTAAGATTATTTACAGGTAATCAAAATAATTTGTTCCATGCCCTCCATAGCTCTTACTGTGAAACTGCAAAATGTTTAAGTGTAAACAAAGATCTAAATTTAGCCCCTAGTCCATATGCTAGCACATTTGCACTGTGCTTCAGAACTGACAGTCCCCATCAACTCACCAAGCAACTGAGAAAACTTTCCCTTGAACTATTAAAGCTCTTTAACCAGATGCCCCTCTAACAGCAAGATGGCTTGGGCTTTGTACCACGAGATAAAACAAACAAACACAGGCCTACAATTGCACTGAACGTACACTGTGAGATCAAGAGTTTCATACTCCTGGCTATGACACTATTTGCAGCCCACTTGAGGAGAAGGAATACTTGAATATAAAGAGTAAGTAGATATTTTGTCCACAAAACTCCTCTTTTCTCCTTATAAGCTGTCCCTGTTCTGAAGACTTCATATAAGAATTTTGGTACTCAAAATTTTTAGAACTCAGAATTTCTGTTTTGTGTTTGCATAGTAAGGGGGTTTTATCTCACCTTTTAATGAGATTTTTGATTCAAATATTATGGGATGTCTACAAGAGCTCATAATTGTTTTCAACTGCTTGTTGTTTATTGTTAAATATATTTAATACTTTAAAGTTGTCTCCTTATAACCTCCTTGGGGTGCACAACAACAAAAGAATATAGAGTCTAACACAGGTTTTAGAAGGAACATTACCTCTTCTGAGCCATCATTTGAACTCAATACATCAACAGATGTACTTTGTGTATCATCATTTTTCTGTTTTTTACTGCATTCCTGAAACAAAACATGAAATACGTGGATTATGCAAAGCCTGTTTACCATTCTGTAAGAACACTTCTGCAGAACTGTTCGTGTCATTAACCACTGATAAGAGTTATTTACAGGGAGACTCTGTATTCAAAGTACAATTGCTACGATGGAAATCACTTCCCAGGAATTCCCCTGCTTCATCGGTTTGAGAGTTTTGGGTGGTTTGTTAACCTGAGGGGCTACCCCGCGCAGGCACAGGAGGAGCCCAGCGCGCTCCATGTCTCCCGGGCACAGCCACGGCCGCATCCCGGCGATAACGCGCTCGGGGCTCTCCCCGGAGGTGTCACGGCCGGGCCGCGGGTGAGGACGCGGAGCTCGGTGACCTTGGGGCCGGCGGCCAGCGCCGCTCCCCCTGCCGGGGCTCCCGGGCCGCGGGACGAGGCCGTCTCCGCTGGCCGCATCCCCCCATCCCCGAGACTCGGACCCAGCCGCCGCACTCACCTTTTTGGTGCAGTTCTCGCACTTCATTTGCGGCGCGGCCGGTGCAGCCCGGCCCTGGAGCGGCTGCCGCGCGGTCCTGGCCGCCGGGGCTGCGGGACAGGAGAGAGCGGGGCGGGAGGTGAGACCCGCACGAGCAGCGCCCGCCGCCAGCCCGGCCCCCGCTCCCCTCCCTCCCGTCCCCGCCGCCCTTTGTTGCCGCGCCCGCCCCGCCGGGCGGTCCCGGGGCGGGGGCGGCCCCGCCGCGCTCACGTGTCCCGCAATTCCCTCGCCCAGAATTACCCCGCAAACGCCACCGGCCCCCACCGCTGCCCCGGCGCTGCGGATGGCAGCGAGCGGCCTCGGAGGAGACGCGGGGCGGACAGCGCTGGCCGAGCCCCGAGGGGAAGGTGCCCCCGCAGCACGGCCCTGGCCCCGCACGGGGAGCGGAGCCCCCGCCGCCGCACCCCCGGCTCTTCAGAGCCCCCCGCACCGAGGTGACGGGAGAGCGGGCGGGCACGAGCCGCAGCTCATCAGCTCCACGGGAAAAAAAAAAAATAACAGCCAGCGAAATCCCCCCGAAATCCCCAAAGCAGCTCATCAACGGGGTAGCGGGGCGCAGGGCCGGGTCCCGTACCTGCCGCCGGGGCTGTGCTTGTGGCCGCAGAGCGGGCGGGGCGGCACCGCCTCCTCCACCGCCTCCCCCGGCACGTCCCCGGCCGCGCCCGCCGGGCTCATTGCGGACCTGCGCCGCCGCACGTACGCGGAGGGACTCCCCCATGCCGATCCCCATCCCAATCCCCATCCCGACCGGGACCCCCGGGCCGCAGCGATCCGCCAGGCAGCTGCCCTCCGCGCCCGGCTCTGCGGCGTGGCTGTGCCCGAGGCTTCGCTGCTTCTCTGGAGCGTCCCTGCGTATTTTTTACAACGCGTTCCTCTCTGTTTTATCGTACAAAGGGTTCCCCCCCCCCCCTTTCTGCTTTCTCCCGATGGCTTTAAAACGAAATGACACTCTGCGAGTTACTAAATACAGCACCATCACAATTTTATTTAACCAATATGCTGCGATTTCCCATTTCTGTAACAAAACAAGTACCAGCGATGCTGTTCCCAGGCAGGAATCACAAATCCTCATGAACAGGATTATTAAACAGACATCAGCCTTCCACAGTCTCAAAGGCCCCGAAGTATTAATTAAAATGCTTATGATTTCTTGTCTTTTTAAACCTCAGGTTGCAGGACTTAGACAGAAAGGTTCAATCAGCATTTTGCTCCTTTTTCAACCCCCGGCCACATGAACGCACACATACAAGCAGACGCCTACAGCTACACAGAGAAGTTTTTCAAGTGTAAAATGACATTTTAGAAATTAAACCACAGAACTTCCAAAAAACATGCAATTTCCTGCCTAAACTGCAACTCTTCTTTAACACTGAGTAAATCCCCTCCTGTTACAGCGAGCTCTAATGCTTTAAGCCATAGATGGGTTTTGAGCACAAGGGCTGGAGACAGGCACGGCCACAGAGGTTTGTTATCCAAGGACACAACTTTAAACACTTGTTCCGTTTTAAGGATACTAAAGATAACCCCAGAGAAGAATGTAGTGCTTCTTTTTTTTTTTTTTTTTTAATTTGCAGACTATAGGTGAGCCATCACTGAGGTCAAAGAAATCAAGAATTCCTTAGCTTAATCATGATGGAAAGCAAACACAAACGTTTTCATACTGTCCATTTAAAGAAAAATAAGCTGATGCCGCTTTACATATAGCCTGGAAAAATATCACTAATCCTGGCTTGAGGTAAAAATTGTAATAGTTTTGGTAATAATTTTCTGTGCCTCTGCTCTCTTTATTCAAAATGCTCTCACATTTCTTCTTAGTATATTAGCCCAAGCTTTTCAAAAGCACCACAACCACTCCTGAGCGATCCCTATGTGGACCTAAGGATTTGCATTTCCTACAGACTTGCTGAAATGCATTATCTGACATCTTTCTTGTTCCTGTGGATGAGTATTTTCATACAAGAAAAAGCTGTGCCAACCTCCCAACTCATTCCACCAGCTACAGTTGCATTGACCAATACAGTGATAGGACAGATGAAAAGTTCTAAATTAGAAATGTGTTGAGATTTGCACTTAAAGGCAAAGCTAAAATCTTCCTAGTCCACACTTTGATTGTACTTAATATTTATTATCCAAAACTGATACAGTGATTCTTCAAAAGACATGTCAGTTTTGGATATTTCCGTAACTGCACAGATCACATTTAAAATACTTTTAATTTCACAGAATTACAGAGTAGTTTGGGTTGGAATGGACCTTTGAAGGTCATCTAGTCCAAACTCCCTGCCATGGGCAAGGACACCTTCCACTAGACCAGGTTGCTCCAAGCCCTGTCCAGCGTGGCCTTTCCAGGGATGGGAATCTACAATCTCTCTGGTCAACTGTTACTCTATCTGTAACAGGACTGGATTAAACACATTCTTCTGCACATCATCAAAAGGCAGAGGACTAAATTTCCCCCCATATTTCTCATATTCACAATGAAAAACAGAGAACTGCATGAAAAATGAAGCATTTTGCAGAAATATTGAAGACATCTTAGATACATACATTAAGTATCCCTATTTCATCCTTCACTTTAGGAGTACTTGGACTGAATTGGTTTCAATTTAAAAATTCAAACACAAGGAGCAAAAACACAAACTGAGGAGTGTGCAAGGAATCTATTTCAGTGCACAGTATAATATATATTTGTGAAATCATTGGTAATAAGATGTCTCATTTATTTTATTGCCAAGAGCACTCTATGCTTTCTGTTAGCTATGGGTGCCATTTTCCCACAGAACAGTGGATCTTTGATCAAGCATCACACCAGGCCTGACAACCTGAGATAAAAAAAGCATCATCCTGCTTTAATCTGCCCTGGGGAGGTAATAGTTACCACCTTTTGCAGGGCTGCTTCCCAAAAACCTCACCCTCTAAAAGCTTTCCTATGCCAGTAGTAGGTAGCACTTAAAGGCATCACTTGCTTTTATGGCCACTGTTGATGTATTTGGCCTCCATGGCTCCATGTAACATTTATCCCTGCACCTGAAGCATTTACACCCCGAATGAAATGGAGAAATAAGTATTTCTCTGAGAAAACAGCGTGCTGCAAGCAACTGCAAAGTGTTACAGGCTTTGCATCAGTTCTGCAGGGCAGTGCCAGCTGTAAATGCCTCCTTGCCACAGTGACAGCACACACCACTCCACAGCTGTCAGAACTGGGCAATGAATCTTGGCTACAGCTGTTAAACATGTATTCCATGAAATCAGTGCTCTGCAGGCTGCACACACACTGTTCCCATCGAGGTCAGGGGGCACCACGGAGAGCTCATTCTGTGGGATGAGCTCATTTCTAACAGGACTTGCAGCCAATTCCATCCCCAGCTGCAGCATTTGGTGGCTGCTTCCAAACAACTGTGGGGAATCAAGCACTCTGGGAGTTTATCCTGGCATGCTAGTAAGATCACATGCTTACTGCATAGCTGAATTCCTAAGTTTAAGACCTTAGGGGGAAAAAAAAAAAAAGTATAAGGAGTTAGAAAAAAATTTTTAGGCAAATAGCCTGAAATAGGAAAAAGCACCAGAATTACAGACAAGTCAAACTAATTCAAAATAAAGGCCAGTTCTGTTCTATCTGCATGTTCTTGGGTTTAGATCAATGACTTAAAAGTTACAAGTGTATTTACTATGCAAATATAAACAGAATATAAACACTTCTGCAGAATCTATTTTTATATTGCTGAGGAAGAAGTCTACAAATAGTCAATCACATATTCCTGAATTGTTTATTTTGGAAAATAGCTTTTGTTTCTGCAGCAACATGGTTTGGAATTCATGCTGTTCTTTAAGTACAGGATCAGGCTTTCAAAGTGTGTTCCTTCTTCCTTTTTCTACTGAATAACAGCACTCACCTACTTCAAAGTCCAGGTGTAAAATCCCCAGATTTTAGAAAAAATGCTGTAAGAATCATTAATGGATAGCAGAAGCTTACAAGGATCCTTGCCACATTCATTTTGATTGTGTGTGGTTGAAATAATTTCCCCATAACATCATAATTAAATTAAGTCATATCAGGTTATCCTAGTGTGACCTTTGCAGAATGGGAGAAGTAGAGAATTGCTGATGTTTTTGCATTAGGAACATAATAATAAAATAGGGTGACATGCTGTGTGGTTTATGCTGAGTAGAGGGGACAGATGAATTTCTTACTTATTTCACTCTGCTCTACACACAAGAAATCTTTTGTCTTGTATCACTCAAAATGGCTTAACATTTGGTTTCCAGAGAAACCAGTTACTTATAAAAACGGATTGGCAGCTAATTAGACATAAATTTCTTCCGAGAAGACTCAGTCAGCTGCTTGTTTGGGTTGAGCACACGTGATACTTATTACTTCCTATATTTCATCCAAATCCAGCAGCTGGTACCTTGTGACTCACAAGCAGGCCAATTCATTCTTGCAGTTCCTCACCGCCTTTTCCCATTAACACAATCACACAGAAACTGCAGATCAGTTGGTATTTTCCAGTACTTAGACTCAAGGGTCTGTACCATGGACTCTGGGGTTTTTTTCCCTATTTTCACTCTGGATTGTTAGGAAAAACACTGTCTGATTTAAATCTCAGTTAAAACAGCATTGAGAACAGCTAAACAAACTTCTACCATGTCATGGCCCTGAGCAAACACTCCAGAATATATTCATGTTTGGAAAAAAGTCAAAAATTGAGGATTTCATTCACGAAGGACATTCCTGTGCAACTGAGAGAGGACCAAATATCATTCATAGATGAAGTTACACACTGACTTACATAAAGGGAATTTAAGAAGCTAAACTACACGTCTGCACTTCACCCATCCTGCCTGACATAAGCAGTTGCTCTAATGGATTGAACAGGAACAGCTTTCTCATGTGAATGATGTTTGACTGAAACACAAAAGATTTTCCAAATGCAGCCTATTTGTCCACAACAGGAAAATTACTCAGTATTTCAAGTGAGTTAGAAACTTCCCTTCCCAAATAACAGATTTTCAAACCCAAGCCTTCCGCTGACATACAAGTCACAAAACTCAGGACATCAATGTTGGACCTGTAAGATTATCACGGATATTTCTGCTTTGCAAATATAAATGATGTCCAGGTGTTAGAAGAAACAAGTTATTTGTTGGTGGAATTGCCTTTTTAAAGTCTAGGGCTTAACACACTTTAATGACCTCAGACCTAGCAGAGGTTAACAAAGTCTGAGAAAAAAGGATGCCCACTGGCAGTGGACACAAAGAATGCAGAATTTATGGGCCATCTGGCAAGAACTCCTAAGCTAAGGAAGAAACTAATAAAGCCAACTCAGCAACTGTGCTGAAATCAGCTCCAACTGGGTAAGAGGTAATTCTGGCAGGGGGGAGACCTGCAACCACTGACATATGGCCACTGACATAAGAAACCCACCTACAAGAAGAGAAAGACTGAGCATGCAAACTTCTTAGCATGAGAAGTGAGAAAATCATTAACCAATAGAAGACAGAATACTAATTATTAAGAGAACTACGTAACCTGTAGCCAGTGAACACTAATGTCTTTGTTTGCTAAAATGTGTAAGTAGTTAAAAGTTTTGATGTGCTTGTTCTGTGGGAACCTCCACCTTGCATCCTGTGCGGAATACGCAACGTCTCCTTCCTAAACTAGACTCTGTGTCTGTGTTTAGAGAGCTCCTAAAATCGGCAACACCCCTCTGCAGACATTCCAAACCCACCTGGACGCGTTCCTGGACACGTTCCTGCTCCAGGTGACCCTGCCTTGGCAGGGGGCTTGGACTGGGCGACCTCCAGAAGGCCCTTCCAGCCCCAACCACTCTGTGCTTCTGTCATAGCCGAGGCACAGCACCAGCGCTTTTGTGACAGCGGTGCCCCAAGTGCTGCCATCGAGAGCCCAGAGGTTTCCTTGCCTCCACAGAGGCTTCCCGAGACTGGGGACAGCCCCCAGGGGAGCCCTGGTACAGTGAGGGGCTTCCCGAGACTGGGGACAGCCCCCAGGGGAGCCCTGGTACAGTGAGGGGCTCCCCGGCCTCCCCGGCCCCCTCAATGCAAGGGGCCATGTCCACCTCACCCAGCCCGGCTCGGTCCAACTGTGTCCAGTAAGGCTCTCCCACACACCCAGCCTCACCCTACAGCAGTTCACTCCTCTCATCACGCGAGGCTTCTCCTCTTTCAAAGCACCGCTGAAGTAAAAGAACCGAGGAAGCATCGACGCTCTTACTTCGGCAGCATCCGCGGGCTCAGGCGCCATGCTGAGCATTGGCAGCGCGCCGCCATCTTGGCGCGGCACCGCCCTCACGGGAGGGGAGGTTCGTGTCCCATCCTCTGCCCTCACCCAAAATGGCTGCGGGCGCGTCCGTCCATCCCTGAGGCGGGATTAGTGCTGAGGGCGCGGGACGCGGAGGCGGCCGCGGATCCCTTTAGAGCGCGGCTGGAGCCCGGGCAGGTACCGCGGGGACGGGGCTGGGAGAGGGTGAAGGAGGGGGGGGGCTCTCAGATTCCCCACGCGTGGGGGAGCAAAACCCATCTTGGGTGGGTTTTGGCAGGGCCGGTCCCTGGATGGGGAGTGTCCTCCCCTCCCTGAGGGGGAGAGCAGGCTGTGGGGAGGTGGGAGTAGGTGCAGGATTGGGAGGTAAAGAAAAATGAGCTCTGTAAAGAAAATTCACCTGATGTGTGGTCCTGACTTGATGGCTGTTGGTGGTGAAGATTTCAAGGTGTTCCTTCTAATGGCTTTTTCTGGCTCGCCCTCAACCGAGAGCTTGGAGGAAGCATGAGAACGTTATTTGGATGCTGGAGATCAGTTCAGTGTCAAACCAGACAAATTCAAGGAAAACTGAGTTCATAGTAGCCCAAAAATACCTCTTTCTCTGTAATGATAACATTGTTGTAGTAAAGCTCTTGCGTTCGCTTAAAGGGGCATTTATGATTTATTTATTAAATGTAACTTTAGAAGCTGCTTTGGTCCTTTTTGTTCCAAAGTCTGTCTCTTGCAAGCAACAGCCTGTGAGAGACAATGCCATTGATGTTGAGTGTCCAGCATTAAACTAAGATTGGCATTTGCCTGGTTGAACTTCACTAAATTAATATAGGGGTAGATATCAAAGTTTGCGTTAATGCACTTAACTGATATGTGTGAGAATTATGTTTTAAGTAGGGTGTAATATTTGTGAAATGCAACCAGATTTCTGCAGTGATCTCGATGTATTTGATAACAGGCAGGAGAAGACGTTGTAGAAATATTTTCCGGTGTATTGAGAGCAACTCACAGGAGTCATTTGAAAATTAAAATTTGATGCTTGACATCCGGAGGAGATGGAGCGTGTCTTATGCATAAGTGCTTTTGGCTCTTTCGGTTTCAGATGCTCTCAGATGTGTTGCTAAGAGATTAAAATCAGAGTTGTGGGTGTTTTTTGTTTAACTGAAAAGACCTGGCTAAATCTGCTCCCCTGGAGCTTTGTATCCAAACTTCCAGAATTGCAGGAATGTCTTCTTGCATCCAAGAACAGCAGGATAACTAAAGGACTGAAAATCACACTTGCCATTTGTAAGAACTTGGATGTGCTCAGACCTGCTCTCTCTGTGTTTTCCATGGTTATTCAAAACCTGATGAATGTTGGCATTTTCTGGAAACCTGTTATCATGGGCAGCTAACTGCAGCTTAATGCCAGCCTCCTGGAACTGGTTCTGTGGGACAGGCTGCCCCGGGAAGTTGTGGAGTCACCATCCCTGGAAGCGTTCAAAAAACATATAGGTGTGGTGCTTAAGGACATGGTTTAGTGGTGGACTGTGCAGTGCTGGGTTAGTGGTTGGGCTTCATGATTTTAAAGGTCTTTCTCACCCTAAACAACTCTGATTCTATGCTGTAAAATAGTAAAAACGTACTGAAAATGCTGCATGGGGTTACCCAGCTCGTACTGGTTTTAATCAGTACCTTTCTTTTTAGTCTCTACTGTTAGTTTCTGCCTAGGCTGAAGGCATGGTCTTGTTGGGGATGGACAAACATACTTTTGTTGGGAGCTTCTCGTTATATTCTTGAGGTGGCTTGGGACATGGGAATGCCTTCTGTGGCATTATGGGATGCTGGCAGTGTTTGGCTGTAGCTGGTGTGTCATCAGGGGTGAGAGACCCCCCATGTCAGAGGGGCAGAAGGCTGCACTGTCCTGCCCCAGCTCCCAGACTAGTCCTTCACCCTTTGAGCTCGCAGGAAAAATGCTGTCAAAGAGATTTCCATTCCTCTTGCTGTTTTATTTGTTTGAAGGGCTGCATGAATTAGCAACAACATTGTTCTGGGTTCTTATTTTTCACATTTTTCTTCTGGAATGTGATTATAATAGAAAGAGACTTTTACCCCCAAAATGAGAACTTTCTTCCGAGAGTTCAGATTCATGTTGTTGTTATGCAAGTCTCCACATGACAGTTTTACTTTGTGGTTGTTTTCAGTGTACATGTTGCTCTTCCTGTGCAAAAAGACTGTGTTCTTACCCTGGACATCTTTTATAGTCTAGATTAAGAGTTGGTAAGTCCTGAAAAATGCTAGGAAGGGGAACTGGTGGAATCGTCGATGATTTAAAATTCTTGCTTTCTTTTTTTTTTTTTTTTGGTCCAGTGCGGTTTCATGAGTCAGACTGGGCTGTTGGGAGTTTCTTTTGAAGATGTACATGTTGGTTGAAAAACGCACGAGTTCCCATCTTCATCTAAAGAGGTCGCCTGGCATCCGATCCTGGTCTCTCTGTGTTGGTAAGACCACAGCATTCCTCAGCTTATTTCAGAGCTTGCTTTAAGGGAAGAGGGTCACTGAATAAATTTCTGGAAGAGCCCCTAGCGAAATGCCTGCCTTCCAGGTGTTTTCCTTTCCAGAAGAGGAATGGTTGTGCTTTGAACTCTTCCTTTATCATTGCCACTAAATGAATCTGGAGCCTCAGTGTGGCAGTTTCACTGTGAGACTGATCATTTTTCAGTCTCGTCTGGAGAACCTCAGAGGCTCATGGATAGAATTTTAAGGGAGTCCTGAAAGCTCAAGAACAGAAAGTTTATTACGTGCCATGCAGCAATATAAATGTGAAGCTTCTGAAGGGGCTGTTTAGTTAGGTTGAAAAACATCTCAATTTTCATGAGTGGAAGACTGGAGTGTGGCCATGCTGGGGTTGGATCATGCCGTGTGGTTGATGGTGAGCTCCTAAGGACATCGTGTATGAAATGGGAAGTCATACAGGATGTTCTGAAAGGCATCTTTATAAGCACTACTGAATGTGCAGGAAAAAGAAACTTGTTAGGATTGTACTGAGAGAGCTGGTGGGGAAAATCTGACATATCCTGCTTTCCAGCTGAGTAGATCTCACTGCAGCAACACCACAACGATGTCATTGCTTTCAGGGATGCTGTTGAGAAGATCTTTGCAGTTGCAGCAGCCACTGGGGCATGGAATTCAGATGCTTCCTTCCTCCTCTCTGGGAGAAAGGAACTGGCAGTTTCTGACACAACTTTACTGCAAAAGTTTTCTTTTGGCTCCATGGAGCACTTAAAGGGGAAAATAACTGTTGCAAGATTTGTGTCAGCACACTCCAAGTTGTACTGTGCTGAGAGGAAGTATGGTGTAATGGTTAAATGGAGTCCCTCTGAGGTTTCCAGTTGTGTCACAAAATTTTTATTTCTGACCCCAGCCCCTGTGCTTTTGATGTCTTTGCAGAATGGAAGTTCTTTCATACTGAGTTCAGAGAAAAAAATAACTTGACTTTCATATCGTGATCTATGTTGCAATCACGTTTGTCATTTTTTTGAAAAGTGATGTTTTTCATCAGGAAATTTTTGATGCTTTTTGAGCTGCTTATTTGTCCTAATTCTCTCCTCTTTCCTCCTAGGAATAGCCTCCATAGGTTTGGCTGCTGCTTATTATAGTGCAGGTAATGACCTATCACTTTTTGGGAAGAATTGTTTCTTTCCTGTTGATCTGTTTTTCATAGTGATGACTCCTCTGCAGCTTCTGGCTGGCCTTACAAAGGTAGTGGAGGTACCTCTCCCACTTTGTGGTGTGAATAATAAAACCAATAATAGCTGTTGCCTCTGTGACTTGCTGTGCTTTAATGCTCTATTTCTTACTCAGCCTGCTTTTCCATCTGCAAGTATTTTTAATAATGATATTTAGTACTCAGTGGCATTTTGTACTTTCAGTGTTTTATAAATGTGATTAGCTGGTCCTCACAGCTCTCCTGGGAAGACATGTAATGATTATTTGACACCATAATGAAATGATTACTTTGCCTTTGACGGAAGTTCTCTGTTTCTCTGGAAACTGTCACATCATCACTAGCAGAGATTACTCATCCGAGCACCTTTAGAGATCAGACAGCTACTGCTGCTTCCTCCCCCTGCAATACAGCAGACTGCACCAAATGCCAGCTGTCTTTCCATCGATGGGATTTATCCTGGAAGCTGCCCTGTGATTCTTGTGCTGCATCCTATTAACGTCAAATTTTAAAACTTAATAGTGTGTAGGAATGTGCTACCAATACAACCCACGAATTTTTATTTAAAGAGCAAAATGCAGTGAAAGCTGCTTGAGCCACCAGCTAAATCAGCCTTGCTTTTCTTAAGACATTGCCACAAAGTTTTCTGAAACAATCCTGAGCACAGTTCTACTGTGCCTTCAGATAAAAACCTGAGTGAGCAAATTGTTCAGGCTGTGACATGTAAACATTTCCAGGACATGGAATGGAAATGTTTGTTTGTCAAGAGGACCAACTGCTTCCTTTTATGCAGAAACATGTTTGCTTCATTGAATTTTCGTTGTCCTTAAGTCCTCTGCAGCGCAAATATTTGGTGTTTGACAGCAGGTTGGCAGTTTTGTGGATGCCTTTTAAAATGCCTTTGCTTGTAGAGAAGAGAAAGATGTGATGTTACAACCTTGCCAATAATACATATGCTTATAATTCTGCGTGGTTTGAAGCCCAGCGTGAATGAAGTCTCTGAAAAATATGAAGACTTTCTGTGTTTTCATCCTGGGAAAGAGCTGTAAAATAGCTTATAGTACAACTAAAGGCAAAAATGTTCCATCAGAGAAACCTTTTCTCCTTTTGTTGCTTTTAAAGGGAGCTTGTTGCTTTCAGGATTGTTTGAATACCAAAGAAGGGGGGAAAAAAACTAAATTTATGCACTTTTTGCATTGTTCAGACAGCTTGGCATGGAAGCTTTTCTACATGGCTGGGTGTTTCTTTGTGGCAGCACAGAATCTGGAGCAGTGGGAGGTAAGATGCTGAACTCAGGAAATGAGTGTCTGTGAGTAGGAAGCAGTTGGCAGATGCTGATTCCAGCAGCCCCACGCACTTGCTTAGTCCAAACAGAAAAGTTATGCTTTTCGTTTTGAGGAAACCCTCTGGGGTTGCTATACAGGGACTAGAATTAGGGCAATAAATCTTTCACTACACAAGCATGAAAATTTGAAGCTAAACATAGGGGTATTTTTAAAGGGAGACTTTCCCCAAAATGTTCTGTCATATAAAAGAGGGAGGATGAACAGCACATTCAGCTGCACAACGTGATTTTGAACTTACCCTTCAAGCTAATGGCAGAGCAACCATTAAATAAAGGAGCTCTAACCTTCCAGACTGCTCAGCTGTTTTTCTCTGGGACAAGCATGGTGTATGCTGGTTTAGAATCTCGTGGATGTTGATTTGGTAGGAGCAGGACTGAGAGCAATGAGCCACCTTGTCACCTTGCTGACCTGAGTTGTGTTAGAATGAGCAACTCACCTAAAGAGAATGAGATCCTCTTTTCAGCGAATGTCAGGGGTATTTGAGATCTGTGTAAGCCTGGCCCACAGAGCACAGCACTGGAATGTCAAATTCACCAGAAGTGAAAATTAAGGGAGTTACAAGTTGGTGTTCAAATTTGCTTCTAGGCAATGTTTTTATTACATGAGAAATGTGGCAAGAGGGACAATGAACCCACTTCTGACTCCCTACTAGAAGTCACAGGAGATATGGTAAAGTCTCTGTTAAAACCAAGAGCAAGATTGTGATTTTCAGAGTCTAATAATAGAGGAATGTCTCTAAACTAGCTGTGTATTTTTCTGTTACCAAGATTTTTTTCCCACAGAACTATTTTTATTTTACTTTGAAGCATAGCTAGTAATGGTGTTTTCAGGAAAATCGTAATTTTTATTTTTCAATTTTACAGGAAGCTGTATTTGATAAGAACAAGGGAACACTCTGCCTAAAAACATTCAATCTCTACAAGAAATTATTGACCTTATCAAAAGGAGGCAATGAACAAGGTGAGAAAGCAGCATCTGTGGTAGAAAATGTGATGAGCAGCAGAAGAGATGGATATGTGCCCATTTAATAGCTTCTCTGGAGTTCTGTACTCAAATTAAGTCACATCTGCTTCTAGATCTGCTTTGTTCCCAAGCAGCAGATGTAACAACCTGCCTCTCAGGGCCCAAATGCTTCTTCTCAGTGTGCTGAATGCATCTTGTTAATTATTTTAATCCAAGGTAACTAGGCCTACACATTGCTTTCCATAATAATCGTAGCCATTCCTCTGGGATGTTAATGTGCAGGTTTACCTTTCCCTTGGCTAGCCTGCTTGGCAGCTGGGACTGGTGGAAAAACTTAAATATTGGATCCAGAAGTCGAGATTCCTGTAATCACATCTGCTTTGGGGAGCAGGCAAATGCTTAGATATCATATGCAAAGGCATGCTACATCCTGCAGATATAGAATATGCATTTAAAGCAGCATGTTCAGGAGGCTCAGATTAATGCAGTATTTGGGCTTCCTGTTGGATTAACAGAAGTTGCAGTATAGCCTGTGAGGTGGTTGAGTCACAGTGAATTGGGAGTTCTATTGCAAACTAGGATCTTCTGTTCTATTGCAAAAGAAGGATCCTCTTCCATGTCAGAGTTTTTATTCTACTTCCTACTGTAAATCGAACCAGCTCTCAGTAAGCTCAGAAAAGTGGCCAAATTTGGAATGACCTTAAGCTGAATTGGTTTTTAAACAGTTCATTTTGGAGATGGAAGATGTAGAGAGAAAGATGTTTAATGTTTCTGAACTTTCCTTTAGGATACATGTTTTCATTGGGGAGCTGAGGACATCTCTTCCTCTTTGATAATATCTGGCTTAGGATATTAGGTTTAGGATTTGCGTGAGGATGCAGAGATCAGCAGGTGCTCTGAGCAGTTAAATATTTCAGTATTTGTTCAGTCTCAGGAGACTGAACACCTGTTTGCTTACTCTGTACAGAAAAATAGTTTAAACTGCCATTAAAGCAAGTGGGAAACATGAATAATAAAGGGTACCTCAGTGCCTGGCAGGCTGTACATCTTGTTCCTTAGGGCCTGTGCAGCTACAATGTGCTGCATCCACACCTGTGGATGTTTGTTTTCCCCGAGCACCTCGGCAGCTGTTTGCTGATGCAGGACTGCCCCGCTTGTGTGGGATCACAGCAGTGGTGCCCAAGACCGGGGTCCCCATCACCCAAGGCACCAGTGGCAGTGCTCAGGCTTTGCAGTCATGCTAACAGCTGCCTTGTTTTCCCCATCTCTTTGCAGTCGTGGCTATGCTGAATGAGATCCGCGATGTGAACGTGGAAGAGGAGACCGTGCGCTATTTTGGGAAGGGTTACCTGGTCGTGCTGCGGTTTGTCACTGGATTCTCACACCCGCTCACTCAGAGCGCAGTGTTGGGCTGCAGAAGGTGCAGTGTGGACTTTTTAAAATTAGAATGTGTAAGGTGGGAAATGCCAATCACGTGGGTCAGTAATAGCCAACTCTTATATCTAAGCTCAGTTTTCAAACTTGCTGGTACGACCTTGTGTTACTCAGTTTAACCTTTCAAACCCCATAATGTTTCCATTTGCAGACATTTGGGTAACACCGTCTATCAGGATCATATTTAGATATCTAAGATCCTTTTAGTGCTGCACATCTGCTGGAGTTGCCTTCTTCAGCTATGCAATGGCAGAGGGGAGTAATTCTAGTTAGCAAACATTCAGTGTATTAGTTAACAGAAAATTTATCTTAAGCACTGATAATAAGGAACCTTGCAGCAGGGACTGGGGAAAGGACTGATTTGTTCTGATGTGGAAGGAATGGCTTGGTGTGCCATGCTGTCAGCCATACTTTGCCCAAATGACTTTCCCTCTAGCCAGTTATTCTCAGGAATTAGCATGCCTGTTCTTGTCTTGTCAGCACCACAGCTCCACTAACTTCCATTGTTTCTTCTTTTCCACAGTGATGTGGAAGCAGTTGCCAAACTCATTACTAGTTTTCTGGGACTGGACAGAGTAGAGACCCCACAAGATTTCTCCCAGAGCAGCGAAACAGAGGCAAGTGATGCAGATGAACCACAGGTTAAATACTGATAGTCATTGTGAACTGAAGCAAGCAGAGGCTTTCAAACATCTGGAAAATATTCTGATCATTCTTCAGAAAAAGAAATCCCTCACAACCTTGACCTGGGCATTTCTCAACACGTGCATTTACAATGGGAGGAACCTGTCATAGGGCACATTGTTTAGTGCTAAACTGCTTCAAGACCCTGCATGTGGACACTGCTGGCTTTTGAGCTCTGTCAGCTCATCAAACTTGTCTAGGAATAGTTATTTATTAATGAATTGGCTTGAGATAATTGCTTTTCCATTAATGAAGTGATGATACAGATGTGAACTTATGTTTATTGCAAACATTTGCTGCAGGTACAGTATATGAAATGTAGAAGAGTTGAATTTGTAACTCATAACACAATGCTTTGAGGTTTTCCTTTCAATATATGCAATTAGGGGATGCAGATTAGTGGCACTTTTATGTTCTCTACTACTGACTTGCCATTGGATATCTGTGGAAATTAAAGTCTGAGTGCCTCTCTTGGAATTCTAAATATCAGGCTGAGCAACCCGTAACCTTGTCTTATCTCGGACTCACCAATTAGCCAGAAATAGTAAAGGAAAAATGATCTTTGGGATGTTCTACCTTAATCCTGTTCTGCTTAACTTCTGGGCAGGACAGAATAATCTTTCTCTAGACCTCAATGTTTACTATTGAAACTGTGTATTTAGAAAGGAAGCAGGGACATGTGTAACTTTAGGTAGGGAAAAGACTGATGTCAAACAAGATGGTAGCCTAGAGTTGTTTAGTATTTCCTCACTTGAAATGATACCGAAGTGCTAAATAATAACTTTTTTAAGGTAGCTGGCATAGATTCAATGTTTGACTTGTAGCTGTGTTTTACTCCAGGTGTGTGGTGTCCTCTGTTCTGACTGATGATTTCACAAATAGTTGAAACATAATTTTTTTCAAGGTATTTCTGAAGTGAAAGCTACCTCTGTTAGTCAGCATATTCTGTCTAGAACTAGTACTCCATCATGCTTACACTAACATATCAGTTCAACAAAGAAATTGTAAAAAGCTGAAAGTTCCTTCAACATGGTACAGCTGCTTGTACTGTAGTTCACTAGGTTTTATTTAGCAATCTCATGGTCTTTAGACCTGATTTAGAAAATATTTACACAGTTACTTCTTAGGAGATCTGAACAGGGTACGAGGTAACTGTGTTGTCTGCTTTCACAGTGGGCCAGCAGGAAATGTCTCCTGGCAGCAGCCTCTCTAGGATTTAAAAGGGCCTGTGTTCTTGTTTCCAATCACTCTACCTCTACAGAGAAAAAGCTCTGAAAAGCTTTTAGTAGAAGCCACGTCCTGTTGTGTGTTCCAGCTTGGTCTGAAGCTGAGCACCTGCTCACCAAAGAACAGCTTGGACCAAGATTTCCCTTCCAGCCATTCAGACCTAGGATGTGAGCTGAGAGGCAAAGGCTCGGGCTGTCAGTGGGAAGGTACTCACACTGCAACAGGGAGATGGCTGTTGATGTAGCTTGTCTGCAGCACAGAAGTGGGTCTGTTTCCTTTAAATAAGACAAAAAACTTGTAATCACATCAGGTATCAATACAGACCTCTGCTGTGTATGAACGTGGGAAAATGAGGTTGCAGGCAATTAGCTAACTTTGCCTTTCTTCTGAAGCACAGCTGTAAGCGAAGCATAATCATTAAACCTATTCAAAAAATACTGCAGGGTGTTACACTTGCAGAGTTGCTCATTTAAATCCACTGTAATGTATACCTCAGGTAACGCTCATTTTAGAGAGAGGAGAATGAGATTTGGGATTTGGAGGACTCTTTTTTTTCCCCCCCACAGTGTAAAATGAGAACAGTGAGTGTTCCCAGCACTTCCAGTAAGAAGTAATGTCCTAGAGTATGTGATGGTGTAATGGAAGCACAAGGGCTCAGCCTGTGGTAACTGCTGCTTTGTACCAAGGATATTCAGAGGGCATTCTTGGTGTGCACTGCACTTACTCTGTGCCCATGGAGTGGACCATGGATAAAACAGACAAAACTACCTGCCTTTAGTCTTAGCTATGCTGGCTTTCATTTGTATTCCCATGAGAGCTGACATTCCATGGAAGATAGAAACCACACTGTAGTTTTCCAGTTCAAAATCAGCTTTTGAAAGGTACATCTGTTGCTCTAACCCTGCACTGCATCATGTGTCGTGCTTCTGCTGAGCTATAGTGCATCCAGCTTGCTGTGCATTCATGGTGTTAGTCATGTGTGTACTTATGGACTATGCAATATCTTCTACAAAGACTAAAACAGTGTAAGGAAAACTCAGAATCCATAGAAAGGGGAATGACCTATAGTAAGCTACAGTGTAACTTGAAATACATCCTGTGGAGTAAGTTGCCTGTTGAGTTGATGTGCAGTGATCACCTCTTTAGAGGTGCTTTCTAGTATCCCACTCAACACCTCAGTATCCTGCTGCGGTAGGCAGGGGGGGATGGCTGCTGCCATGCACTGTGTGTCTGAGAGGAATATTTTGACTCCTCAGCCCTTCACTTGGAGCAGCTGGTGCCATCCTCTCTCGTGCCATTTCCATTTTGCATTTGGCAGCTGTCACTGTACCAACAAGTACAGTTTCAGTGGGAGCCTGAGTTCTGTAGTCTGAGCTAACAGGACGGGGCCCTGAGGACATTCTGCCAGGCTCTGGGTGCTGCCTGCGGGGCTGTGTCAGGCACTGCTGGCTGATGCACCCGGGAGCTTCCTGTGGCACTGATCTATCTGAGCCTCTCTGAGCTTGGAAATGGGACACTGCACCAATGTTATCACAGGCTGATGGGGTTTTCTCTTGTATTTCTCTTGATCCACGTTTGGAGCTTCTGCCCTCAAAAACTTTATTGTTTGTAGTTGGAAGACATGGCCAGATGTGATGCAGTAACTGTGTGCATGTATAATTAACTTGCATTTGCTGTTCACATGGATTTGGTTGTGGCAATGTCTGTGCTCCTCAGCAATGTTATCAGCTTGAAGAACTGTGGAAAGCAGGTGCTAACTCAGGACAGGTTCCACTCTTCCTCTTTGGACAAGTCCTCTCTCATCCTTCTCTTCTGCCACTTTTTGCCGTTCTGCCAAAGGCTTTTCTGGATGGCTTTCCTCACTTCTCTTAGGCCCAGCAAAGTCAAAGGCCCAGGAAACAGAGCCTTACATGTGCCTGCTGTAAACTGACTTGTTCTCAAAGGAATGATGTGAAAGACTAGTTTTGGTTAGGAAGTTAGGTACTCCTAGAAGACTATTACAGCAGATGTACTCATTAACTTTTGCATTTCAGGCCATCTAGAGACTTGTACCTGGACAGCTGTAGTTTGCATGACTTAAAAATTATTTAAAAACCTGGATAGCAGACCTTAGGTTAGATCTAGCACCCTGACCCCTAAAACCAACCCCTTCTGTCATATCCTTTACCAAGCTGTGTGGTAAGTGCCACTTGGCAGATGGTTCAGCTTATGTTTGAGCAGCACAGTGGCAGCTCCTCGCATGGCTGTTGTGGCATGGGATTGCGGCCTTGGCTGCTGCAGCGAGCAAAAGCCAGAGTGCATCTGTACAGAGGGAGAGCACTGCTTTATGTAAGATGCAACCTCATATTCTGGTACTTCACAATGAAATACTCCATTCCTAGCATCAATTGTGCAAGTCTCAAAGAAAAGCAAAATATTTATAGTTGAGCTCTGACTCTTGGACTGTATTTATGAAGTTACACAGATACCAAAACCTTAGCTGGCTTACATAATAAATAAAGCGTGCTAGTTCTGACAGTGTCGTAGATTGCTGGGAGGCAAAAATACTTCTGGAAAATGTTTAGAAAGTGCTTTTTTTTTTTAACTTTAAAATTGCAAGTAGAATTTCAGCAAGGCCTTGTTGAACTGCCTTTTTTTAAAAAATGTTCATTGGTAAAATCAACTTTGATAACTTGTTTTGCATCACTGTAGTATTTAGTATTGTTTTTAATTAAAATTATTAAAATATTAATGGCTGTCTAAATTATTCCTTGGAACAGATCTACTGAAGGAGTTAACCAGGGGGAGGACAGAATAGAGGAAGCCCAAATACCTGCTTAGAAGTGACCCTGCTGACACTTTTGCAGCAGTCCAGCTTTTAATTCCATATAAGCTGATAGATCCAACTCTCCACTGGTGAATATTTCCATCTTCCCTCCTTTAAACCGAACCAACATGCCACACACACGAAAAAGAAGCACATTTCCACAAACATTTTGAGTATCAAAGGTTTTATTCAAGTAAAATAAGGATCTTGTTTAGTTTAATCTATGTGACAAGGATACACAGCAATTGATTCTTTTTAGATAAAAATCTGCATGTGGACCTAGTAACTGAGGCTCTCATTGAGTAAGCTGAAGCTTGTCTTAGGCTGTAGTTTTACTTCCTATATCTCAGGATTTGTTCCAAGAAAATTTCCATACCGGTGCTTCCAAAAAAATTTAAAGAAAGGAATAAATGAAGCAAAAAAATTTAAATATTTGGAATATTCATGGTGAAGTAACATACTTAAATACAATACTTCTGAATTATTTCCATTTTGGTGAATATCTCAATTCTCCAGTAAAGTCCCCAAAATACATTGCTGTACATTATGAACAGTTTGACATTAAAGCAGAATAAACCAGCACTGCTTCCTCATATTTAGTAACTTTAGTCATGGCTCAGATAGGGAGAAACCTGGAAGTGCAGGTTGCAGTTTCAGGTTTTACACAGCTGAACAGATGCCTCAGTGAGTGGGATGGTGCTTTTCTGGGGGAATGAGACTACACTGAGCTTAGGTGATACAGCCCAATGTGTTGAGGCAGTTTTCCCTCCAAGCCCAGGTGTCACTGCCTCAGGAGCTCCCTCTTGCCCATGATGGAATGGTAGGACACAACTCAGAACACAGCTGACAGATGAAGGAGTTATGGTACAGAACATGACCCTAACATTTTTAAAGTATCCTAAATATTAGGGTAGAACTTTGCCAGGTCATTGTTATGTAAGAGTCTATTGCTACAAATCCTGAATTTGGAAGAAACTGGGTTTTTCTCCTGCCTTGTAAGAGAGTGAGCTGTGACTCACTCCTGCAGTTATGCAAGGGGAGCAAACCTGACTTACAGGCAGGTGAATTAAGGCTCAGCATGTGTTATGGCAGGAAAATTGAGCTGAAGTGTATAATGCTAATAAATTCCTCCATGCCTTCAGGTCACTTTTGTTTAACCACAGTTGATGCTTCAACTCTCAAGATGACAAATTCCAGCTCAAGGACTAGTTGCTGATTTTCACTAGCCATGTTTTCCCAGGGAATGAGTCAGACTAATTGAAATGCCCCTAATTTTGTGCTTTTATTGCTTCGTCTAAATCATCCACCACTTGCTGCAGCTTCTGTAGGCTGGGGTGGACATTCTCCTCCATCCATTCCTCTATAGTACACTTGTGGAAAACTTGCTCCATGGCTGCTTGGAGGTCTTGCACCACAGCATTCCACTTGGAGAGAAGACTGAGCAGAAATGAGAAGAAACAATGACATTTGCAGGTGAGATCTGCCTCAAGGGAGGGTTGGCTGCCAGGCCTTTGGAAGGGAGTACTGTCCTTAAAACCACTTTACAGGAAAAGAAGCATCTGGTACAAGAGCCCAAAGGACTTGATTTTGTTCAGATGGCAAAAGGTTGATGCTGTTTCTGTTTAAGTTCCATTAATTTTGGCACTTTCCTCATGCAAAGACTTTTGAAATACCAAAATGTAAGCTCAAAAAACCACTATACACCTTTTAAATGTAACTGAAACCCACTGTGAGACTCGTTAGGAATTTAATTCTGGGTTTTATCAGAAAGAGTAGATGCAGTTGGATATTCACCTTACCACAGCAAAAAAAATTATAAATTAACCTTTTAGCATGAATTGGCATAATGTCTAGGAGAAGTTCTGAAAAGCCCATGGTGACAGGGAGCAAGGGGAAGGGCCTGGCTTTATTCCAAGCCCTGCCTGGAATCTGGCCCAGGGTGAGCTCCTACACCAAGGCCAACCTCTGCTTAAGGTGCAGCAGGACTGTGCAGGAGTAACACGGGAGAGGCTTTTGGAGACCAATTTCCTACTTGTTCTCAAAGAAGACAGGCAAAGATAAAATAAGAATCATAGAATAGTTTGGGTTGGAAGAGAACTTTGAAAATCATCTAGTTCCAACCCAAATATGTTGTATAAAAACATATTATGGATACTTTGTCTGATTCCCACTGATGCTTCTGAGATAATTACAGAAAGAGGTAAGGACTCACAACTCTCTGTACCTGAGTGCCCAAAATACGTCAGACTTTTATTTACCCTGTAATGCAAAACAAGTGGTGTTACCTGACTGCATCTGGCTGGAAGTGGTGCATTATGATAGGATGAATAATCTTCCTTTTTCTGTGGTAGGGGCTGAACCAGCCTGTGACATACCTGGAAATGGATGTTAGTGGGAGCAGTGATGAAACAGCAGCAATGTCTGTGTTTGTCACTGACAGGGACGCGGGGAAGGCTTTAGCTGAACTCCTGCACAGAGATGATGCTTAAGGAGTAAGTTTATTTAAGTCTGTATATCTTTGGAATTAGCTTGTGAAAGAGTGTTCCTGGCAGATGATCACCTGATCATCTGCTGCAATATAAGTTTTATTACAAGCTCCTTTTTTTTTGTAACTGTGGCACTCCAAATTTTCACTTTAAATAGCAGTAAAATGTAATTAAGGAAAGAACTAGATGCTTCAAACAAAGCAGCATACAGTATTTAGGAATTTTGCTGCAATATTTTACATTTTCATCTAAATATTATGTTCTGCTGTGTTAATGACACCTGAAATGCAGAGCTTGATATTTAAATCACTTTTCTGGAGTTGTGCCCCACTTTGAGATGATACAGCTCTAACACTCCTGCAGCCAGGCAGAGAATCAACATAACCCCCATTACCTGTTCCTTTCGAGAAGTTCATCCACTGATGACTTGAGGTAGAAACTAACTTGTGTCACAAGTGTGAGGATATTGCTCCCAGGAAAGGTCCCCAGACTTGTGCTGTCCAAAGAGGATCTGTTAGTTTCTGAACTTACCACACAAGGAGAAGCACCTGAGTTCTGCAGCTGGAATTTTACCTCATGAAAGTATCAATTTCCAGGTTAGACATTCCCAGGAGCTTTTCCACATTTTCTTTAACCTTTTCAGAATAGCCACCTGGTAGAAGACAGTGGAAATGAGTAAAGAGCCTAAGAAACCAAAATGTTAATACAAGAAGGGTTTTCTGGAGTGTTCTGCATTGGCTTAGTAGTTCCCCTTTGGTGAAAAATTTTTTAAAAGGTAAAATGGAAATAAAAGAAGGAAAAAACACTTGTGGGTGGGAGCAGGAGCTGCAGTGGTCTCATTTATACATCACTATTGTTTCAAATCAGTTTGAAAAGCAATTCTGCATCTTAAATTTATTTTTTAATATAAGCATGAAATTTTTGACCATTTGTGTGTTAGATCACAAGAAATGATGAGTATACAATGGCTATTTTTAAATACTTAGGCCAAGAGGCTTCTCTGCTCCCATAGTGCAAATTGTAATTTATTGTTCATAATTCAGGCCGTGATCAATTCAGCAAATCACCTCAAAATATAACAAGCCTGTGCCAACCTTAGGGCAAGCTCACTTCACTCCTGTGCTAAGCATTAGCTGAGAGAGAAGAAAGTTGTCATTGTACCATTCTCTAGTGCCTGCAGACACACGGCCAATGATGGAATTGCCACGGGGAGCAGCTCACACAAAACAGAGAAGTGATCGTACCTACAGAAGAAAACATCCCTTAATTGCACATTTTACTGTTAGAACATACTAAACAATGGGAAATTTTAATATTTCAATCACTAAAGTTCAAACAGCCTTAGAAACATCAGGTTCTGTTTCAGAGAAGGGATCACTTTTCTCTGAAATGTGAAGTATTCCTGTTTTACTAGTAAGAACAGATACAAACCAAATTCTCTTCTCAAGGCAAATTAGGATCAGAAAGTGGAATTCAACTCTCTGGTATTCCCTTAGACCTCCTGACTTGCATAAAAATGTTTTACTCCTTCATTACATGAACAAGTTCTTGTCTCTTATGCAATTTCACTGTATTTGAGTTCCCATCAGACATTCAGATAGACACACCATACATGAACTACAGTGTCTATGAGCAGTTCAAGGTGGCACAAAATCCATTCAAGCCTTCAAACCCAATCTGCTGGTGCTGGTGTCCCCAAAGCCATTCCTCCTGCTGGTTAGTGCTGTAGAGCTGATTGGAACTCTGAAATCCACCCTTCATAGTCCAGGGGTGAGGCCCAGCAGTTACTGACAGGAAGGACTGCAGGGTTGCAAAGTTCCCTTCTAAATCCCCAGCTTCCCTGTACCTCCTAGGGAGCTTTTGGGTGGAAGTTTGCTTATCTGTGACCCTTGGAACCACACAAGAGGCTGTTGCTCACCTCTGCCAGCCGGTCAGCGCGATACCTTCCAGGACATCAGCAGGGCTCCTGCTCGCCACCTGCAGCCACCCCAGCTGGTTCCTGAGGTGGTGCCCAATCAGTGTTAGAGACTGATTCACTCCCGTGGCTCCCTTAAAGGCACTTGCAAACCACACCTTGGAGAAGCCACACCTGCGGTACTTCTCTATGAGCTGCACTGCAGTGAGACACAAAGGCACACGCACAGGATGAGCTTTCTCCAGTTTCAGCCCTGACTGCAGTGAAGAGGATCACAGCTCCAGATCCAACAGGCTGCTGAGCCTCTTCCTGTCAAGCTTTGAGCATCAGCAAGGATGGGGGGATTTGACACCCTATCTGAGCAGCCTTTTGAGTGGATGTCCTCCTATTTTCATGTGCCAGTTACTGTATTTCACTCCCTTGTATTGCAACCATGCTAAGAGCTGTGAGCATGTAATAAGCATACACAACATCTGACAGCTGATTCTTCTTGCAACAAAGAAAATACCTGCATGCATGGTAGATGCCTGACTGGAGCCTTTAGAAGCTTCCCTTTGAATTCTATAGATGTATGAAGCCTTGAAGCTTCTTTTGCAGAGCTGTTCAGTACAGTTATGTGCTCCTACTGGTGTTAATGCAAGGAGAGTTAATGTAATAATGCTTGTGGAAAACCTCTGAATCTCCTATGAGTAATTCCATAGCCCTGCTGAAAAGAATTAAGCAGCATACAATGCAAGTCATTCATAGGGGAAACATAAATAGAAAATAAGTAATAGCAACTATGATGTGGAATCATACAAGGGCTGTATTTATGCTATTAAAGCAATAAAAACCAATTTAACAAAACCAGAATGTTTTGGTGTCCAACTAAGGTATGTTTAAATGATAGAATTTTGCTTTGGCTATTTTACTTCTACACAGCTCAGCAGAGAAGTACAAACCTTTGCCCTCCACGTCGATGTCTGCTGCGTAGTCCCAGATCATCGGCTGCACCAGCTGTGGGACCCCAGACCCTGAAAGGAACAGAGGTTTTCTAAGTAATGGAAAACAGCCAGTTAAAATGAGAGCTCAGTACAGGGTACTGGTGCAGCAGCACATGACTAGAACTTTGGCTTGTCACTTACAGTGAAGTGCCCTGAGCATTTTCAGCCTGGCCAGGACTTGGCACATGCCCGGGGCCACTGTCCTCAGGCATCATGAAACCACTAATATGGAGGAGCAGTGGCAATATATCAGAGACCCCATTTGCCCCAAGCCCACCTTGTTCTCAGCTCCTTGCATCTCTGTGTGTACCACTGGCAGAGCTCTACACACAAGATTTAGCTAAATTCAAATGTAACATTCACCCTTTCACTTACAGAGTGCCTGGGCTGTGTTTGCACAGAATGTAGCTTTTCAAGATGCCTTTGAAGTACAAGTAAAGATACAAATTTAGCTTTAAAGCCTTTTATAATCAACTACACAGCTAGCTGTAAACATGTGAAACTGACCCCTACAGAAACAGCAGTAAATTGTGCAGAAATTCAGTATTTTAACTCCATCACATTTTAATTTGCTGAGTCCATTACTGCCTGTGGCAGTAGAGTGCACTTAGTAGAATGTACTGCTCTTGTGGAACTCCGTGGGTCCCACCTGCATTTTTGGGGATGATTTCCTGCTATCAAAGCCTTGAATAGGTCAGTCACTGCTAGATGAGCTGCACAGCTCTTCCTGGTACTGTCTAAATCTGTTTGCGGCAGCCATGTAAGGCAGCTCTGAAAATGCTGGAACTCCATCTATGCTCAGACTACTCAAATTTTAGCAGTGGTTTGGTATTTTTCAACAAACAAGACCTGTGATGTCAAGGTCTTGGAGCGACCCCACAATTCAGTATCCAAGTCCTCATGATGTGCACCATGATCACAAAGATGCTCACAGGGCTGCAGCTTCTCTGTGGGAGTTTGCACCACTGGGACCAGGTGCTGCAAAGGGCAGCAACAAACATTAGAAGGTGGTGAGAAGCACAGAGGTTTAGACTTGGACCACAAATGTCAATAGGTTGTTGTTTCAATGTGTAAAGAAAGTAGAATTGATGGCAGCCACTGCAGGGTGAGCGTTTTGTGATGGAAAACGAAAGTGTTCAGACTGGCCCACACTCACACAGGAGTGTGACAGCCCAGGACTGAGTGCTTCTATTCTCTAGTCAAACTGACCACCCCTCAACTCTTGTCAGATTTGTTGTTTTCAGGATATTCAGCTGCCAACCAATCTGTTTTACCTGGCTGTGTAAACCTGCCTCACCCCATCGCTGGTCACACACCTGCCAGGGTTTCCTCACTCATCCCCCTGAGCATGTCATCCCACACGATGGGTGTCACCATGGGGTAGGATGAGGCCAAACAAGTGGCAACTGCTTTTATGTGGGATAAGCACAGCTTCTCTGGAGTGTTTTCTTGCTGCTGCAGCCACTGCTTTGACTCCTCTCCTTCGCCAAGGCAGTAGACCTGAAACACCAAGCAAATAATCCTGACTTCTTGTATAGAACTAGAGAAAGTGAGTTAGACAATATTCAAAACCTTTGCCCAGATGTGACCCACTGAGTGGACACATTCAAAAGCACCTCTCAGTGCTGAAGACACTGCAGGCATTTCTATCAGTCTGCAGAAGACTGTGGCCATGATTACATGCATCACTTAAGGGAATTTTCCTGCAGGAATTAAAATATCTACAAGCCCTATTTGTCTTTGGAAGGTCTGTCCTTGGAAGTAGCTCTCACCACATTTATTCACTTCAAATCTTGCAACACATCAGGACCTGAGGTAGATAAAATGAGTTCCTATCTCGGGGAAGGAGATTATCCAAATGTGGGTCTAGAAGTGACTTGGGGACATGTCCAAAGGTGGCCCAGCATACTTGGTCCCATGCAGAGAGTGAATGCTTTAAAATTTGCTGGTTTAGAGCAGGTTTTATTAAAACATGTTTATTCTACATAAATAGCATTTTGCTTTAAAAAAGCCTGCAGCTACCTGGCTAACCTTCCCACCAGTTTCAACACAACAGGATACAAAATGTTAAACTAAGATCAGTACAGGTAAGTGGTCACAATGAATTCCAGGGATCTGTGTGCCATCAGGCTGGTTTTAAGAAACTATGGACAAGAGAAACTTGAGTTTTCTCCTTTCTCAAGGAGACAAACTACCAAGATAAAAAACCCAACACTTCCCACCACAAAAGGGCTTACTTTGAGTAACTTGGCCAGAATAATGAGCCAACATCTCACATCAAACTTACAGGATTCTTAATGAACAGCTCTAATTGATATCTCACTTCAAATACTGACTTGACCTAAACCCAAATGCTGAGTTAGCTTTAAGAAGCTGCTTTCAATACTTTGATATTACACTCGTACCTACGGAAATGGCAATCTGTGCTACTGGAATCAGTCAAAAGACTTTTGTCAAAAGACTTTTCTACACTGGCTTGAGTGGTGTTTTCCGTCCCCAAAATCCCACCCAAATGTGGCCTGGGCACCACTGAAATGCAGAAGCCTTAGCCCTTACTATAATTCCTCAAAAGAAAATGAACATTGCTGGCTCAAGAGAAGTCCCACCTCATCACATCCGATGTGAAACCACTGTAAGTCCTCGTGCAGGGCCATGACCTGGTCAATCATGGCTTTGACCAGTGCCAGCGACTCCTCCTTGTGCGGGTTCAGGGTGTTGGGCAGCGCCTTCACCTCCCGGAGATGGGCAAACTCCCTGTGCTTCAGCACAAACTGCAAGGGAAAGGGGAGCTCGGGGACAGCTGCAACGTGAGGGGACAGCAGCGTCCTCCTGTCACCGAGGCTCTGAGGGCAGGTGTCCTGCTAAACCTGGGGTTTGATTTGACTGAGCCCCGGGGACAGGCTGGGGGGCACAGCTGCTGCTCCACGGTGCTGGGGAGTCTCTGACCCACAAAGCACCTCACAAGGTGGGTGAAGGAAACAGGGAGGTCACTGCAGTGTGACCCTGATGTCAAATCCTGTAGCTGGCAGAGCTGGATAACCAGAGCACTGGGACTCGGATGGGAAATTTCCCAACACAGAATCACAGGCTGGTTCAGGCTGGAAGGGACTCCAGTGACTCCTCTGGCCCCACCTCCCTGTTTCAGCCGAGCCACCCCAGAGCACAGGGCACAGGACCGTGTCCTGAGGGTTCTGGAATATCCCCTGTGAGGGAGACTCCACACACTCTCTGGGCAATCTTTTCAACACTCGGTCACTGCACAGGAAAGAAGTTTTTCCTCGTGTTCAGGTGAAACTTCCTGGGCATCAGTTTCTGCCCAGAACTACACACAGTGCTCCAGATGTCACCATCCGAGCAGAGGGGCAGGATCACTCCCTGCCCTGCTGGCAGTGCTCTTCCTACTGCACCCCGGGATCCCACCGGCCTTGTTGTCCCCGTGGGCACTGCTGGCTCAGCACACCCCCACTCTCACCCAGCCCAGCACACCCCTGCTCACCTCCATGTGCCCGAAGCTCTGCACCAGCGGCACCACGTCCAGGCCCTGCGCCCGCACCCGGCTCAGCAGCGCCCGGAGCTCCGCGGGGCTGCGGGACAGCGACACATCAGTGCCCGCTGGGCACGGCCCCGGGGCACCTGTGGGTATGCAGAGCTACCTGTGGGGTACACGGCGGTACCTGTAGGCGTGGGGTGCCCGCAGCAGCTCCAGCGGCCCCGTGTACGGGAAGGTGTCCTCATATTCCAGCAGCAGCCCGGTGGCACCCAGGGCGCGGAGCAGTGGCAGCACCTGCAGGAGGGAGGGGACAGCGGCGATGCAGCTGGGCTATGACAAGTGCCACCACCCTGTTCCCCTCTCACCTGCACCAGGTATATCCCTCACCTGAGCCCAATACATCCCTTACTTGTGCCACATACATCATCCCTCACCCGCCCCAGGTTCATCCCTCACCTGCTCCAGACGCATCCCTCACCCGCCCCGGGTTCATCCCTCACCCGCCCCAGACACATCCCTCACCTGCTCCAAGTTCATCCCTCACCCGCCCCAGACACATCCCTCACCCGCCCCAGGTTCATCCCTCACCCGCCCCGGGTTCCTCCCTCACCTGCTCCAGGTACTGCGCGCGCGGCGCGGCTCCCTTCAGATCCAGGTGCACCAGGCGCCGCCGCATGCTCTACCCTCGATTGCTTTGGCCTGCCGCCGCGCCGTCCTGGCACACCCCGCCCGGCCGCGTCCCGCTGTGCCGGCCCCGCTGTCCCGGCGCTGCCCGCCCGCGCCCTGCTGTCCCGGTGTCCGTTGTCCCGCTGTCCCCGTGTCCCGGTGTCCCAGTGCTGCCCCTCCGCCGCTCCCGGCTCTGCGCTGGATCCTCCGACTCCCTCTCGGCGGCCGAGCGCAGGCAGGCCGGCAGGCCAGGGTGAGGCACGCCGGGCTCATCGCTCTAGCCACAGGAGGCGCGATGGCTCCGCAGCGGCGGGCGCTGCCCCGCGGCCCCGACAGCGCCGGGCCGGGGCCGGGGCCGGGCCGCGGCGGCCGCCGGCACAGCAGGTACCGGCGCGGGGCCCTGGCCGGCACCTCCTGCCCGCTGTCCCGGGGGCGGTGGTGCCCAGGCCCGGCGGCGCTGCGGCTCCCGGGGGAGCCCTGGTGGGGAGGCGGTCGTGCAGCGCCGGGCCCGGGAGCGGGAGGGAGCCGCGTGTGTTTGTAGGGCGTGTGTTTGTAAGGCGTGTGTTGTGCTCCGAACCAGGGGTCCCGCCGGGGAAGGGCCCGGGGCTCCCCGGTATCGGCCAGGGCGGTCCCTCCCCGCTCGCACTGTCCCTCGCTCATGGGGCCCGTTCTGTGCTCCCTCCGCAGCGCTAGGAAGGGCAGATTCCAGCAGGATCCCCGGGGAAGGTGGCTGAAGGCAGCGATCCTCCTGCTGCTGTCCGCTGCGGCCGGCGGCGGCCTCGTGCTGTGGAGCCGCCTCCGCGCCGAGGGTGGGATCCCCGAGGGTGGAACCCCTGGAGATGCGGTCACCGAGGTGCTGGCACATCGCAGCGACAGCCTGCGGGACAAGTTCGTCGAGATCCCCTGCTCGGAGGACTACGACAGGCACAAACGATTTGAAGGTAACGGGACAGGGCTGTCCGAAGTGGATGGCGGTGCTCAGAGGGCAGGAGCAGCCTGGCTGCTGCCTGGGCCTGGGAACCAAACTTGGGCTGTAAAACTCCCGTGCTTGCAGCAAACTCCTGGTCACTGTCTCTTGACTAAAGCCCCAAAGCTCGTGCCCCTTGGGCCAGCCCAGAATTCTGAGTTGATTCTGAGTTGATTATTTTTCTGTCATTCCTACATAACTCTCTTCTGAAACTGCTTTGGTTGGACTCTATGAAATAAACCTTTTGCTAAGTCTGTTTCTGGTTTCTTTCATACTCTGTTGATTCCTGTAATAGGCTTGTTGAGTGAGTTTGCTGCTGGTCAATACCGTACGGGGTGTGGAGTGGAACTGATTCAGGACATTGTCTGTGCCACCAGCATGCGGTGATTGTACAAGTGCCACCTTCTGACACGCTTGTTCTGAGATGTGTGGCTGCCAGTAGCTTGGCGGGGTGCCTGCAAAGCACTTCTTTGTGTCTTTCAGCTGAGCCTGTTTTCTGTCAAATTGGTACCTGTTCCCCCTGGCACTTTTCTTTTTTTGGAGTGTTGGTGTTGGTTCTTCAAGAGACATGGAAGATTTTAATCTTCTCTACAAAGAGCAGTGGGAGTCTGACTTGCAGCTTCCGTGGATGAGCAGTGCTGATGTTCTCTTTCAGATTTGCAAAGTGTGTTGTGGTGAACATTTTTAGTTGGTACAGCCGCCAGAGAGCAGCTCTGCTCTTGGTTTTTGTCAGCATGTCTGGCTGTGTGTTGACTGATAAGCTGATGGATCTACAAAAAGTAATACATCTGAGTTAAGTTTTTAGCCAAATTGGTGGTTGTATCTGGTTCATGATGTTGCTGAGAAAACAGTTGCTGACACAAAGCTGGAGGCTGGAAGAAGCTGCTTGGAGCTGAGGAAGAACAAAGGTGATCAAGGGGCTGGAGAACCTCTCAGGAAAGCCTCAGGGTGCTGGGTTTCCTTTCCCTGGAGAGGGCTCAGGGAGAACACATCCCAGTACTCCAGTACTTAAAGCGAAGCTACAGAGGACAGAAGCTCTGCCTTTGCAAGGAGCTGCATGGAGAAGACAAGGCACAGTGGGTACAGCTTGCATTGGGCAAGGTTTCATCTTGATGTAAGAAAGAAATCTTTACAGAGAGAACACTCAGTCACTGGAACAACCTCCCCAAGGATGCAGTGCAGACCCTGTGACTGAGGGTTTCCAGGGTGTGACTGAGCATTGTGTTAGGTAATCTTATCCAGGCTCTCTTGACCACAAAAAGCTGAACCAGATGATCTTTGGAGGTCCTTTCCCACCTGGGCTGTTCTGTGGTTCTGCAATTTTTAACTTTCTTCTGTGCCAGTTCTGACAGAAAGTGTTTGACAGGTTGCAGCCCCCTGTGCTCTTCAGGTGGCTGGTCCTGGTGCTGTTGGTCAAAAAGACTTATTAAACAAAAGTTCATATACGGTCTGGTGTCACATAGTTTTTCCTCAGTGCTGCTACTGAAGCGTCTTTTTTTGGAGGATTCATCCTAAATGTTATTTAGACCAAGAAAACTGTCTTGGTACGGTAGGTTTTTTTTTTTTGACAGAACACATGAAAACATATGTTCTGTGTTAACTTTTCACAATTACTGTGAGGGGAAACTGCTGCTGGCTGCATTTGCATAGTGCAAGGCCAGAGAAAACTGCAGCTGGAGATTTGGTTGTGATTGAACTGAGGCTAAAAGTCTCTGGATTCTGCTACTGTGGTGTTTGCTTACCAAAAGAAAGCCCCCAAACCAACAAAACCTTATTTTTGCCTTCCCTGGCTTGCAAGAGCAATTTTTTGAGCTGTGGACTTGTGGTCTGGGCCATCCCTCCAGTTACTCTTTTCATTGTTTCCTTTCTATTCTTTAATTTTCATTCTATTCTTTTCACTGTAAGGAAAGCTGGAACTTTGGGGTGGGCAGGAACTTCAAGCACATCTCTCCAGGAAAAGAAATGTACGTGTTCTTCATTTCTGGGGGTATCCTGGGGAGCAGCAGGCTGCAGAGTGAGGTGTCACCTCTTGGCTTTGTATGGGGACCATTGACTCGCCTTTCTAATTAGCTGTTCGCTTGGTGCTGCTGCTCAAGTGCCGTGATTGATGTGGGTTAGGAGCGGTGAGCCGCTGTTAGCTGGTGAATTGCAGCCGAGCTGCCAGCGAGCTCTGTGCTGGGCTTTTCCCCACGCGAGGGTGGTGATGAGCTGCGGAGGAGCTTTGTGTGTGTCCCGTTCCCCGCAGCCGAGCGAGGCAGAAAATGCACATTATGGATCAGCTCGGCAGCTTTAGGCACTTGGGAAGTAGGTTTCTGTCACTCAATAGCTTTTTATTCTCACTCTTTACTCTGGCGTGGCACCCACAGCTGTGGGCTCTGTGTCAGGAGGAGACGCATTCCTGTCACTGCTCAGTGTCTGATGCTCAGCTGTGAAGTTTCCACAGCTAAAATGAGCTTTTTATTTATGCACCTGTCCCTGCTTCCAGCTGAACTTGGTGCAACTGAGCTTCCAGTTTGCTTCAAGTGATTTGGTAGCTGGTGTCAGAACAGGATTTATTTCCATAGCACTGCCTGCCTCTAAACATGCTTCATACCAAATAAAATTTGCTATGTTTCAGAGGCCAAGCACTTAACTGATTATATTTGCAGAAGGTTGGGTGCTATATGAGCACAGTCTCACCTGCATTCTAAGCTCTGTGGCCAGATCTTGGCCATTTCTGTTCTCCTGAGACACGTTAACTACTTACACCTACTGTGGCTACTGTGCGTGATGAAACCTTACTTCTCCTGTGTGTTGACATTTTGTGTCAGTGCACACAGCATCCATGGCCACTGCCCAGGAGACAGAGTTAAGGTGCTTTTCCAGAGACAAGGTCAGGGGAAGTGGAAAGCAGAGTTGCCTGGAAAGGTCTAAGGCAGACTGCTGTGGGGATGGCAGCTGTAAATCTTCGCCTGCTCTTGTCTGGCTTTGAGGTGGATTGTTCCTGCCCAGGACAGGACATGGAATGAGATGATCTCCAAAGTCCCTTCCAACCAAACTTTTCTGTGATCCTGTGCATCAGGGGAACATGTTAATGGAGCTTTTTCCTCCTGTGAATTATCTCTGTCTCAGCAGTAAGTGGTTCTTGGCTAAATACCACTAAGTAGGAGACACTTAAATACCCCTAAGTAGGTGCACTTTGGGCGCTTGGTCCTTTGTGTTACATTCTGGTTTTTGTGCTGAACAGGAGCAGGGGCCAGAGACAGTACTTGTGTTTTTACATGTTTTGGTATGTTCCTCCTTTACCTTGATTTGCCCGATAGCCAAAGCTGATGGTGCCTTATTAGATAAAGGGATGGTTTTGTGTCTGCTGGGCACACATCTGTGGAAGCTACTGGGTACTTGCCATATTAATCTGAATTTCTCCTGAGATTCTCCAGGTATGCCTTTGACACTTTATTGTTCACATGTGCCATGGTCTCTAAGACAAAGAGGACACATTCTTACTGCTGGAATTGTTTTCAGACTGTTCTGGTTTTTCCTTAGAATTTGCCCAGTGTTTGTGCTGTATTGTTGGTACCTGACTGACTTTATGCTGGACTACATTTTTCTGTTTGTTGGAGTTTTTTTCTCCATTTGGGAAAACTTACACTGTTGCCTTCAGAACATCTCCTGCTTCCAGTACTCTTTGCCAGTTCTCTGTCAGAGACCCCAGACATGTAACAATTGTCTGAGGGTAACCCTGTAGTTTTGCCAAGCCTGGACTCTCCAGCACCAGCCTTTCCAAAGGATAAGAGCTGTGCTGATATTTGCAGCTGGAAAAGGAACAAATCTCTTCTGAAATCAGAAAACTTTGCAGAGTGTTGTAGAAAGGAAGCTCTCAATAGCCAGGTTTGTCCTGGAGTATTGAATTTCTCCTTTGAGTTTACTCCTTCCTAATTCTTCTCTACTTAACATCAGGTTTCCCTTGGAAATTCGTACAAAATTCCCGGCAAAACTTCTCCTATCAGCCTGGTCATTGTTATTAGTTGCTTTTGATCAGAGCAGACTGATGCTTTTGTCCTCCATGGGTGAATTGATTGATTTCTTTCCAGGAGTTTTGTGTTCTGATGAACAAATAATCCTTGAAGTGCCACTTAGTTCAGCAGCACTGAATGCTTTGGCAGGTGTCAGAAAACACACTCAGCCCATCTCTCCTGTGGCTTTACATCTGTATATGGATTGTCCCCAGAAAAGTGCCAAATCTAACATCCCAAGGTCTCTGGTGGCTCAGAACTGGTCTTATTTCTTCTTCTTGCCTGAAGATTGTTGTAACCAGACTTATAAGAACTTTCATATATTCTTCACCTGGAACTCTTGCTGCTGACTTGTTACTCCCAGGAGTTTTTAAAATTTAATGTTAGATTTCTTAGCAATGAATTTTAGGAGAGCTTTTTTACCTTGCATATCCAAGCCGTGTGCTTCAAGAGTGACTTCAAGAGAGACTTTTGTGCAAAGTCTCATTTAAAAAGCTGCCCTTCAGGTGGTTGAAGTGGTTTCAATGGGTTCTTCTTCTTCCTCTTTGTGTTGCAGGGTGCACTCCTAGGAAGTGTGGAAGAGGTGTGACCGATGCTGTAATCACAAGGGAAGAAGCTGAAAGAATTCGTAGGTAATTTTTCTTTTAGCTCAAACTTTTAAAAGCACTGATTTCAATGACATTGTGCCAGTCTGAGGTGTAGGATGGGTTAGACTGGTTAAAACAATGGAATTTTTGTTATTAAAGCCATTTTCCATTTTTACTGTAATGGGGGCAGTTCTTTCACACAGAATCTTCCTGTCTCTGAGGGGTGTGAACACTTCACAGAAAGAAAGGAAAATTAATTAAATAAGTTTTAAAGGACTTTCACTTGGCCTCCATTTGGCCTGTAAAAGCAGAACAAAACAATGTAAGCTTTATTGCAGCTGTGTCTCTGTCTGGGTAATCACCAGCTGCAGCTGACCCTGTAGTCCTCTGTGAAGGGACTGTTTTCAGGGTATTTTTGGGATTTGTGGAAGGGAGCTGCAAGCTCAGAAATGTTCTGCAACACAAATACTTTATTTTCATGACAGGCTGTAAGGGTTTCTAAGAAATGGGAGCTTCTGTTAACTCACTGGGGTTATATCTGATGCATCAAGTACTACTTACTGAGGAGTTAGGTGTTGTAAATAAGGACATTAAAGGACAAAGTAATCAGACTTCAGTTCTCATCTGAGCTTATTGTTTTGCCTGCAGAATAGCAGAGAGGGGACTGTCCTTGGGAGGATCTGATGGAGGGGTGAGCAGTGTCCTTTTACTTTCTACATTCTTTTACTGCCAAGGCGAGATTATAAATGCATTTTTTTGGGGCTGAGGTGAGGAGATGGAGATTTTTTCCTTCCATTCAGACTTGGAAAAAAATTGGTTTGGAGAGTTATTTCCCATTAATAATACGTCTGCTAGCAGTGTAACTCCTGACTTCTGCAATACAGTTGCCATTTCCTTGTATTTATTTATTTATTTCTAGCACCTCTCTTGAACTGATTTTGTCTTCATCTGTGTTATAAATGTACTGTGATGTTGGCTTTTTGCGTGTTCCATCATTGTTATGAATGGATTGTGATGTTGGCTTTTTTCACGTTCCTTAATGTGAGAAAAGCTTTGCCTGGGTTCTGTAATGTAACGCTGTAGAATGGCTGTAGTTCGGGTGCTCAGTTTGGGAAGGGTCGTCACATTCCTGGAAAATCTTATCAGAAGAAAAGAACCCGAAACCAGATGGAATGGAGCCAAGGAAAAAGATAAGACTGATAAGATGATACTCAGCAACTCCAAAGAGTTAATGAATGATGCATGATGGTGATGAATACAAAATAAGCGATGTACTTTTAAAGCCGATCTTCTGGATGTAGAGTTGTGCCTTTGGCTCTCTGCCGAAGCACCCGGCCGTACCGCCCTTTTTGCTGTTGTCTCCTAATTGTCCCTTTTATTAAACTTTCCTTCAGATTTTACTAAGAGTGAACCTCGTTTTTCACAATCTGGAAACAGTTGCTGTAGCAGAACTGCAAAAGTTTGACTTCTGAAAGTAAATTACAGTGTTTCACAGCATTATGTAAAGATTGGTTTTGTGTTGTGACAAAAAACCCATGTAATTTCTTAAGGAGACCTTGGAATAATACTCTTTAAATTGAAAGAATCCCACTTCTCTTTAACAAGCGCATTTATTTTAATTTATTTATTTTAAGCTTTGTGCTCAGAATGTTTTTGTGTGTGGACAGGAACTGTTTCTTGAGTATTTGTAAACACAGCCACTTCTTTAGGCCTCTGCTGAATTAGGGCATGTATTAGCAAAAAAAAGGAGAAGGGTTTCAGTGGAAAAAAATAAGACTATATTGTCCTTGTGATTGCTGAGAAAGATCTGCAAAAAATACAAACTGGGGAACTGAAGCAGTGCTGCCCATCCTAAACAATGTGTTTAAAAAATTTAGCATTCTGTGTTCAGTTCTGTTGGGAACCCTTGGATTTTTTTCAGTTCTGTGGTTGCATTGCTGTGCCTGTTGGGACCCCCACTGTGGCTCCTGGGGCTGCCACGTGGGTTTCCTCTCCTCTGCTTTTGGGACTAGGTGTGATTTTTCATTGCTCTCCCACAAAGAGGGATTAGAATGGCAAGGTGGAACACTCAGAGCTTGGATCTGGAGCACAGAAAGGTGTTGTCCAGCTGGGGGTCAGGAACTGGGGAAACTGAGGCAGAGAAAGCTGGGAAGAGATGAGAGGGGGAGGTAAACACTGCTCAAAGCCCAGAGCTGGGCAGGGGTGCTGAGCTGGCTTAGTTGGACAACAAGCCAGAGTGACAGACAAATATAAATCCATCGTCTCTGTTATTTTGGAAGCTTCATTGTGCCTTTTTTTTTAAGGGGAGGAAAATGAGGGAAAGATGATTCTCTCTCTGCAATAAAATAAATCTGTTAAAAATCTAATGTCCATGGAGAGGTCTGGGCTCTGAGCCAAGCCTTCTCACATGTCTCATCATCTGTAAATGTGAGGAAGTTTTTGTGTGCTCTTAATCCTCGGGGAAAGGTTCAGGAAGAAAGTGTAATGTTGTATTGAGCACTTACCCAAAATAATGGATAAAAACGGAAAGATGTTAGAAACAAGAGCTGACCAGTGTTGCTGGGAAACTGTAGAGTCATAGAATGGATCATAGAATGGTTTGGGTTGGAAGGGACCTTGAAGATCATCCAGTCCCACCCCCTGCCATGGCAGGGACACCTTCCACTGTCCCAGGTTGCTCCAAGCCCTGTCCAGCCTGGCCTTGGACACTGCCAGGGATGGGGCAGCCACAGCTTCTCTGGGCAACCTGTGCCAGGGCCTCCCCACCACCACAGGGAAGAATCACATTCAGGAGAAGCCTTTAAATACACTTTCCTTACCTCATTTCTTTTATACCTCTGTCTCTTGTGCTGCCATTTTCCTCTTCCTTTCCCCATGTGCCAGCCCATATTCCCGGTGTCATGGAGCAAATCTTTTCTTGGCAGTGCTGTCCTGGCTCTCAGATACTGTTGGATCCTGCTGCCTGTGTGCTGATGGGCTTTAGGTGAAACTGTCTGTCTTCATTTGAGCCTTTCATCTTTTCCAGTCTCTTACCCACAGAGCATACAGAATGTTTCAAGCCTTAGTTCATCCAGCTATGTTTGTATGCTCCCAAGCTTCCAGCCACTTGGAGTAGGTCTGGCTTGTTGCTTTAAATGTCTTTAGAGTGTTTGGATAATTCTGTCCAATTATGTCTGCTGTAAGACTAATTTTTCCTTTAAAATACCTCAAACTTACTGTTTAATTATTTTAAATTCTTTCTTTAGCCACTATGTTCTTTCTGCTAGTCCAAATAAAACTTCTGCAGGTTTCTATTGTGGTGCAGACTGCATTTTCGTTGCCTGGGGTTTTCCTCTTAACCCCTTTGTAAGCAACATGTCTGGGGTTTTTGTTTTTTGGTTTGTTTTTTTTTGCCTGTCATAGTTGTTATGTTTTGAATTCTCAGAAGTGGATTTGTGTCTGTGTGTCTAGATATAACTTACTGATTTAGAGGTCAAAACTTGCAATTTGTGACTTTGTCAGTTCTGTCCTCCCTTTGTTTGCTGCCCTTTCCTGGAGTACTGGAACATAGCACCAAAACTTGTTTCCCATTCCATCTTTTTATGTTGAGAAAGTCTTGACAAACATCTGAATTATTGAGGCTTCCCGGGGGTCACACTCAAATTGTCACGCTGAGCTTTCTTATCTTCCTTTCTAACTTTTCCTGGCTTTATATTTATTTATGCAGACACACAGAGAGTGAAGCTAGAGGGGCCATGGTAATCTTCTGGTCTGTCTTTCAGCAGAATCCAAACAGGAATATCTTCTCCACCAGCAAGCTGCTTTCCCTTGTACATCTGTCTCTGTAAAGTCATTTTATACTCTGTTTCTTATTCACAGAGTGGGAATTGCATTAGTTGTCTTGATGTTTGCCTCAGCTTAGGTTTTTTCTTCTTCATGTAGATGACATTTCCCTTCTCAACCTTCTATGATTTTATAATTCTTCCCTCCTTAATATTTTCCTGCATGTCACCCCTGCTTGTGTGAACACTTCAGTCCTGACTCATTCACTCAGGTGTTGTAGGAGCTGCCGTCACAGCAGCCCTCTGGTGTAAATGAGACAACTCATTTACTATCAGACCTATTGGCATTTATTTCAAAGCCCCAGAAAAGAAATCCCTTGGTGAGCCAGTCAGCTGCAGTCTGTGTCCTGCCTTCCAGCAGAACTGGCAGGAATAGGCACCCAGACCTCCCTTTGCAGGGGAAAATTAAACTGTTTAATCACTGGGAGAAGCAAACAAACTGTGATGCCAAACAAGGGGTTCTGGTGTGGGCCCTCCAGCCCAGTGGCTCTGCAGACTTATCCCTTGTTCTGCTTTCAGCCCTCTCAGCCAAAATCTGAAGTCCTCAAAATGCTGCCAGCTCTGCCTTTTCCAGGGAGGACATCAAGCCTGTGCAGAAAGCTCATCCTATCTCACACCTCTAGTGCAGGCTGCAGAGTTTTCTTCCTTCCTAATTAGCCTCCTGATAGTGCATAGGAAACAAGTATCAGGGGTGAAAGATGCACTTGGCAGCATCTTTCACCTTCCTTCCAGCTCTGTGTTGGTGTGATTATCTTGGCTGATAAGATAAGGAAGCTGGAGAGGAACTGGTTGTGTCCAGTCTGTATCTGGTTTAAATTCGTGCTGGACTCTGTAGCCAAATACTGCATTTAACTTCCCCAGCAGTAACCTGAACCTCCCCCAGGCTGGCTGAGTGTAACTCAGACTGGTTACACTGGTGTCTCCTCCTTAATCAGTGTAATTGGAAAAGGCATTTCCCTAAGACCAGAACCCTTGTCTGCCTGCTCGTGCTTCCGGGAGGGAAGGGTGTTTGAAGGTGGGATTGTTCTGAAGAGTGTGTGCAAGGCTACCTGCAGTGACACCACCTTTGCTGTGCCCATGTAGAGCCTCCATTCTTGTCCCTCAGCTGAAGCATGTGAGCATTCCCACAGGAGCAGTGGGGCAGGGTTTGGAAGCTCCAGCTCCTCTAAAGACAAGTAGAAATAAGGGGTTTTTTTAAATTTTTCTCCTTTGGGTAGTGTGTCTGCTGCTTTCTTTCAAATTATCACATAAAACCTTTTACAGGCTGGAGGAACTGGTGGGGATGTGAACACTTTGAGGAACAAAGGCAGGGCCAGTCAGGCTTTCCAAGATGGGAAAATTGATCCTTTTTGCCATGTGCTGAGAGGTGCTGGGTACTTGCATATTCGTTTTGAATTCTTTTAGCAGTAAGAGGGTAGAGAATATGGGACTAACAGGTCCAAAAGAACATATGTTTGTACTTTTTATTTTTTTAAGGAGGTTCTGTTTCACTTCTATAGAGAGTTCTGTAAATCAAGATACGGGGGTAATTCTGTCAAACAGTCTGTCAGAAATAGGGATGGGTGTGTGTTTGCCATCTTTAGACAAACCTTGTAGACCTTTCAGCCTGGGAACACTGTCCTGAACTGCACACTGGCCCTTGATCAGAGAGGGGGACTTGAAGTAACCAAGATTTGTTCTCAGTGTCAGAAATGATACTGAAAAGATTTAATATTCTGAAGTGACGGAGGCCAAAATAGATGTGTTCAGGTTTCTTTCCTAGGTGGCTGTTAGGCAAAGAGCTCTGTGCTTATGTATAAGCAAGTCCCTGTCTTGGCATGCAGTTGTTTTCCCCTGTCTGAAACAACCCTGGAGAATGTCCTTTCTTTTTCAGATTCCCTCTTCAGCCTTTATCTGGCTTTTCTAGGCTTTGTATTGTAGCTATTGCCTTCTCAGCTATGGAGTAATTATAATTCTTGGGGGTGTCTTTTATTGATTCATTTTGTTATTTTGGCTCTTCCTAACTTTATCATCTGGAGCTTGGGGAGTGAGAAGAAATATGTAAGTTTGAGAAGCATGTGGGAAGAGTTAGAAAGGCAATTTGTTTTTAAATTCAATTCATCTTCTCAGCTGTGTTGTGCTACTTCTTATAATCTAATATGGTCAAAAACATACTTTTGAAGCTACACAGGAGCAGTTTTACTTCTAGTTGTGGGTTAGATTTTTGTACAGAACCAGAATCCAGTAAATGTAAGTATTTTGCTTCTGAAGCTTGAGTAAAGCTTAATACAAGAGCTGCTCTTGCATGAGTGTGAGATTACTTGTTTTCTTAACAGTTCTCTGAAGCTTTTGGAGAACTTTGGGAATGGCAAATCTGAAAAGCTCATGCTGTGTCCACTTGAATAACTTACTACTTTGTGTATTTTTTCAAAGGTTATTTGAGTAGGTTTATTAAAAAAAGGTTGTTATTATCTCTTGTAATGCTCAGAGCAATTGAGGCTGCAGAGATTTTCTGAGGGACTGTTCCGAGCGTGTTCCTCTGTCACCAGTGTTAATTACTGCTGGGATTTTGTTAGAATAATGTGAATGGTCTGTGGTGCATCAAAACAATGCCAAATTCTGAGATGAGTGCCCAGATATTGTACATCAGAGATGTCATTACTTCAGTGCCAGTCAGGCACTGTTGCTATTTGATATTTCCAGTGTAAAAGACAAAAAGACTTCTATCAGACAGTTACATTTTTAAATACTTTTGAACTGATACAAAACAAACGTGTATTTTGTGGACAGCAGGGGACATACAAAAGGGGACTTTATTCAATTTAGAGAAATATTTTAGAGTCCTGTGAGGTAGCTCTCTATCCTGGCAAGTCTGAATTCTAATCTTTGCAGCTTGTTGGGAGCTCAGCAGAAGAGTTTGGCTTGAATTGGATGAAGAAATGGATTGAATTTTCATATGTGAAAACTTTCCACTGTGTGGTTTTCTTTTACAGCAGCTTAGAAATTGAGGAAAAGAAAGTTTGGCTCGAGTAAGCCTTAGAATTCTAATTGTTCTTTTAAACAGACTTTTTAATGTCTGTATTAAATATGAGAAGTATACAGGAACTCATGTGAAGGAGAAGTTTTAATAACAAATGCAGGGCAATATAAACCTTAGTGCTGCTACTTGAGCACTTCACAAGTATTGGAAAATGATTCATCGTTTTGTGGAAGGGAAATGCCTTCAGGAAGGGATCCTGGAGCAGTGTTTTACCCTGAGCCCATGGTGGGGAGACTCTGGCATTTCCCTGTCAGGTTTGAGTCTCAGGAACAGCAGTCCTATGGTTTTTTTTATAGTACCTCAATAATCTCTGCATCTCTTCAGGGATCTGAGGGAGGTTTGTAGTTGTAAAATAAATGTTATATTGTGAACCCAAAGGCTGGAAGCTACTATTTTTACTTGGGAGGCTGTGGAAAGTGAGAGCCAACTTTGGACAGTTATTAAAGGTCATAGTTGAGTAATGATAAAACCTTTTCATGCTCATTTTTCCTTCTTTGTTTCCTTTTCCAGGCATCAATTTTGGATTTGCACTCTGGAGCTCTTTCCCTGGGGAAGCATTTTGTTAATCTGTACAGGTAAAACGGGGCTGTGGTTTCCTGCCTCCTGTCATCCCTCCCCTTCCCTGCCCACTGCCTCTTCAGTGTCTCAAGCCCCCGGGCTGGGATTAATGATGAGAAACTCTGGAAGATGGTTGGATTCACCACACTTTATGTGACTTGTTAAAGAGCTTTCCTGGCATGAAAACGGATCTTTTGTTGAACTGGGCACTTTGAAAGCTGCCATTATCTTTATTTTTATGTTCTTGCACCAGTAAATCAGTATTTTTTCGCAGTTATAGTTTAGTTTGTCAGCAGTGGAAGAAATCAAATAGCCTGAACCCTTAAAAACTTGAATCCATGTGCTTATTTCATGATGTGGGAGGGGATTTTTTTAATGCCTGAGGAATTCCATTACCAGTTGCAGCATTTCAATCCTTTAATCTTTTAACACTTGATCTTTTAGCATTGCTTTTGGACATCATGCTCAAAAGCTTTTTTTGTAACATTTTTTTGTGTTGTGTTCTCACTTTCTGATTGTGGGTAAAGCAGGGTTGGGGATGAGAAGGTGTCTTGGTGTTGCTCAGTCTGATTCAGCAACTCCTCTTTTAGACTGTTGTTTAATTTTTCAGGTACTTTGGGGACAAAATTCAGGACATCTTCACAGAAGAGGATTTTGCCTTATACCGGTAAAGATTTTCAATAACTGCTGAATGAACCACAAACCAGAACTTTTATGTCCTGGAGTGTTTTTGTAGAGTGCAGGTTGGGATTTGCATTCATACACTGGATTTTGCAGCTCAAAATAGTAATCTCTGAGAATTAGGATGAGGAAGAGAAGTAAAAGGACTTTTTGGTGACCAATAAACAACATCAGCTGCTTTGAGCTGCAGTTTTATGGTGTGAATGTACTCTGGGTGCTGGCAGCACCACAAATTTCCCTCCCAGCCAGCAAGGAGAGCTGCTGATCTGAGCTCTGGGGGATCTGCTGGACCATGAGAGCTGGGATGGAAAATCCTTCATCATTATCTCCTCTTTCACGTGTTATCCAAGGGGTTGTGCGAGATAATAGCCACAATTCTGGGCTATTACTGCATTAGGAGCTTGGGGTTTTTTGAGGCAGAGTGTAGCAAAACATTAAACGTGGTAAAGCAGGAAGTGGAAGGACTTCAGATTAGTCATGTTCTGGCTGGAGAAGCAGCCAGAGGATGAAATAGCTCTGTAATGTAACAGCTCTGGCATCTGATGCTCTCAGCTTTCCTGCAGCCCTGCTCATACACCTAACAAACACAACAAACCTAACGAGTTCCATGTGGCTGCAAAGGTGTGTGGCCAAAGTTTAGGAACAAGCATTCTTTGTTGACTAGACACAATAATTCTTTAGTTAATGCATTTCAGTTGGTTTCTGGTAATTTGAAATGTCCCTGATTTGAACATTTTAACTCTTTTTTTTTTTTTTGGTCTTTTTTTTTTTCCTTGCCTGTGTGAAGGAATCTGACCTCCCTCTAGTGGTGGAAGGAATGTCAAGTAGCCAAATGGGTTTATTAGTTTTATTAAAATAGTAATTAATTAATATAATCCTAAAACACTAATCACTTTAAGCTTATTTCTGTTTAACAGCTGTTTTTAGATGTCATTGTCTTTATAGATGAACTTCTTTAAAATGTTTTTACTTCTGATCCCAAAATTGCAAAGATTAGATGATTCCTTGATTATTATTGAACTTTGCATAAAGAAAATGTGTAATTTCTGTTTCACATGAACAGAAGCATTCAATTTTTCAATAACTTTATAAATTCATGCTGTGAGCTGAGACAGCTGCTAGGGAATATCAATATTCAGTTGGGATTTCATGCCAGTATAGGAGATGTTTCAGCCTGCTGGATATGAAGCTAATACAAAATATATTATTAAATGCTTCTGTTCCTATAAATGACAGTGCTTTAGCATGGACTGTAGTACTTTATGGCCTTAATGAATGGTTTTATGCTATTTTGGGGAGCACTTATCTTTGTTACTTTCCCTTACCTACCAAGGTCACTTTAAAAATACACTCTTGAGAGAAATAACTGAATGTAATTCATGTCTAAGTATTACTGATTGCAACAATAACGCAGCTGAGTAGGCATCCTGAGCCAGGATTTCTAAACTGTCTCTGTCAAAATTATGTTGCTTCAGAATCAATTATGTTTTCTGGGTTGATATTTTAACCACCATCTGCCAAGCACATTACAGCAATCCCTCCTGTTTCACATAATAAATGAAATGTTTATTCAGAAGGGAGACCTTTAATCAGGATGCTTGCTGTAAGGGGTGACTTGAGCAGAAAACAGCACAATCAAAGATTTATTCCCAAAGCCTTACAGCTTATGAAGGCAGAGACATAGGAGGAGCAGAGGAAGAGCTGTTAATTTGCTTTCTCCCTGTGTCTGTTCTGTGTGTGATTGCTGTTAAAGCTCTCTGCCTGCAGGAGACCTTTGCTTTGTCAGCTCCCTGGGACAGTGCTGACAAGTGGCATCATCAGGAAGTTGTGTGGGATTGAGCTTTGAGTGTTCCTGTCACCGTGATTGGATCACACTTCGCAGTGGCTCCTCACTGCATTTTTTTGTTGTTGGTCTGGCAGAGCTTGTGTCTCACAGAAATTTCTCAGTGGCACTTTTAGCTGTCTGTGCTGCTGCTGCTACTTTGCGAGCTAGTGAGCTTCCTTTCTCTCAAGTTTTGTGTTCCTTGGACTTCCAGCTACTTCATTGGCTTTTTAAATTTAGAATTTAAAATTCTTCCTCATCACCCTAACTCCAAACCAGTAACTGTTTTACAGAATCTGGTGGTCATGTGCTCCTTTGAGGGCGTTCTGGTCTGTCTTTCCCTAAGTCTGGCATGAGCATTTTGATATTTTCCAGTGACTCAGTGCAAATGGACAAGGACTGCTGCAGACAGATGTGGCAGGAGGATTAATTTGTTACTGATACTCTTGACTGGATGCTGTACCTGGGCATTTATTGCCACCACAGAGCTCTGTTAGTGGATCTGCTCAGAGCCAGGGTACACCTCAGCAGTCTGAATGACACAAGAGTTGCTGTGCTTATGAAAACAAATGCTTATATTCTCCAGCATAAAGAAGTATTTCCTTTGTAGCCACAATACAGGAGAGCTGTCCAAACAGTTTTGAAGAGCCAGCAGGCCAGGATCAGTGAGGGAAGGCTCCAGCCTGAGGCTCCTGCTGCTTCTGGGTCATAGAGAAGTGGCTGAGGGATTAATTTGGCTCTCCCAGTTTTGGGCTTATTCATTCCTTTCTTGATAGCACCTTCTAAGCTGAAATTTGGCTTATGTTGTCTCTTGATTTACACGTGAAGTACAACGTGTTTGTCCTTAAGTATTTTGCCAGTAGGCTGTGTTTGGAACAGCAGGGCAGGGAATGGAGTGAAAAACTTGCAGTTATGATATTGATAAATGTTGAAATTGCATGGCCAGCAGAAAACAGACTGTACAGACGAGTTTTTCTAGGCTAAAAAGTGACCTTATTCTACTTTTCAAACCAGCTGTGTGCTGTGTTTGGCATATTGAGAGGGCTTTGCATCAGTCTCAAAGAAGAGTGAGGCTTTAACAGAGCCTTATAAACACCAAACAGCAAACCTTAATAGAAAGCTTTTAAAACTGGGAAATGAATCAGGCTGAAAGAAGAGGGAGGTCTCCTTACAGAGCAGGACAACTGCTGGAGACTTTGTTATGTCAAGGCCTGACTCCTTGGGAGTAGATTTATTCCAGCTGGCTGATGCAAGGGCCAGGGAATCAGCTGCTTTGGTGTTCGTGGCTATGAATTCTTGAGCTGGCCTGTTCAAAGTGCTCCCTGCTCTCAATTCACAAAATGAGTAATTGCATTTAATGCTTTCTGGGAGCCTTTCCTGCAGTCCTGCTCCTTGGAAAAAGCAGACAGGAAGATCAGCATGGAGAGGAAGGACCTGTGGGTTCTCTCCTGGTGTCAGTTTTGCAGACTCCACCATTATGGTGTAGCTCCCAACTTGAAACCTCAGTTCATGCAGCCATGTAAATCCCTGAAAATCCCTCTAAATTCATTGAATGCTTTTGATATTTCACATGTAAAATAGCTTGAATTGACCCCTAAGAATGTGAAGTGAGACAGGTTAAAAAATCAAATCTGTGTCTGTTATTTCTGTTTCTCGGGAGGGACTAGGTGTGAACAGAATGAATATTTAGGATTTTTTAGTACTTGTGGATTTTAAGAGATGACTTTCACAGCCTGTAGACACACAGCACAGGTCTTGTTTTAGTTCTGTCATTTCTTTTTAGTCACTGTTTAAGTTCCCTAGAGAAATAAGTGGGAAAAACTTCTTGAAAGTTATGCTGAGGTTCAGTACTATCGAGTGGAGGAACGTAAGGGAAGATACAAAACTACAAATGTAATTGCATGCACAACTTCAGAAGTGTGTTTTCTCAGATTATCTTGTTTGTACACTGTAATTGTGAAAGACATCTTGCATTCATTTAAAAAAAGTCTGGCAATAATACCAATACATATGTTGACCAAGAAGCCTGAATTTCATGGTGCCAAGGGACTTCACCAGTTGGTTTAAAAGTAGTTGAAGGTTCTTCAGAGGCAATCCTTTTACGAAGATACAACTTTACTTTTCCCCGCTTTGGATTAAAAATATCTATGTGAAGGACCTGAATGTTTTCAGCAGTTAACAAGCAGTGGGATAGGAGTGGAATTAGTCAGGAAAACAGACAGAAATTTTAAAACCTAAGCCACAGGAGACGTAGTTTCTTTTCTTTGATATTCTGAGAATTAAAAAAACCCAAAGCAACAAACCCCAAACAAAATCACTGAAGGGGTCTATTTATTTATTTGTTTGTTTGTTTGTTTATGTGTCACTGACTGAGCACTGTGCTCTGTGTGTGTTCTTTGCAGGGATGTGAGACAGAGGATCCAGCAAAGGATTGCTCAGGTGTTTGGTATCAGCTCTTCTGCCATGTACCTGACTAAGCCAACGTTCTTCTCCAGAATGAACAGCACAGGAGCCAAGACAACACACGATGAGTACTGGCACCCACACGTTGACAAGGTGAGGAGGAGGCTGAGATGGGATGCAAACATCTCCTGTTACTATTATTAGATCACCTTGAAATCATTTGACATTAAACAATCCATCAAACAGGTTTGAAAACTGATGCTTCAGGGATGAACCTAATGGGAGATAAGTGAGTTTTAGAAACAGAGGCTCTTACACCCCATTTAATTTTATTTTCTCTAATTTAGTTTTGCTAGAATTAATAAATTGTGAGAATGACTACTCAGAAATCTCTTTTGTCGGAAGCATTGATTAAAATGACCTGAATTGCTCTTTTAGCCAGGTCTAGCAGGAGCTGTTTCACAGTGGTCAGGTGGTCATGGTTGTCATTGTTCTGATAAAGGCTTAATATTTGTATTTGAGCTATATGTGAATTGAGGCTTTTTTTTGTTGTGTGTGTTCCAATGGGGATGTGGTACCTGGTACCCTCTTTCAATAACTTGGTGTTCTGGTCCTTTTAGAATGGAAGTATTGTGACATCCTTTCAACTGCACAAGTCTTCTCTGAAGGCTTATAGCTTAGTGCTTTGCATTTCTCAATGGACTTAAATGATCTGGTATTGAGTTTATTTCTGAATTTCACTGAGTTCAGACGTTTTGTGCGGAACAGCAGAATGCAAACAATGGAAGAATCAAAGAAAAAAAAACCCACAACAGACAAACACCCCAAACAAGCCAAAAAAACCTCCACACTACAATACCCACATTTCATGCCTTCAGGATTTATAAATGAGTCACTCTGGAGTCATGGATTACCAAGATGAAACCAAATAAAATAATCCCAGCAAAATCCAAGTTATTCCTCAGGGCTCAAGTCTGTAAGTGGGCAGTGTACCTTGAAGTCTATGACAGTATTCCTTGCCTTAAAGTATTTCCTGGAAAAAGCCAGTCTGAGGGAAGTACAATGTCTGTCGTTGGTCACAGCATCAGTGTGAGTTCCTGTGTCCTTGTCATGGTGGCAGAAGCAACTTTAGAAAATGTGGTGGTAGTGATGACACAGCTTATGTTTGACAGCAGAAAGTCCTGCAGGGTCGAATCTGCCAGGTTTTGGATGCTTCTGGTTTGAAAAACTCTGATGTAACCAGTGAATAGGAGTGGCTCTGGATCGGGGGTGATTTTGAGGTCCACATTGTTCTGATTTGTGTTGGTAGGAAATGGCTGTAGGGAGCAGATTGTGCTGGTGGGATTCACAGGAATTCCATCATGTGATGCTCACTTCCAAGAGACCCTTGGGAAAAAGTAAACTGGTGATTCTGGTTGGGTGAAGTGCAGTAAATTCATCAGTTCCTTATAGTTTTTCTGCAGTTTCAGAGAATCAGATTTCACTGCCACAAGGGTGGGAAAAGCAGGATATTTCAACAGCTGGTGCCTATTTTCTCCACTCTTTTATTTTAGCCCCAAAAAACGACATTTTAGAATTTCAGACTGATTTACTGCTGTAATGAGATTTGTGTCTGCACGAGCGCTGCTCTCCAGTATTCTCTTTATTCTTTTCTGGGTGTGTTTTGCATTGGGAAATGAGTAAGGTGGTTGGATAACCTCACAATTAAATGTTTCCACCTAAATATCTCCTGGAATGTAGAAGTTATTTTGTCATTTACATGCAAATAGGTTTCCATGAAGAGAATTTGTGGAAGCTGCTTTTCTGTCCTGTCATCCTGAGAGTGCCTGAATATGATGGACAGCAGGCTGAATGTTTTCCTGTTTTTATCCTTCTCTTTTGTCCATGTTTTATTTATCTTGCAGGCTGTCTGTTCAGGGAGCAGATACATCAATTGATTTGCCTTGGCTTTTTCTAACCCATCTCCAGCTTCAAAAAACAAAACAGGCAGAAAAAGTGCTCTCTTGGGCTTGGAATGCATAATCTAGACCTTAGTAGTGTCTATACTGAATAATTGGGTTGTCTGATTTATGACAGTGGTTGGACTCCGTGATCTTGGAGGTCTTCTACATGACCTAAATAATTCTGAGTCTCTGTGAAGAGAATTAACCCAGTTGGGGCAGTTGCCAAACACCTTGTTCATAATCATAAATAGTTTGAGCAGAGACTAAATAGGATGAAGATGGGCAGCTTTACAGGTTGCCTTCAGTGCAGCCAGCCTGGTTTGTTTTTCACTTCCTCCAGCAAACTTTGCCGCTTCCAGACTGCAGTTGAAAGAAAGGAAAAAAAATACATTTCTATTGATCTGAGGTAGGAAGTGCTTCCCAGAAAAGAGCATTAGTGTTCTTATGTGGCCTCCAAAGCAAGTGTGAATACTGGGAAGTTGAAGAAAGATCAATAAAACTTGCCAGTTTGTTGGATGCTTTTGTGTTGGATCATTATTTATGCTTTCCCCTTGGAACAGAACAAGTCACTTTAGGTATTTCTGCATAATTTAACAGTGAAGGTTACTCCTAGAAGACATCAGGATTTTTTTCTTGCCTCTTTCCAAAAGAAAGGTAAAATGAAGCCTGAGAAAAAGGAGTTCACTGTATTTTCTGCTTCAGAGTGACTTTGTTGTTAAAAAGACTTCTTGGCTTCCTGTGGCTTCTTGGAACACATGAAAACCCCTCTTGCCTTTTTCCTGATGTTGCTGAGTCTCCTGCAATTGTATTTCTCAATCTGAATCTCCCTGAAGGTTTTTAACTGCCTAATGGAGTAGTACAGATTTATTGTGTCTATCTGAGGCTTTGGTTTTTTTTCCCCTAAAATTTATTTGGTTTGTAGTTACATAGGAATGGAATCCCTGAAATCCCCTGAATGACTCATTTAATCTTGTTGAATTTATAAGCATCTAAATCAAATAAAGAGAGTGTTGGCTTAAGATGTGGAGTTTCATCTTGGATGGAATTTGTTCAGAACTGAGGCTTCCAAATGTCAAATACCTGATTTATAAGGGACTTGCTGTTGCACACTTCACGCTGTCAGCAGTACAACATTCTCTGGTAGAAGCAGTGTGGGGCTTGCAGATTTGTGCAGTCCCCTGCCTAGGCAAGGATCCTGTCATCCTTCACAGAATTGTCAGGCTCTGCCATAAGATGGTTTGGGGTTTGTTTTCCTTGAATTTCTTCTATCAGAGCTATTTCAGCACTTCAGTGCACATTTTCCCAAAATTGCTTGGGGTTGTTTATTTTTTCTTCAGCCTAAACATGTCCCTGATGAGTTGATAGCTATTTTTGTCCCTCCTTCCACCCCCATGTATTTATAGGTGGGAATCATATCCCTTTTTGGCCTTCGTTCCTCTGAGCTGAACAAGCCAAACCTTGAAGTCTCCTTACCTGCAATGTGCTCTCCATCTCCCCTGCCCTTCCCTGTACCTGCAGCCTTCTCTGGCACTCTGTCACTGAGAGCAGCTGCTGTCTCTTCTAGCAGACTCTTCTTTTCTTCCCCTACATTTAATAAAACACATCAAAAGATCCTATTTCTGCCCTGGGACAGCAATAGCTCTGAAAATTGAGGAGGTTGATTCTTGTGTCTGCTCAAACCCATCACCTCAGCTCACCTTGTAATTCAGAGATGTGCTCTTTGCTCCTGCATTGTCTGCTAAATAGATACTGCCAATAAACAGAACACTGGGAGTAGCTGTCAAGGCTGTTCTGGTGGTTATCTACACAGAATTAGATGAAGGCTTACAGGAAAAGAGCAGTTTTGACATTTTTTCTGTGTGCTACACCAATGCTGATTGGAAAGTGAATTTTCTTCTGCACTGGAAAGCAGAGGATGCTGTCCTAAATATCCTCAGTATCTGCAGACATCTTGCATGGTCCTACAAGTGTTTAGTTGCATAGAAATGTGTCCCTCAAAAAAACCCACTGCAAAATGGGGCTGGCTAATTCTGGCAATTAGTTCTATTTATAATAATAGCCTTTAAAGAAGTGTCATATAAACATCATTATGAGCATCTACCATTAAATATTATCTGTGTTTGACTTTTTGGATAAAGAGTGTTCAAAAAGAGCACACTAACCATGTGACATAGCAGGCTGAATGGAAATACCTGCATTTTTTCTCTTGAGTTGTTTACAAGGAGCTGTAGAAATGTGATTTGCAGCTGTGTGGCTGCATGGCTTATCACCTGCTTTTAATGACAGCTTTTCTCACATAGTTTGAACTTTTGGTTCAATTATTCATGTCTGGTACTGGAAATCATTACCAGGGTAACAAATATATTTGATATACATGGGGGAACTTCTAGCATTTTAAACAACTGAGTATAATTTCATGCCTCCTTTCCATAGTGTTGCATTTCTCAGGCCTGGCTGCTTCTGAGAGTGAGTAATGAATAAGGACAGGAACAGAAAAGCCATTTTCCCTTGCACACTTCATTCCCCAGATTAGTCATCTGTAGAAATCGAGTGTGTTTGGTTAGGCTGAAATGGTTTGTAGTCAGCTCTTAGAAGTTTAGAATTGGTAAGGCCACCTTGGAGTGGAGGGAGAGTGGCCTGAGGGAGCAAAGATTGCTGCTCCACTGAAGAGTTGATAAAAACAATTCTAATGCATTAAACTTGCAAGTATGAGTTGAATGAACTTCTTCACTGTGCTCATGCCTTCACTGGCTGGAGACTTCCTTAAATCGACTGGAAGTTTTTATCACCAAATCAGTGAAGTGGAAAATACCTTTGCAAAGCTGATTTGCATGAGAAGGGCTGTAGAATGGGTGGTTTGAGGTGTTGCACTAGCACTTGCTCATTAATTCCCATTTATTGCCTTGTATTGCTACCAAGATTTGGGAAAATACAGGGAGAAGGGGATCACTGTAATATTTCTCTCATTTTTGTGATTCAGACTGTGTAGGGCAGCATATCACCAGATCTGGCTTTTTCCTTTAAGTCCTTATGGTCAAAATAATAACATGAGTATGAATGAAAATGTCTGCCTATTCCATCTAGTGTTGTGTTCTCTTTAGTCACTGCCCTTACAGGAAAATGTGTACAACTGCTCTTGAGCCAAAATTTAACTGGCACTAATGAGTATAACTTGAAACTGAAAATATTTAGAAAACTTCTAAGTTTGGAAGTAGCACCTACCTCTAACAGTCGGCAGGTCAGTCAAAACACTCTGCAAATGCTGTGTATTTATGCAGTAGTGCTGTGCTGCACATTTCACTGTTTGACAGTGTAATGCTGAACTTTTGAGTTGTGATACACAAAGAAATTGGAGAATACAGACATTGATTTCAAGTATTTTTTAATTGCTGGTGACACATAGATATGAAAGGAAATATTTCCAGAATCAGCTAAACTCAGTGTTAAATATTTAGATAGCTTCACTCTGAGCATTAGTATGTAGTATTTCTTTTCTCCAACTTCAGCGTATGTGTCAGCTAAAAATAATGCTTTAAAAGGAAGGAAAGATCACCTTGTTATACTTTAAAAGTGGGGTGTTTGGTCTATAGACTGAGAAGAAGCAGAGACTTCCAAAGTCCAGTTTGAAGAGTTTTAAACAAAACCTGTATGGAGGAGAGTAGAAGCTCCTCCAACAAACGTGTGTTTACTTGGAAGTTCTGATTTACTGTTACCACGAACCTCCTGTGTGGTAGCTCATGAAAGAATACAAGCGAGGTATCCAGAAACCTTATAACCAAGATTAGATAATGAGTGGAAATCATTAGGCAAGGGCTATTCTTCTGCTTATTAACCTCCTGGTGAAATTTTATCTTGGAATAGTATAAATGGTGTCTGTTTGATGCAATGCACTTCTGACACTACGTTGTTTTTTGCTCTTGGGTGATAGAAGTGTATAGGAGCATCTCTCTAATTATGGAAACTGTAATATAGAAATAATAAACATAACATGCTAGTCTTGTAGTGTCTGTGTAAACACAAGAGAATAGACAAATAAACATATATAACTTCTAGAAAATAGCATTCTTGGTTTTCAAAGACCCCTTTATTAAACACATGAAAAACTGAAAACTAGAAAAACCCACCAGATCTATCTGCTCAATCCTGCAGAGATAAGATAAAGAATTTGGTAATTTCTGGTAATTTTGGCTTTCCCCACAGGTGACTTATGGCTCTTTTGACTACACTTCTCTGCTCTATCTCTCTGACTACTCTGAAGACTTCGGGGGTGGCCGGTTCGTGTTCATGGATGCAGATTCCAACAAGACAGTGGAGCCCCGAGCAGGTATGAGCCCAGGCTGGCTGCAGGCAGCTGGGCAGGTTGTGCCATTTATTGACTGGCTGGGCTGGCAGGTGGTGTGGGACTGTGTTTTGTGTCAGCACAAATAACATGGGGTAATGTAGCACTCTGTGTTCAGATTGATGACATAAAAAGTAAGGATTAGAACAGGTTAAAATTTAGCCACAGGCTGCAATAGCTGGTGTTAAGCCACAAGAAGTGACTTCCTTGAAAGCTGTAGGACTTAGAAGAGGTGGCTAGTTCTGACAGCTTAGCAGGTCACTGTGCAGCAAGAGCAGAGCTAGCTGTGACTGCAGCAAGTCCAAATTAAAGCTATTTATTTTAGACTGGCCTGAAATTCCTTTGCTGCTCAAGGTGGGACTTAGTACCCTGTAATGGCTGAGGGCTGGGTGTGAAGGTGATTGATTGCCACAGCTCTGCTGACCTGCTGGAACATGATGAACGATGATTACTTGGGTGTGAGTCCATCCCTGCTTCCAGGAGGCCTGACAGGGATGAACCTTCTGATGGCTGTCAGTTATAAATAAATAAAAAACCTTTCAGGCTGGTTGGAGAATTTTCTAATATGTGGATAATTTGAAACTAGAATGACTCTGGGGCTGCCTAGAGAGGAGCTCAGCCTCGGCTCATCTGTCTGGCAGGTGAGTGCTGAGCTTCCAGCAGCGTTAGCTTTTATAATAAAAAAAAAAGACAGAACACAGCAGGAATATAAAGTTGTCCTTTTTTTTTTTTCTCCCTGCAGCAGTGTGGCTGATCTTGCAAGACATAAAAGATGGAAATTTACTCATTTAAAGAGCCTCAGTAATTGTCTGCTGCCAGGCATTACCCCAAGCAGAACTGACTTCAGACCACTGCTGCCTGCAAATTGGGATGGGAGTTTTTTGACTTACGGATCATAGTGATCCACTCACCTGCAGTGAGGCTGCTTTAGATAAACTCTGAGATTACCTGCATTCTGGGTTTGCTGTTCAAGAATTGTGTGTTTGATTATTTTGTTTTTTCTGACTGGAAATGAACTCTAAACTGAAAGCATCATCTTTTGCAAAATGCTGCCGCCAGTATTTTGGAAGGGAGCAGATTAAACTGTTTCGTTTCCAGATGCAATTCTAAGATTACCAGGTTTTTATAGCTGTAGAAATCACAGCTGAATTCTAGGTATGTGAGGAGAGCTGTCTCCTCAGTGCAGGGGCACTCAGCCTGGCTGCAGTGTGCAATGTGCCCCTGACTTAATTTCCAAAAGTCTGTAACTCTGCAATTGCTTCCATTCAGCCCCATGTGTTAATTTGCAGGTTTTCTGCTGCAGGGTCTTTACTCTTTGTCGTTTTGGAGGAAAAAGGGGAAGCTGATGAAACACAGAATTTCTTTTTCTTTTTTGGCTGTTCCCTTTGCCAGGGGGTTGTATGGGCAACATGTGCCACAGGACACACCTGAAACAAAACAATGCACAGCTCGTAGGGAATAGCACAACTGTGCTTCACGGACACAAGAGAAAATTAATCTTAATGCCAGTTACACTTTTCCAACACAACTCTGTGTTACCACAGTTGTCAGGGGTGCTGTGATTGTGTCACAACCTCTGGTGCACAAGTACCACTGATGTCCTGTGAGCAAAGGGGAAAAACTTTAGAGGTGAAGCACAGTGCAAAGGCATTTGCACTTGTTTTTCCTCTTGCTGATAAAATGTGTTTTGTGAAAGAATGACCCCAGGCTGTTTTCTGTCGCTGGTACAAGTTGATGTATTTTTCATGTTCATAATGTTCCTCTGCAGTGTTTTTTCTCTCCTGTCTTTTTGGCTTTTGTTTGTTTTGTTTTACGCTTGTTTTGATCCTTTGTGCTTCTCTTGTCACTCCAGCTCAACTTTTAAAACCACATGTTGATGATCTTTCATGCTTCTCATTTAGGAGCTCCAGGCTTTTATAGGATGACTGTCATAATCACTGGTTCAGTTTTCGTGCTTGACAGCTAATTTACTTTTCTGTATTGCTTATGCCACTGCAGTCCTGAAACCTGGCACTTCTTGTTGTCTCATACTTAGCCTGCATTTTGGGGACCTGATACTGTGTGCCAAAATGAGCAGGTTTCTTTTTCTGTGAGCAGCAATTTGTTCAAGTGTCAGTGGGGAGCAGAAAGGCATTGTTAGTGATACAGCAGAGCAGAAAAGGAGTAATTGGAAATACAAGAAAAAGCAATTAAAAATAAAACATTGTGGGATGTCCTGTGTTTGAAAGTGCTGCCTGGGCAAGTCCCACTGCTGCTGCATGTGCATTTGCAGCACTTTACTGATGAGGATCAGTGTCAGCCAGGCAGCTGGGGACAGGGAGAACTGTTCTGCTAGGAGTGGAGCATAAATTAAATTGCTTATCACTTCCCTCAGTGTAGATCACTTGCAGATTACCTAAGACGTCTGTAAGTCCTGACTCTCACATATTTGACTGAAAGACTCTCTAATTTGTAGGATGATCTTTAACATCCCCCAGTTTGGTTGTTGGCAAACATTAGCTTTAAGAAGGAATTATAATTTATTAACCTTGAGGCTCTTGAGATTATTTTCTTTTTAACAGAAATGAACAAGTCAGCACCAGTTCAAGTGTACAGACCTTTGGCTAATTCATAACCAAACGTGGCATGAAGGAACACATCTTTCTTGTGCCCTGATGGGCTTCAGAAGTGAATATGTGTCTTTTGACTTCAGTCAGGACCTCTGTCTGCCACAAGAAACTCACTGTACCACGAGGAAGAGAATTCCTAGTGCCAAGGGAAATATGACTTTGAAAAGAAAACATTTTTTGGTGACATAGAAACAGATCTGAAGTCGCATCTGTGCCTTTTAAATATATATGGAAATTCTGTTTCCAAAATTGTCATACTGGGATTTTTTTTCCACCCCTCACACCAGGGTTGGCTCTGTTTTTGAGAGACTATAAGAAAGAGAGCAACATTTTGAATGAGGTCCTTCAAAATGAAGCCCTTTCAACATTAACTCTTTTTGCTGGTCTGAGACATGATTTAGTAATCTGCAAGACATACAGGAGGATTAAAAATAAATGGCAGACATCAAGGCTTTCCTTTTTCAGTCACAAAATTGGTATATTTTCTGCTGCTGCTAAACTTGTCAGTGTTTGAAGTTTCATATTTTAAAATTCCATATTTAAAATTTCATCATTTTACAGAGTCTTGTGTGAATTTGGGGTCTGGCAGTATGAGACAGGTCAGACTTCGCTTGATCATGAAGTGTAGATGAAACTCTGCTGTTGGAATGAAATCTCAGTACTGGTTCTGTGTTCCTTATTTGCATGTGCATTTCTTGGCTTGAAGGTCAGCTTTGCTGCACTTACTTTCAGCTTACAAGGGAATTTGTTCTTCATACAAGTCATTTATTATACAAAGGCAGAAGGAAAGGTCGCAGTCACTTCTGTGTGTTTCTGGAAGAAAATAATCTGGGGTGCAAAATGAATTCTGTACATTGGAGTCTGAAATGTGACTCCTCCTTTAATACCAGACTTAACATATTCTCACAGCTGTCAGAAGTGGGTGTTTCTGGAAGTGTAAAATATTTGATTTGAAGGTATAAGATATTTGGGAAGTTCCCCCCATATAGATAGTCTCATCCTTCTCTGTATTCAATCCACATCATCCAGATTCAGTCTAGAGCATTATAATCTTCTGCCAATCCTAGCTTTAGTTTTGCTCCAATCAGTAAAAAATTGGAGCACATCTTGAAGTTGAATCAGTATCAGCTGAAAGCTGAGAATGTTTTTTTAAAAATCCACAGAAGTAGCTGTCAGTTCTGCTGAGGAACAAATGGAGCCAGCATGAGCAGCTGCAGTGAGCACCAGCCATGCAAAGGACAGCAATTCTTACTGATTTGCAATACTCATCACAAATTGTGCCAGGGACTGGTGAGGTGATTGCAAAGAGAAGTGGTAGGAAAAGGAGGACCTGCTGCAGTCATGTCAAAAAGACATAGAAAATAGCTCCTTATTTCTCTGTAGAACTTGCTTTTTGTTTTGTTATCTGTGGAAGAGTAACTGTCTTCCAGGCAGGTTTTGTATTCTAACGGTGTTTGATGACAGGTTGACAATGGCATTAAATGAAACACTGTTTTAACTGGGCCCATAAAGCAGTAGGTACCTGGGAGTGCAGGTCAGACCTGCACCTAACATGGTGTTCCTGTGAGTGACTTCTGATAAATTCACTGCCTTGTTGAGGCAGCTGTTCCTGAGGGGAGCAGTGGTCACCTCACACTGCCTGGAGCATGAAAGGATTGAGGAATTCTGGGGGAAGAGTTGTCCTGTGTTAGTGTTCCACAGAGCATTGTGAAGCACTGTCAGCATTGAGAATTGTCCTCTAAGGATTTTTCCCTGCCACGGAAGACTTGCTTATAAAGGACCACACGTAGCATGTCCCATTTGTGCCTTTATGTAATCCATGTGCAGGCCAATATTTCCTGAATTTGAGTTGATACTGGTCAAGAAAATATGCAGCAAAGCTGAAGGCAGAAAGCAGTGGAGAATCAGCTTCAAAGAGTTACTCCATGAAATTCAGGTAATGTAACAGGTGAAGTAAAATAAAATACCAGGTTCAGCTGTGTCAGACCGTGGTTCAGTAGTGAGAGTTCATTTCTTGGTTCCTAGGCCATGTGTGAATGTCACATGCCACAGAGGCTCTGATGGAGCCTCTTTAAGGGCCATTTTTGGAATCATTGAGCAGCAGAGCTCAATGTGCTTATGCTTCAGTGATTTCCTAAAAGGAAGGACGAATTCCTTCTCTATCAGAAGCCCAAAACCCAGAACTTTGGCATCCATGTGATTGGACCACAGCTCTACTGGACATGCCATGTTTGGCAAGGTCAGGAAAAGTCAGATAGATGATCCTGAGGTTGTTTAATGTGACTGAAGTTGCAACACTTTGTTCTTAGTGAGAACTTTTTGTAGGAGGCCAGTTCTGAGCCCTTGTGCAGCTGCTCTGACAGGGAGAGCAGAGCAGACCTGGCAGCACTGGTTGGGTGAGGTTGAGCACTGGAGGGGAGAACTGGGAGGCAGAGCCAGGGTGATATCCCTGTCCTTCTCTTGGCTCTAGGGAGAAGAGATGGAGCCAAAAGGCCTTGGGGAGACTCATTATTGATTTGGAGAGAGCAATTACTCAGTTTTCACTTCTAAATACTCCCCAGGGTTGTCACACCTTCAGACGGAGTGGAAACTGCTGTGATTTTGAGCAACCAACTGTGCTGGTAGGAGAGAAGCAGACAGGGATTCTGTTGATGTCTAAAAATGTTCATACACTTTTAGCAGGAAGTAAGTAAGTTCATTAATTTTCTTTAAAAACTGTAATTTGGAAGTTTTCCAGGCCCATCTGAATTTAAAGTAGAAGCAGCTACTTTTTTGAGAGTCTTGTTAATACTTCAAATTACAAGCTGGCTGTGGGAGACTTCACTATGTGAATCAGTGATTTTATTTATAACAGCAAGTAATCTCTGTCTAGTAACTAAATGTGGGACAAGTTTGTAACTAGGCTTTGATACCCATTGCAGGTAGTTTTTTGTTTGGGGTTTCATTTTTAGGCCATAGGGATTTTTATTCTTCTGTGCTTGACATAAATGTAGCAAAATTGTTCAGAGAAGCTTGTGCCCTCTCTTCTGGTGTGCTCTCTTCACCCCAGAGTAGGGCACTTGCAGACATTGTCAGTCCACATTCCTTTTGTGGGGTTTGCTTAAAGGACTTGCTTAAATTCTGCCCATTCAACTTTTTTTTCTGTAAGTAATTGAATAAGTGTATCTGTTAAATAAGTTTTGTTGCATGCTTGCAGAAAACATTATTATCAGTTTACCTGCCTAATGATATGATGGGTTTTTTGGACACTCTACATGAGAATGAATTGGTGATTAATCCTAAACAGATGACGAGGATGAGAACACAACTGTTGTGCATTTTCCCTGGCAGTGCTTCTGTCTGGGTGTCATTCAGCAGATGAGATGCAGTTTTTCCTTCTTTCCTGAGTAACTTTTAGAGCTGATAAATGCTAGGCAGCCAGTGGAAGCTGTCAGTGCATAAGATGAAAGATGTTGACTAGATCTGTGGTGCCAAATAAACTGTTCTGCTTCCCTTTAACCAGACAGATGAGTCACTTCATTTCCTTCTGAGCAGCAGCTCGGTCTTCCCAGTGCTCCCAACCAGTTGCCATGGACAGTGGATGGTGGTGAGGCCCTTTCCATTCCCCCTGCCCTTCCCTGGTGTCCCCAGGGAGGAGAGTGAGGGCACAGTTACCATTCCCTTATCAATGGAGTGATGGTCGAGACAATCCAACACATCATTTGCTTTTTCTCCTTGAAGTTCTCATGACCCAAGGAGTTTACAAGGAAATATGGCAGTGAATTAAACTAGGAGAGCCAGAAGGGTGCTGCCAAGAAAGCAGAAGGGGAAATTCCATGTGAAGGATGGGAGCATGAAGGGGCTTAGAGTCCAGTGGCAAAACAGGCAAGCTGCAGAGAGAAGCAGTGGCCAGAATTGATGCTGATGTGCTTGGCCTGTTCCATGTGTCATCAGAATAACTGGGCTTGGAAAGGACCTCAGGAGCTGGATGTAATTTAGGAATTGGCCTTGATTTAAGAAAGGGAATTGGACCAGCTAACTTCCCAAGGGCTCTTCCAATCTGTTAGGCAACTAATGTATAATATTAGAGATATAATAATCATGGAGTATTTTTTCTTATGAGCATTGTGGTCTGTTAACTTTTTTATGGTTCTCAAAATCACTTCATATATTCCCCACATCTTGTCATAATTTAAACTGGTGTGCCCTACTAATATTCCTCTTGCCAGAGTAAGAACAACAGAAGATAATTTTTTAAAATAATACTTGTAAATCAGAGCATGTGTTAACTGCAGAGTGTTTTAATGATGCTTACTAATTAATGTTCACAGAAACCTTGTTAGAATAGGTCAGTACTACTTTCATTTTAGAGACAAGGAAACAAATGACAGAGCAAGTGGTTTTGTTGAGTTTACATGTCAAGGGTGTAGATGTCATTGAAAATTGTTCCCTTTGTATTTCCCTCCAATCTGTATTGCCTCTCAGGACAGAGGTTAGGGAGCAAATTGAAGGCATCTTGTTTATGGAAGTGCAGCTGAAGATTCAACAGGGATAACACTTCCCAAGAGAAGCCTTTTGGGAATAGTGAGTTTTGCTGTGAGATAGCTCTGGGTAAATCTAAGAAGAATTCACTGCTAAGGGGCAGTTCTGAGTTAAACCTGGGGAAGCAAAAGCAGGGAAAAGCAAAGGCTTGTATTTAATACATTTATTCCTCCAGTGGTTTTTTGTTTGAGTAATTAAATGCTACATAATTGCTGCACAGTGAAATCTCCATTGCTTTTGCTGCTTGTTAAATATTATTCCTTAAAATAACAGTGTTGCTTCATCTAAATTGGGATCCCATAAAATTTATAGCAGTGGGTCTTGTGACTGGCACTGGCATATCTTCTTAGATAATGATTCCTGTGGATCAGTGCAAAAAATGGATTCTCAAAATGGCAGGAGAATAAGTGGTTACCTCTAATACAATTAAGATCTTGCTTCCTGTAAGAGGTTGTTAGGAGTGCCCTGGCCTTGGTCACTGCCAGTGACCATCATCTGGATGAGGATATTGCCATATATCCCTTGAAGGTTTTGTCAGATGGGATGGGAATTAACATTCTTTACCCTCTTTTTGAACATTTATACTGATAAAAACAACGTACCATGCAAAGAGTGTGCTTTTGCTTCAAAACTTTTGCAAAGGAAGTAAGTTTAAAAGGAATTCTTCCCAGCTGAGGAAGAAGCATCTTTGAAACCTGACTATAGCCTTGTTCAGTTACCCAGAGACCCCAGTGGATGCATATGGAAGCAGGTGATACCATATATATGAAGACATGTTTATTAAAGAAAGAACTTAAAAGACATTCAGTATAGCAAAAAAAAAAAAATCAATTTAACTGGCTTAAACAACACACTGAACCTTGTCTAGCTCTGAATTACTTCGAGTCAGAGATCAAACAAAACAGCTTGAAAGTCAGTTTAAGGCAAAGCTTTGGGTGAGCCAGTGAGGGACCAATTATAATGTATTTTAATGAAGTTGAAATATGGTTTAAAAGGAAAAAAAAAATCATGACCTGGGTATTTTGTATGGAATCCTTGAGGGCAGCACTGTTCATGGCAACACTGGCAGGACAAGAGCACACTGCCTTCATTTAGGCTTTCATCCAGAAAAGCAGGACACCGAGGTGGGAATGAGCTGTGCATACAAATGGATCTCTTCTTTACATGTGTTTAACTTTGCCCTTTACTGATGTGCAGCCATGGGCTCAGAGGGGGATGAAATTGTCATGAAAGACTCTGGGCTGCACTCTGAGGATTAGATGTGAGCTGCAGCTGAACATGAAAGGGACTCAGGGATTAGTGGGTAAACCCAGCCCCATAAAGCCAGTCTAGTTTTGTCCAGATCTCCCATGTGTGCTGCTTAAGAGCATGCAAACAAAGGAACTTCTGGATCTTTGGGATCCCTTTTAGAAGAGAAACCCAGCTACATGCCTGGTGCCCATTTCTGCCATGGAGGTGGGGTAAGAGTTGGAGTAGTTTATGTTGTTGTGCAGACTTTAAGCAGGCATCAGCTTCTAAACAAACTTTAATTTGAACAGTGGGGGAAAAGCCTGAGTAGGAAAAGAGCGTGCTATTGGGATGAAGGAGCTGCGCAGGGGAGCGTTTCTGGCTTCCTCAGGAGAACTTGAGCAGTCCCACGAAGCCACGTCATTTGGAATTACTTGCTGGACATCAAACTTGTACATTCTCAGAACAGTTTAATACTGTGGGAGTGCAGAGGGCTCCATTCTGCTGCCTCATCGAGTGGGATGGCAGTGTACCTCTGCTGTCATCACCAAAGTCACTGCATTTCCATTTCACCCGATGCCACTTGAGGCCCCGAGTGTCCCCAGGCAGGGCAGGGGTGGTCAAGGCTTGGGCAGGAGCAAGCACAGCAGTGAGCACTTGGATCTATAAAACAACTGCCAAGCCAGTGCATGGATGGAGTGGCTCTTTCTCAGGAAGGTGAATTTGTACATGGCTGATACATGACTTTGTAACCTGCCTGAGCGGCGAGTGATCAGACCAGGCACAGAAAGCGATAGCAAACACTCAGTACAATGCTGATAAGCTGCCACAGCTGCTTGTGAACCTGCTGAGGTTTTGTCACTGAAGACTTTTTGCCACCTTTGTAGTGCTTCCTCCTTCTGTGGTCTAAAATTAGAGCCAGGACTAGAAGGGGAGCAGGGAGGAAATCATCACACTTTGCTGACAGGCGCTAGAGTTGCGCTTTTTTGTTTCTAACTGAAGCTACCAAGAACTGACTTCTTGGCTTCCTCCTGCATTTTATAAACTACAAGCTGTGGTGGAATTGCATCTCCAGCTTCATGGCACGAAGGATTAATGTATGTTTTAAACAGTAAAAAGCTGTCAGAGTGCAGTGTAAGCTCGTAGCAATTTGTCTGTGATCACCTTTGGGCTCTCAGGTCACTGGGGAACAGCTGGAGCCAGACAACAGCTGAGCTGTGTAGGGAGAGCTGCAGCTGAGTGGCAGACTCCATTCATGGGTTAAAATCTTTGTCTTTGCAGGCCGGGTGTCGTTTTTCACCTCTGGATCAGAGAACCTCCACCGGGTGGAGAAGGTTCAGTGGGGCACTCGCTTTGCCATCACCATCTCCTTCACCTGCGACCCGGAGCACGGCATCGGGGACCCAGTCCTGGGGTGACTCCTCTGGGCACGGGACAGGAGCTCAAATGAAGGAGAGAAGCCCTGCAAGAGAGGAAGAGAAAGGGAGATACCATCTCTTGTAACCTCACACGCAATTAGAACGGCCCAGCTGTGGGAACACACTGACACACACTTTGTTTTCATGTGTCTTTTTCCATAAACATTGCAAATGGTGGCTTAAGGACACCTTAAATTTGATGCATTCTGAAAACAGTGTGTCTTCATGTCCCAAAGGGACAGGCTACAAAGAAGAGAGGGTGAGCTGTACAGAGAAGAGAATTGGGCTCTTCATTTTTTTATTATTTTTTAAAAATTCTTCAGTTTGAAAGGTACAGACAATCTTTTGGGCTCTGCCTTAATCTTGACTCCCCAGGCTGCCATTACCTGTTCAGTTCTTTACTCTCTTCAGTTACTAATGTGATGTAGAAAGTCTGACCCAAGTTAATTGAGCCAGGTGACTGTTACTCTCTAGAACACACCTTCTGTTGAGAGGGATGGATTCTCTTGAGTGTGGGATCAGTGGGGAATACACCTGGGTTTGGCTACTGGCACTTACTTGAACTTCTTTTAAATTGAATTACTACTGATTCAATATTCAGGAAGTCTCTCAATAGCTATTTTTGGACTTCTCTTTCCCAGTTTAGTATGAAGACTTCTTCTCTTAACTAGGACCACCATTCAGGTCTTCCCTGAATATTAAATTGTAGGGACTTCCAAGAGGAGCTTGTGTGCATTGCAGTACAGAGAAAGTAACAAACACATGCATCATCTTGCCAACTACTTTGGGTTTTTTACTGCAATCAAAGATTTCTGCGGGTCAGGAGGTTGATAAATAAATGGTAGAAAAAGCAAATTTTTTTTTCCTCAATCAAATTCTGAAGCAACCCTGTTGATCTGGTGTATTACTTGGATGTTTAATTTCCGTGAAACACTGAAAATCTGGGAATGTGCTTTTTTTTTTTTTAAATGCATACAGTTTGGACTCTATAATGTACCCTCTTATGGAAATAATAAATACTGGGGGGAATTACACTGAAGAGCAATAGAAAGAGGAATGATGAGAGGACACTTGGACTTGTGGCAGCTCTCATTGGGCACACCAGCAAGATGAGTCCTCTGTAATTTCATTTCTTCTCAAACCTGAAAAAGTCTTCCTTGCTGTACTAACAAGGGAGAATTGTTAAAATGGCTGGATGCAAGGAAATAATAAAGTCAGTTGGGTTCCATATTGAAATACTTGTCCTAAAGCCTGTTTATTCCAAGGAATTTGCATTACACCATATTTTAAGTCTGTGTCAAGGCAGACCAAGATCACCAGCAACTGCTTTGCTGGATTGAATTTGATTCCTGCTGTTACTCTGAGGTTTAAATGTAGGGCTTTTTCCCCAAAAATCCCTGATAGCAGTGCAGTCTAAACATGAATGGACCTGTGTTTGCTGGTTACTCCTGTCTGTCATGCCAGCTGCGAGTGGCACTAAAAGGAGGTGGCACTCCTGGAGCTGCCCTCTATCAAATCCTGCTCAACAAGATCATCTCAGGCCATGAGGGAAATCTCAGCTCATCTCCTCTTGGATTTTCATCTTTTGAAGATCCTATGTCTTGCAATAACTCCTGCACATGGTGCATCTCTTGCTGGGAACGTTCAGATGGACATTGAGAAATAAAATCAAGCTGGTGTCTTTTGGAGTCTCTAAGCCTCAGTAATCTGGTCAATATGATGACCAAACCTGTCACTGGTAATTTGCTGGGATATTGTGCACAGTCCATGGTAGGAGGGCTCTTCTTTGGAAAGAAATACAGTAATTTGATGTATGTTTTAGTGCCACTGAGATTCTTCTATTTAAAGCTTCAATATCCAGACTCCTAAAAGCAATGCCTAGATCTAGGGAGAATTTAAATGGCAAATGAGGAAGTAAAAATGCAATCTAAAAGTTTCTGAAGGTAGCCTCCAGCAGGAAGCAGTAATTGCAGAAGGCTGATGTGCCTGGGGCAGAGTGGAAGTAGAATTCACTGCTTATTAGGAACAAACTTGGTTTAATTTATTTTAGACCACTTAAATACCCTGAATAATTTCCAGATAATGACAGATAATTCTGAATTTGAAATATTTTCATTTCTGCCCCTTTCTGAGGCTCAGCTGCCTGTTGCTACTGGGAACTGCAGGGCTCTGATTCCTGGAACTCTGATTACTCCAAGGGCAGGATTTGTTCAAGTAGCATAAGTCTGATGCCAAGCTGCTGCAGAGAAGTGCTCTTAATTGAACAGGGGCAATGACAGAATGTGGCTTGTTGTGTCCCAGTTGTGTGAGACCTTTGTAAAGAGCCCTTGTACTTAAAAGTAAAAAAAGGTCAGGACTTGTGCAGTGTGTACTGGGTCTCAGTCCTGATGTTAAAATTACAGCTTTGCACCTGAAAGCAGACTCGTAACAAGGATCTGGGAATGCTGATTTGTATTTTGAAAGGAAATTACTTGTAAGGAAAGGGAAGGGCTGCTGGTGTGAAAAGGCCCAGAGTAAAATAGAAAATGCAGCAGGAGAGCAAGCCAGATTCGACTCCCTACAATGAGATTGAGTGAAGCCTCCTGAGGATTTCTGTGAAGTTGTACTACTTTTAAAACCATATTTCCATTCAAATGTTTTGTGGAATATCAGGAGCTTTTGAAAAATTGGCAAGTATGTGGTCAGAGAAGGTTTTTAGTGTACACCTACCTTTCAGTCCTGTAATATGCATTAAATTTTAATTTTTTGTCCTGTGATTCTAGGAACTCTAGATGGACTTCTTAGCATTTCTTGTGTATAACATTTTCATTGTGTAAGCAGTTGTGGAATCATCGTGGCTTTTAATTCCCTGTGAGTCAACTGAAGGTTTGGGGAGGTACATTTATGTTGAGATTTTCCTGAATATGTATCATCTGCCTGAAATAGTCTGTGCTCCATCTCGATCAATTTCAAGTCCAGAAATGTTTACAAGGATACCCTATTTAAAAAAAAAGATTTTAATTTGGATTTATAGCAGAAATTTAGCTTCATGTCTTACTTATTTTTAAGGTCTAAGCTGGGTGCTTCAGGAGGCTGTAGCACATAATAATGTGCACGCTGAAATAAATGTAGCTGAAAAGGCATTGATGATGACTGTGCTGTCAAGGAAATCAGGTTTTGTTTCTTCAGTTGCATCTCTTAGTATTGAATTTCTCTTTCACAGCTTTCCCTTCCCCAGTAAATGAAGATGGCATTGTTTTTAATGTAAGAGCTCCTCGTGTTCCTTCTGCATCCCGATATCCTTACACAGTGTTTGCAGGGGAATTGGTTCTTTCTAACCTGCTCTTGGGGAGCTTTGTGCAGTATTTTTGCCTTGTCTGAATTCTAGGAGTAAAACCAGGATATGCTGCTGGAGGTCAGGTCAGAGTGGGGAGGAATAAATACAACCAATCTCCCTTCTCCAAGAGAAAAAAAGAGAAGAAAAAAAATCCCAACTCCTGTCTTTCCTTTTTGAGTCTCTTGTGTGGCAATCCAAGCAAACACTCCAGGAGCAGCAGCAGAGTTATTTCCTTTCTGAGCTGCAGGTGGCTCTGGCACATATGGATTGTCTCAGCCTGGGAAAATCCAGCAAAGGCACCATCCTGGAGTGGTGGGAATCCTCTGCTGAGTGTCCACTGCTCCTTGTGAAACACCCTGGAAAGCTGTAGCTCTGCTGTGCTTTGGGTCTTGTGAACATTCGTAGGAAGCTGAAAGCTCATTTTACATCATTGGCTGAACCCTGCTTCCAGCTCTCTCTTACTGATTGTTAATTTATCCTCAAAGTATCTGTGTGGCCATTTTTTATCTTCTGTGAGTGTCGGTGGCTTTGTACTGAAGTTTTTCAGGGGGGACTGTGCACAGGAAATAACTGTCCAGTTTCCCAAGTACACACCTCTGAGTGTGTCCATCATCTCCCCTCAAATCACTTATTTCACCTCTCACTTCTGTCCCAGCACACCTCAGCCTTGACCTGTAGCAAGTACTGACTCTGCATTATTTATTCATTGACTGGCTGGCTAGCACTGCAGAGCAGGCTTTTTCCTCTGATCCTTTTAGCCCACGTGGGGTATTAATCTTTATGAAGGATTTCTAACTCAATTTTTGAGATTTTTCATTCTTCAGCATTCGTTTTTTTCCAAATACTCCTATTTTTCTTCTAACAGAGGCACTGTCCATATTTGGACCAACACCCTTTATTTCAGAGATACTTCCATCTTGCCTGTTTTCCTGTAAAGCTGAAATAATGACAAGGTGGGGATCAGTGTTGCCTGCTGTTGAGCATTCTTGTCTTTCATCATACTTCATGGACAACGAGTAGGGAATTTTGAAACAGATACTAAAGAGAGCAGGTCAGACCTTGGGATCACAAGAAGAAATGCCTTGCTGGAATAGTTCTTACTCTGGAATCAATAAAGCAGCCTGGATGCACCATGTCCTTTATCTTTGTAACATTTGGATGCACTTAAATAAAAACATCTTGGTTTACTGCTGGATAATCCTGAGGCTGTCCAAGGAATCCAGTCTGGGTGAATCCATGAGCTGCCAGGTCAGGTTTATTGTTCGTAATGAACTGCATGAAACCTTCCCCTTTTTGAAGGAAATATTCTGTTTTTGGAGAGAAGCTGAGATTTGTGGAGCATTCATGTTACTTGTTTCTGGGAATTTCTTGTAATAGGCTTCCAGTGTTCAAAAAAGCTCATTTTAGACAGGGATACCCTTCATATTTTTCTATTAACAAGCCACAGCAGCCCCTCCACCCCCCAAAAAAGCCCCAACTGGGTTCCTGGGCCATGATTTTTCTGTTCAGACACCTTGAGGATTTGTCTCTTTCTTGTTCCTCAGTTTACACAGTTATTTTAAGTTATTGACATAGATGCCTGGACACTGCTGCTGACTCCACAGAAAAAAAATCTTGCTGTTTTCCTTTGAGAGAGCTTTTCCCTGCCAGGGGAAGGTCTCTGGGTGGGTTCCTACCTTGGAGGTGACCTCCTCAGCATATTAACTTGCCAGCCAGACCATTAAATCTTGTGGGAATAAACAAAGGCAGGTCCTAATGGAGTCACTCTGCATGTCTTGGCTCTGGCTGGTGGTTTCTTCCATTCCTTCTAGCAGGCAGATGTGTTTATTTCTGATTTATGTTACTGAAGAGCAGACATGTTCTGGGAGTCCTCCCTGCATGATGGGGTTTTAATTGTGGTTCACTGAATAACCTCGTAAAAAGAAGGCTGCATTTTACCAGGTGATTCAAAACTTACAAGGCTGCTGTGAAGTCAGACAAACTCTGAGCCCATTTAGTCCCTGCACTTCTCAACACAAAAGACATGAGAGAAGTGATCTTGCACTTGGATTATTTCTACTTCACTATGGGCCATAAATGGGTGTTTTTCTTTGTTTCTTTATTTCAAAGGAAAATAGGAATTAATCTGAGAGTCACTCCTTTCCACGGGGATGAATATGATCAAAATAAACTTTGACTAGGAGGAAAAAAGCAATACTACTGAGTCAGCCAAGCAGAGGGGGAAGTTCAGTTTAAGATGGTGCTAGGCAGAGAGCAGCTACAGGAGACTTCTCCCACACTGATGTGTCCGTGTCAATTTGAACTGACATTTTTTTCCTCCTCCTCACTCTGCTTTATTGTTTCATTAGGAGAACTGAGAAACTGAGAGCTTCCAGGTAGCAAAGCTCTTAAAACCTTTTATAAAATTTTCAATAGACCTCTTGATAACCATTTGCTTCAGCTATTTACCCTGTCCATCTTCTGTTTGAATTAATAATGAACAGTGAACATGCTAAAATAAGTGATGCTACATCCACCTATTTAAAAAATGATGAATTATGCTTTCTTCTGCATTTATCTTGTGTATCAAATGGGCATTTTTTAAAGTGATGGTGTCCTCCATGCATAGCTTGTGTCTGTTGCCGCTTTTCTGGAACTGGGCAGAATTTAGACCTGTAAATAAGAAATAATCCAAGAAGAAATTAAAACTGAATTAATAAATATACAGAAGTGTATAGAAAGTTTCCCCTTGGGAAAAAAAAAAAGGGGGGGTTTGAAATATTTGTAGGTTTTGGAACTGTAAGAAAAACCAAAGTTTTATTGATTTATTAATCCTTTAGTGGGGCTGTAGGGAATCTGCACCTGCTCTTCAGTACTCTCCACTCAGGTTGCACTCTACTTTTACAAGTTTGCACAGTATTTAGAAATCCAGTCCTCTTCCTGCCCGTTTTCCCTTTCTAGGTACTCATTTTCATGGAGATCTTGGCCCATTCAGACCACGAGCAGGAAAAAATCTCCTTTCTCTGGTGCACGAGATGAATGCCTGTGGGTTTCTCAGGAAGGCAGTTCCCAGCTCGAGCAGTGCCCATCACTGGGAGGTGATGAGGACTCTCACTCCTCACATTTAGCAGTGCCTTGAAGCCTTCCCCTTTCAGCCTGCTGCCTCTGAGCCTTTTGCTCTCAACAGCTGCAACTTGAGACCTCTTGACTTTGTTTTCTAAATGCCTTTAGCACCTCCAGATGGCCGTGAGTCAGTGAATTCCAGCGTGCTGCAGAAATGATCGCTTTCTGCTCAAGTTAAACACGTTTTGACTCCGTTGCTAATTTTCTACTTAGGCTTTGGAGCAGACTGCTAAAACTTGTCCTCTTCCCGATCATTCTCCTTAAATGAACGACTTCAGCCATAAAGCACGCACAAAAGGGCAGTAATCAAAAACCTTTCCATAGCTGAGTTGTACAGGGAGATATTTCTGAGATGTTCAGGTCTGAATTAATGATTCTGTCCTCTGGTCAGGCCAGGTTTATGATTTGCAGGATCTGGGCAAGGCAGAAGTGAAGGTGTTTGATGGCCCAGCTCCCCTGGAGTGGGAGGTGTAATGATTCTGTAATTGTGCTGCACTGGTAAGGGTTCCTGTGTTAAATTTACAAACGTGGCAAGGTCATTAGGAACAGCAACAGCCTCTTGTTAGACCATATGACAGAACAAAAAACCAGAAATCTTTGAGCCTTAAAGCCTTGTTTATAATGAATGAAATTGAGTGAATGCATCAGTGAATCAATTAACTTAAAAAGCAGCTATCATTGTCTGCCTGTCCCCTGACCAGGGTTAGTGACCCTTGGTTTTATTTCCTTCTGGCTGGGATGGATGTGCAGGGGATGGATGTGGAGCTGGGAGAAGGTTCAGTCACTGCCTGCTCTAGACATCCACAGCTTCCTCCTATGAGCTGCTGAGGGCTTCTCTGGACTATGGAGGAGACAAAGGGTATGCCAAATCTTTTAAATTAATAAGATTTTAGTTCTCTAATAGCAACACCTGCTTGCTGAATGCATTCTGAGTAGTCCAGCTGCACCAGACTGTATCACTTAGGAGACATGGATTTTCCAGTTGTGTCCAAGGCCCTGGAAGGGGAGGACAACCTTGTGTACATCTGAGCCAGCTTTAGTCATGGAGCATGCCAGGGGTTCACGTTTGCATCAGTGTGACAAGTAAAATCTGTCTAAATTAAAAGCTTTGAAATTGAGAAAATATTGTTTTGTTGGGAAGAACACAGGTGTGGAAAGAATGCTTGGCTTAATGAGCTTATCTAATTTCTGTCTCCCTTGTAAGTACTAGTCTGAAGTTCTTTTTAGAGATAATAGCCAACAATGCTTCCTAACCACACAGGATTTACCATTCCTAAACAGCTAAAAAGCTGAAACTAATCACAACTATGAAAACTCCATAAAACTGAACATTTTGCAACATTGCTGTGTTGAAACTGGGTGCTCCCTCTGGACTGGGCACGGGCTGGAGCCAGTCCTTGGCAGGAATTTGTGCAAGTGCCTCAGGTGCCACAAATACTTTGTATTTCTGCGAAATAACTTTTCAGGTGGTTATTACGATCCTTGAGGTTTTTCTAGTCTTTCTCCTCCCTGTGGACTGTGCCTGTGCACATCTGAGAGCAGGGGAAGGTTCCTGCCAGGGAGGTACCACCAGCCTGCAGACCCCCCCCCCCCACCCCATGTCCCAGGGGAGCTCCCAGGGTGTCCTGTCTCCTCTCTGGAGACAGCTACTCTAAACACTGGGGATGGTGTTTATCCTCAGGGCCAGGGCTCCATCAATTTGTGCAGTTTATGTCGGGAAGAGACAGTAAAACTGGTGCTTACAAGAATTCTGACTGCACCCGCTCCAGACATGAAGACCCTCGTGTCGCCCGGCCCCGCACGAGGTGGGCGGTGGGGACCACCCCAGGAGGAGGTTTGGGGTGTGGAGAGGGCTGGAGGGTTTGCTCTGGCTCTCAGTCCAAAAGGCAGTGAACAGCTGGGATGGGGAGGACACATCTGGACACTCCAAGGAGGTGGTGGTAGAAGGGGAGTCTCCATGGGGGGGTTGGGAGAGGATATTTGGGCTCTTTTTGGGACTCGGCAACACATTGCAGGTGATGGGAAGGGTGAGACCTCCTGCTGCTGAAGAGGTGCTGGGAAGGAGCAAATGCTAAATCTGGGTGACACTGAGTGCTGAATGGCAAGGTCTGACATCCCCAATGACCCTTGATAGGGATTGAAATCCCATGGATACACAGGATGGGGAAAGGTAAAAGGAACTGCTGTCCCAGGGACTTCAGCAGAGGGTGGGATCCCTTTGCAAGCAGAGACTGAAACAGCTGTTTGGAGACATTTCACCTCGTATGGAGGGTTGAGATCAGTCTGAGCACTTCTCCAGCCATTCTCTGCTGCCAGGACCCTGTACTTACTTTTTCCAGCTTCTTGGGTAAGGAAAGGAGGCTGCTGGGAGAGCAGTGCCCTGGCGTGCCATGGAAAGGTGCTGTGGCAGGGGCACTTAGCAGGAAGGAAGGACCCTGACAGCTTTGCTGTCATCCTCTTGCCAGCACAGGACCTCCAAAATCCAGCAGGAAACAGGGGAACAGAGGCAGTGTGTGGCTGCCTCAGTGGCCTCCATCCACAGAAACCTGGGAGGTGCCCACTGGGAAGTCACTGCCTGGTGAAAGGCAGCAGCTGCTTTATTGAGGTGCTGTTTAATTGTTTTGCTAAAGCAGCTGCCTCTGCCTTATTAATTTAGAAGAAATTACTGACTGAAGAGAAAATTCTAGCTTGTACTTTAACTTGATTTTTTTTTCCTTTGGGGCAATGAGAGACTATCCCTAACACTTCTCTGCTTGAAATCACAGGATCTCTTGGAGATCTGCCTTATGCCTGGCCCTCTTGTTAAAAAAAGGGGATACTTAAAATCAGCTGGAGTCCACCAGGAGCTTCACCTTCTCAGCAGCCCAGACTCAGAATGGGTGAGCTCTGTTAATTTAGAGCAGTTTGACAAAATATTCAGTTGAGGACCCAGCGGAGTACTCCAGGAATTATCATTCCAGGTCATTTGTCCTGCCTGTGTGAGAGTTACAACTCTTGACAGGTTTGGATTCCATTTCATTTCATTCACCAATTTTGTATCCATGGGTAACAGCAGAACTGATGTGGCTCTGTGCTGCTGCAAGGAGGCTGTCAAGGTTTTCAGGTTTTAAAATCAACCTGCTTTGATGACTCTTCTGTTCTGCAGCATTTACTTTACAGAGTTTGCCCTGAAAAAACCTGTTTAAAAATTACTTCCCTTTTTTTTTTTTTTTTGCAACAGTTGAACTGAAAGCAAGACAGAAGAAGTTCAAGGATGCCTTTGTAAAAGACTGGTGATCTTGCCAGAGATACAAGATCTGGCTTGTTCTTGTCTTCTCCCTTGCAGAAGAAATAAGTTTACTTAGTCCTGAAGTGTGTTGGGAAGGATGAGGTTCAGAACAGACTCTTCCTTCCTTCCTTCCTACAGGACTGGAGGAGCCACGACCTCCTGGAGGCTTTGAACATTTGTCACTTTGGAAGTGCAAAGGAGATAAATCTGCCTGTGCTCAGTAAGGGTTTCAGGGCTTTTCTTTTTCTTTTCTCTCATTTATGAACATCTGCCACTGACTTCCATGCTGGGAAGAAGGTCCCCTTTCCATTAGGATGTGCCAGCTGATGGCCACATCCCATGGGCAGCAGTAATTACACCCCACTGACCGTGCATGAAGAATGTAATGTATTAAAATAATCTAGAACAAACTATAAAAACACTTAAACAACAAGCCCAAAGCAAATAATTATTTTACATCTACTAACTCATTGTTTAAAATGAAGTTATACTCATCTTGAGTGAAATGCTGCTTCCCATTTAAGTCCATCCTTCAAAATTCTTCCCAAAAGTCCTCAAACACAACCTTTTTGGTTACAAGGCTGCCTGAATTCACACACAGACACTTGACATTCTTTGGGCAACAGTGAAGACATGAAAGGAAGCTGGAAACCCCTTTTTGTCTCAAGCACTGCCTTAAAGACTCCCCACAGCTTCTGGAAGTCAGTCCAGGCTCTAGAAAGCATCCTCTGGATGCTAAACCTGCTTTCTAAGCCTTAAATTACCAAACCCCTCAAACAGAAGAAACACGTGGCCAGCAAATGTGTGGGACCAGCTGCAACTCAAAAAACATCAAGGGCTCAACAGATTTTCTGCTGCTCACACTGCCTGGGCTCTGTTAAGCACTCAGGCTTTGCTCCTCTGTCTGTAATGTCTGGTTTTGACACTGGATGAGAGTTTGGCCTCAAAAGTACCTGAGCAGCTCCAGGTGAGTTGTTTTTAATTAAACATCTTGCTGGAGACTGATGGAAGCTTCAGAGAGACCTTAATGCAAGTGGAGCCAAATGTGGGAGGGTCTGAGCTGGGAGGGAACAAGGTCCAAAGGTTTTCAAATCTGGGGAAGGTGAGCTCTGTTTTGGAAGGCTAAATTTAGCAGTGATTAAACGAGCTCTTAATTAACCAAATATTCCTCCTGCTTGCCTTTCCAAATTACTCAATAACTGAACAATTATAATGAGCTCAGCAAGTAATTACTCTCCATTCCTTGCCAACTGCAGCCTTGGAACCCACCAGCTGTTAATGTGCTGGGAAATGAAGTCCATCAAGTGTGAGTCAAATAACTGAAAACTGAACAGGAAAAAGCCCCCCCAGGTTTCCAGGCACTGTAAGGAAAGCTGCTCCCCCATGCTGAGCCCCTGAGTGTCCCTCCCAGACTGAAGATCCATCATGAAGATGATGAGCATGGGTTGGAGCTGCAGGACTCTGTTTTCATAGGTGCTCTGGCAGGGATATAAGCGTTCCTCATGGTTATTCTGCCTCACGAGGCTCTACAGAGCCTCCCTGGGGGCTAATGGGCATCTCTAGAGGGGGGAAGCCACTGCCCCACTCACTGACCAGAAAGGAGAGGGCAGAAATAAAGCCCAAACCCTCTGAGAACACAAGATTTTTCCCTGTTGCAGCAAAGTCACTGGGATTGTGAATTTGGCCATTTACTGGCCTGAGTTTAACTGATATGTTAAACAAGAACAAGCTCAAGTGCACGGAATAATTTAAAAATTAGATTTGAAGATGCTTCACATGCACTCCTTTTCACGCCCATCAGTTTTATCAGCTCAGCTGCCTGGGGGTAGGCAGGGAACCTGATCAGGACAAGAAATAATTACTTTTGTCTTGACTGGGAAAAAAAAACCAACCCTCAACCCTATAAAGTAAAATGACTTAATTTTTTAAAATTACAAAACTGCAAAGACAGATATACCAGCCTCAGTGAGGGGACAGAGGAGGTGGAAGGTGGAGGAGCAGCAAAGGAAAAGCTTTGTAAATCATCCTCCTGTCTGTGCAGACATAACTTCTCAAATGGAGCTGAAGGATTTGCTGATAGAGTCACAGTTGCAGGAACATTCCCACTTTCTGATTAGGTTGTGGAAGTCAGTAGAGGCTTCTCCCTTCTCTGTGGGCAACCTAAAACAGCTCTGAAATCCAAGAGGTAAGAAATGTCCCCAAAGCCTTGAAACTCTCACTGGGGTATCACAGAACGTGGTGTGTGGTGGCTTTAGCTGTGGAGCAAAGCCAGGGTGGAAGCAGAGTCCCTGGGAGAGGTTACAGCTTATTGCTGAGGAGGAAATGTGACACAAAGAAGGGACAGAACACGCAGGGACAGAAAAATAAACCCCATAAGGTTAAAGTAAGAACAGCAAAGACAGCAACATGGAAAAACCAAACATGTTCCTGCTGAACATACAACCCAAACATCACGTTTGATCCATGATCTTTCCGCTCAAGCTCCTCTCAGCACAGGCAGGGGATTCCATCTTTGCTGAGCAGTGGGAATGCACGTTGTGAAGGCAGGCCCTGGCATGGGGTCTGTAATTATACACAGCTCCTCCACAGGCTGAGTCTCAAACACACACCTCGAGCTCTCCAGAGATAAACATTTACTGAAGAATGTGACAGAAGACAAAAATGTCCATTGAGATGCTGGTTTGATGCCTTTTTTCGAGCTCTAAGCTAACGTGCTCATGCCAGCGAGCTTCTCTATTTCTTCCCTTGCCCTGACACTCCCAGAGGGGCAGGGACATCCCATTCCTGCTGCCCCATGCTGCCTCTGGGACTCCTCACCCTGCACTGTGAGGGTCTGGAGTGGAGTTGGAGGCTCCTGTAGAGACCAGGTTTGCTTGTGAGCACAGCAAAGAGGGCAGGAAGGGAGGAGGGCTTGCAAGAGAGGAGGCTGGGACTCGGCTGCCTCTGGAAGGGGCACGTGGCTGTCAGAGCAAGGGCTGGTTCTGCACAAGGGTGCTGGCACGAGGGGAAATGTCCCCAAACCAGGAGTGTGGGGATGTGCTCTGCCCCTCAGGTGCCCATCTCCTCCCCCTGCATTCCCCACAGCAGCTGTAAAGCCTGATTTCCAGAGGCAGCATGGAGATGATGCAGCATTGCCTTCCTCAGGCTCCTCTCAGCCTAAAGCCATTTCTTTGTGCTCTCATTAATGAGTGATTCAGGGTGACACATCAACGATTTCACATTTGGGTTTTGCAGGGAGTGTGGCTGTCAAAGCCCTTCTCCCCACACCTGAGGTCACTCTCATGCTGTGAGATTCACAGGCCCCTCTGGGACTGTGAACACAAGAACTGGAATTGGGGCATATGAACACTTTCCCCATACCATGAAGTTATAGGTTTAAAGATTTTTATTGTCTTTTATTGGACTAAACCCAAAAATTCTTACTTTTTTTTTCCCTGAATAACAGAGATAGATACTGAATACCCCAGAACACACAATGCTTAGGAGAGAAAATATTCTCTTATGTGGATGGAAGTAAAAGCCCAAGTGATGCTCCAGCCCCATCCTCGTCACTCCACTGTGGTCCCTCCCCTCTTAAATCTGCAAGGAGCTTTTCACTCTAACACTGGGCACTGCAAGATGTGGGGCTTCACTTTCTCATCTGGTCTAAAAGAAGCTGCTGCAAGGGTTGAACCAATGCTTTGAAGTTTGAGGGACATTTTCCATAATAAACTCGCCGTTGTATTAAGAAAACCCAACACGTGACAGCAGCCAAGCAAAGTTAGCCCGTTGTTATTTCCTCTGCTTTTGTTGTTGGGAATTAATTGTGCTGTGCCTCAGGCAGGCAGAGGTTCCTCGACATACTTAATCATTCTAAAAGGATGCCGACAGCAAAATGACAGGGAAGTTCTGTTGTGTTTAGCAGTCAGTAATGAGTGTTGGGATAATTCTTTCTATCCAGCCTCCTCTGCACGGATATCGTGCTCTTAGAGCAGGCTGAGGCACAGGCTCTGCCTTCACCTCCACTGATCCCAGTGCTCCCAAGCCCATAATGTGGGGAGGAGGCTCCCAGGAGGTAAAGAAGAGATTCTGCTTCCTTGCCTATCTCCTCCTATTGTTTGTCACGGAGGAGGGGCATTAAAGAGGGTATTGATGCACTGAAACGATGGTGTTTTTAATCAGGAGGCTCATTCCAGTTCTGATCCCAGCCAGGCACAGCTGCCAAGGCTGGGGGTGAAGGAGCATCTTCACTGCCCAGCTGCCATAAATCAAAAGGAGAGAGGTTCTGGTCGACAAACATTCCTCTGCCTGACCATGAATAGCTACCCTGAACCCTAAGTTACCCCTGCAAGGAGGTATTTTCCCCTTCGTCCATAGCATCTCTCATCCAGCGACCCCAAACCCTGTCCCACACACCAGTGACACCTTACAACACCTGCACAGACACTGGAAATAGCACTGCTGTTTTCTAGGCACTTCATGAACAGCAGCCAAGACCAAGTGACCTCCCTGAGGTAATTTTCCAGGAGGATTCAGGACTTCTGAGCTGCCCCATTTCAGTGAATCCCTCTGCTCAGCTCCCACACTGTGGAGCCCTGCCTCCACAGGCAGCTCCAGCATCAAACCCGTGTAAATCTCTCCTGGCTTTCATTCACTGGCTTGTTCTAAGCCTGCCTGAGCTATCAACAGCCCAGGTGCTTTCGGGGTAGAGGTCTCTGAACCCCCAGCAGCAGATGATGTGAAGGAAGGTAAATTCATCACCTGGCTGCAGGGCACGGTGCAGGCAGGGGCTGCAGACTCCTTGAGTATTCCTGCTACCAGCCCTTTGCCTGGACACTGCCCAGGGGCAGAAAGCTGCTTTCAAAAAGTGGTGGCTGGAGGTAACTGCGGCTCTGGCTGATTTTATAACCATGCCATTTCTGTAAAATACTGCCTTCTATGGTGTTAAATGAAAGGGAAAAAACCCTCAGTTACAAAGAACAAGGAGAAACTCGATTTAAACCTGTGGGGTTACTGGGATTTTGAGCAGTGTAATGCTGGGGGTGGCTGCCAGCCCATGCTCTCCAAAGGGAGGGTGCTGTGGGAGCCTGGCACAGGAGCTGGTGCTGCTTCCTTGCCATGCCCACTTTGTCTGGTGGGACCTGCATCTCCCAGGAGGTTTAGGTGTCCTCTCTGCACGTGTCAAGGGTGCTGCTGTCTCTCCCCTTTCAGCATTACTACACTACAGTTAATTTACCTGCTCCATTCTTGCAGATTTTCACAAGATAGGTTCAATGTACCCAAGAATAATTGCTCTGTAGTGCCTTTTCCTGGGAGGCTTCTTGCAAGAGGCAGCCTTGTGCTTCTCAAATGTCAAGCTGATATTTAAAAGAATAACAGAGGTAGAAGGCTGTGAGTTTGATGGACGTCCCTGGCTTGCAGGAGCACACAGATGAAGGGGTAACTGTCTCTAACAGGCTGTGTTTATGGACACACCACATTTAGCTTCAGGAATCTCCCTTGCTTTGTTTGGATGGAATCATGTTTGGTTCTAGTTAAGAATTCAGGAGCTGAATTCAAGATCCTAACAGCAATGCACAAGGAAAGACTAACAGCATCTCAGAGAGATTGGCCAAAACAAGCTGGAACAAACTTGTCAGATTTTACTTCTCCAGCATTAGCATGGCTTTGGTTTTAGAACTGTTCCCTGTGCCAAGCATGGCTGATACTGCTGGTGCTTTGTGCACAAATTTATTTACTGCTTTCCTTCCAGATATCCTGATGGAGGAGTCTGGGTGGGATCTTCCACAGTATTGAAGTCCAGCCTTTTTTAATAAATGCTTTAATGAATGCTTTTTAACTCTTCACCTCATCTCTCACTGTAGAAGTATTCCTAGTGCTTACCAAAATGTTTCATTTAAATTAAAATTTATATTATAAATGAAGAGAAGCAGAGAAGCAGAGCCCAAATGCCAGAAGACTTCTACAGGATTCATTTCTCCCTTTCCTTTTTTAATTCTCCCTTTCTTGGGTGGGGGACCAAAGTAAAACGATGCAGCAGTTTTGCTTTGGTAAATTCCATTGGGGGCATTTTCTTTGGGGACAAGATGGCTCCAGTTGTGACCACAGATCACAAAGCTCAGCTCTGACCACTCAAACTTGTTGAACTGAAATTAGTCTCCCCCAAAGGTGATATATGCCATACCAGAAACTCAGTGTGGGCAGAAAGCTGCATTCCTGAGCAGAAATATTTTTGATTAAAAACCCCCCTTCTGATATATGTCCCATTTAGGATTTTAATATACCTATATTTAGTATAATATTAACATATTAATATTTTTTTTCAGTGTTGGGTGTCTGACAGAAGCTTGTTGCATCCCAGAGGTTTGGCTGGGAGGAGTTCTTCCATCTGCCTTCACAAAGCTCAGCCTGAGCCACCCAACCCCTCCCAACACTTTGCCACCAACTGACTGCATCCTTTCTCCCTGCTGTGCTTTAGATCCATTCCCAAACAAGGGCAAGAATCTTCTATAATGCTAATAAAAATAACTCTACTGGGTGCTTACACCCTGCAAGGCTGTGGCTACTCTTTTGAAGGCAAAGCAATATATTTCTCATAAGCCACAGTAATTAACTCAGCATCTCTATTCCCTGGAAAAAAACTAGAAAGTAACAGCAAACCCCAATATTATCAGGCAGAAAAACCCCAGCTGGGCTAAACTGGAGTTAGTCACCAGCTCTGGGTGTTTCTGTGGGTGCAGGCTGGGAGGATGCTGTGCAAAATGACAGGAATGAAGTTAGTCTGGGTTTGGCATGGGAAGAAACGTGGGAGAGGAAAGTTAACTCTTGGAGTGGGTTTTTCTCTTCTCTTCCCTTCCAGTAATGTTCTATTTTAAGGTATAAAATCCTCTTACATTGTGCCGTGATTTTGGGCAACCTCTGTGTTTTAAAGCCTAGAAATAAAAAGCAAATTTCCTTCCCGAGACCTCGGGATGGGAACTTGGTGCTGCCACCAGAGGGACTCCAAAAAGCGACAGAAAAGCCGAGTGTCCTCAAACCAGGCAAACTTCCTGGCAAAGCTTCTTGGCTTCTCGGGGCTGCTCTGAGGATTTCTCTACGTTTTCTGCACCCAGGGCTTGAGGGCTGGGCTCTGATACGAGCTTTATGTGCTCTCTTCTCTCATAATCCTGCTGATTATGAATAGATTATAATCGATTACAATAGATTAGAATAGATTATAATAGATTAGAATAGATTAGAATAGATTATGAGCTCAGTCCCCCTGCCAGTTCCCCACAGTTAATCCAGCTGTGCATCTTGCAGCTCCAGGTACAAAATGCCCTCTCTTTCGCTGGCTTCCCTGGTGTTCAGTCACACACTAAGCACCAAACCTGACTGCTGAAATAGGAGTTCAAAAGTTACTGATTTGCTTGCACTCGTGATGGAATTGCAATGTGGGGCTTTTGAGCATTTATTGCAAATTTGTTTTTCAAAAATGGAGAGAAAGATGACTAAAAAAAAGTGACTGAAGGTAAAGGCTGCAAAAATGCCGTAAGGCTCAGGTGGTTTCTCCTGTGTCTGGTGAAAACAAATACTCTCATTTGCCCCACAAAGGAGTGGTCTTGGTCTTTTCAAGTAAAAGTGGAAAAATTGCCATGGCTACAGCAGCTCCCATCTGAGGACATCCCACCATAAAGGAAGGCTATGTTTCAGGATGAAACTACTTTCCTTTCCCAGTCTGGGTTGGGTTTTTGCATTATAAACCCCTAAATCCCAAAGGGTACTGGAAAAAAATCTCTAGTGATTGAACTATTTTCTTTCTTGTAAAGCACGTATGGAGTTGTGCAGTGACAGCCTCTGGCCCAACAAGAAAAGGCTGCTGCCTTTCCTAAAATTCCCATTTCCCATGTTTCTGAAGAAACATGTGTCACTGAACCTGCAGCAACATTCCATTTAAAATAAAAAACACCCAAAGCATTAAGAACCACAGGATTACAATGATTTAGGAATGACAGGTGACCCTAGAGTACACAGAACTTGATTTCCTGGAATGTAAAATAGCCAAAGTAAAATTGTTTTAAAGGAACTCTCCACATGTTGTTTTTCAGTTACAGCCCCACTGACTTCCCTGTTGTTACTCAGCCCTGGCCTGAGATGCTTCAGATTTACCTGGAGTGACACCAGTCATAGAATTTGCAAAGTTCCATCATCCAGATTCTGGTTATCTCAATTTTCACACACTTCTGTAACCTCTGTGGCTGGGGACACAAGATGGTTTTAATCTCATGGCTTTGGGAATCCCAACTCTTCCTTTTCAGTGCTGAGGACAGGTGAGAACGCCTTCATGTAGAAAATAGCCTGAGCTCCCTTACAGCAGGTGTGCACAGCCTGCACACAGGGAGATGTGCTTAGAAATGCTGAGATCCCAACCCCAAACCTCCCCAAAATCCTCTGGGGGAGAGCAGGTAAAGCTATCCCTCACAGGTAACCTAAAGGTTGTGTCAACCCCTGACAGGGCTCTGTGCTCTAGACAGGCAGAGCATTCCCCTCCCCAAGGGAGCTACCAGATTAATTTGGTTTTGTTCTTAAAGGAAGATCCACGAGGACAGTCCCCTCATTCCCAAACACCAAGAGGACACCAAGAGCACACCAAGAGGAGTCAAGGCTTGCCCAGACAACAGGAACTCAGCTAAAACATCGGCTCCAGCAGGATATTTATGAAGTGGATCAAACCTACTGACTTTTGGCAGTTTAACACATCCTGGCTGAAAAACCTGAGGAGTGACAAATAGAACAGAGCCACAGAACGGTTTGGGTAGGTTTGGGTTGGAAGGGACCTTGAAGATCATCCAGTTACAACCCCCCAGCCTCAGATACCTTCCACTGTCCCAGGTTGCTCCAAGCCCCGTCCAGCCTGGCCTTGGGCACTGCCAGGGATCCAGGGGCAGCCACAGCTCCTCTGGGCACCCTGTGCCAGGGCCTCCCCACCCTCACATGGAAGAATTCCTTCCCAATATCCCATCTAACCCTGCCCTCTGTCACTTTGAAGCCATTCCCCCTTGTCTTGTCACTCCAGGCCCTTGTCCAAGGTCCCTGTCCAGCTCTCCTGGAGCCCCTTTAGGCCCTGGAAGGGGCTCTAAGCTCTCCCTGGATCCTTCTCTTCTCCAGGTGAACATTCCCAGCTCTCCCAGCCTGGCTCCAGAGCAGGGGGGCTCCAGCCCTTGGAGCATCTCCGTGGCCTCCTCTGGACTCTCTCCAGCACCTCCACGTCCTTCTGATGTTGGAGACCCCAGATTTGGATGCAGCACTGCAGGCTGGGTTCACCAGAGTGGAGTAGGGGGGAGAATCACCTTCCTTGGCCAGCTGGGCACCCTTTTTTTGAAATATCCAGTATTTTGCCTTTCATCTGGACGCTCCTCCATCAACCCTTTGATACTTAATGCTCCCACCACGTGGCACAGGAAGCACAGCCACTACACACTGCTGGTGCCACTGAGCAGAGTAACAGAATCTCTTCAGGGGACTGAGAGGTGTCTTGAGAAGTGTGTCCCAAATGAGCCCCTTCTGTTTGTTTATCCCCACATTGAGGTTACAGCTGAAGACCCCTCCTGCTCTGCATTTTCACCCTTTTATTTCTATGCAGAACTCCTTTTCAGCTTCCCCCTTGTATTAACAAATATGATTTCAGGCTGTTCAGCTTTTTAACTTTTAAAAATACAAAGCAAAGTCCCTAAAACTCATTTTGATCCCTCTCCAGCTCACGGGATGCAGCCATGCCTGGCTCTGCCAGGACTTCTGTGCAGACACACCTTGCACATGACATTCACACTCCCACCTTCTGAGTGCAGTCTTACCTTTTTTATTCTTACATGGGAGTGACTTCCAGCCTCGGAAATGGGAACCAAAGGAAAAGTAACAATGGCTTTACAATTAATAATTAAAAAATCAATTAGTTCCTGAAAAGTTGTTCTGAAAAACTGCTGAATCCTGTTCTCCTTGCCAATTCCCAACACGAATTGTGTGTTAGCCCCCCTGTTTCGTAAGGAATGGACAACATTAGGACTACTTAAGACACCCAGCTTGGAGTCTATGCAACACTGGAATATGACAAAGTGATCACCAGAGTTTCAAATACAGTCCTGTGGTTAAAAGTAATATAGGCGAGGTGAGTTACTCATTCCCCTGCTCCCCAAAAAGCATCCCAAGAGAATGCCTGACTCCAGCACAGGAACACCTTCATCCAACTTGTGTATTTTTCTGTTAGTTGAGTGCCTAAAATGCAGCATGTCTCTGTGCCTGCTCTCTGCTCCCAGCCCTGTCTGTGGTGTTGGCACTTTGTGTCTCTGCTTTAGCACAAACACACCCCAAAGTTTGGTGTGGGACACGAGAGCATCACCCAAGGACACGGGAATGCAGCAGCACTGCAGGGCTGGAGTGGGACTCTGCTCAGGCAGGCAGGGGTTGGAATAAGTAATAAAAAAGTGGAAATGACAGTTCCTGACGCTGCTGCTGCTTCTGAACTCCCTGGGCATCACCAGCTGCTGATAAGAGTTTGTGCAACTCGTACAGTGCTTTTCTTATCCCCAGAGTCTGTCCCAGGAGAAGAAAGAGGAATATTGACCCCAGCTTCATCCCCACAGGTGGGAACTGCAGCATCTGCCCAGATAGATACATCCCCCTGAGCTGGGTGAAGAGACCAGGCGAGGGGAAGGCTGAGGATGGTCCATTTTTAATAAGCATTTATTTATAAACTGACACTTTACAGTTGTTTAAGTGCTTACAGGCATCTCCAGGATCTGTGGTGGAGGCTTACTGTGAGATGCCAAGCAGGGAGAAAATGAGCAGAATACATTGAGGCAAAAAGGTTTTGATCAAATATAATGAAAAAATTTGTCTCTTTTATGATGACTTTCATGATATAGGATTCAGTCATTTTTCTTAGAGCCTCAGGTCTTTGAGTCATAGGATTATAAATAATTTTTTATTTCTTCCAAGGTAAATTTTCAGGTTTTTCAAGCTCTGTTGACTGTTAAGAAAGGGACCAACTTTTTAAAGAAAAAAAAATCAGTGGCAAATTCAAACCACCTTAGGTAGAAACCTTAAAAAATTACAAGGGGTTTTTTTTTAGGTGATCCTGTGGTTTCTGACAGCTTACCTTGTGGTTTTTGAATGCTCGGAATTCAAAGTGCTGCTGCAATGAATTTAAAAATAGAGACTTTAAGCTTGATATAACAGTAGTGCACCGTAATGTAACAGGAAATAGGAAAAGGGGCTTAGAGGTCTCTTTACACACTCCAGAAACAGACAACGGTAACACACAGGGCAAACACAAGGCTGGCAGCTCAGTTAAGTGATACCAATTTCAGATTTCTGCAGCTCTGACCCAGCTGTAGCCCAAAGGCAGCACTGAGAAACCACACGGGAGAAACGTGTGTGTGGAGCCGGAGCCGAAACTCGGCCAAGCGTGAAAACAGTTTGTGGCAGAACTGAACAGAGCATCCACCTCATCTTCTGCACCCAAAACCCTGCAGGATTTGTCCTGAGTGGCTGCTGGCTCCTGGCAGGACCCCCCCAACAGCCCTCAGCCAGATGGAAATTAAGCCTCATCTCACAGCATTTGGATTCACACAGCTTCTTGCCCCTCGCTAGAGAGAGCACCAGAAATGAGTTTTTAGGACCCTTCAGGGCTAGGGGGTCCCAAAGCCCTACCTTGGCCGGACGCTCTGCTGGTCCTGGTGTGTCCGGAGCGCCTCCTCTTCCTCACTTGTCCTTGAGAGTGGCCATGCCCAGCGCTTCCGAGCTGTAGTCGTACTGGTTGCTGGAGGACATGGACCGTCCCCAGGAGCACTGCAGGTTGGAGCCCCTCTTGCGGAAGGAGGAGGTGAACCTGTAGAAGTTGCGGTGCCTGTTGCGCAGGTACTCCCGGTAGTTTTTGGTGAGCAGGGTGTAGAGGAAGGGGTTGATGCAGCTGTTGCTGTAGGTCAGGCAGGTCACCAGATAGTTAATGCACTTCTGGGTTTGGGTGGTGAGCTGCAGGGAGCTGCTGTAGAGGCGCACCAGCTGCCAGATCCAAAACGGCAGGAAGCAGGCCCAGAAGACCAGCACGATGCTGAAAATCATGATGAGGACCTTCTGCCGGGGGGATCTCTTGCTCTTCTCCTTGTGCGGGGGGTTCCTCTGGGACTCCAGGTAGGTCCTGGCCAGGCGTGTATAGAGGAAGCCGATGATGATCCCCGGGGCCATGATGCTGGTGCTGAAGAGCACGGTCAGGTAGGTCCGGTAGGCATCCACGCTCCAGGTGGGCGCACACATCCTCTTCACCTTGCCCTCCGCCTTGCCCCCCTCGGTCAGCGTGACCATCAGCATCATGGGCAGCGTGAGCAGCAGCGACACCGACCAGACAGCCCCCGCCGTGACCTTCCGGTAGCCCCGCGACCGCTTCAGGGTGTCCAGGGGCCGGGTGACGGCCAGGTAGCGCTCGGTGCACATGAGGGTGAGGGTGAAGATGCTGGCGTGCATGGTGAGCAGGTCCAGGCTGAGCAGGATGCGGCACCCCAGGTCCCCGAAGTACCAGTCCTGGGCCAGATAGGTGCAGACGATGAAGGGGATGGTGGAGAGGTAGAGCAGGTCGGCCAGCGCCAGGCTGACGATGGAGCTGTACATGGGGGCGGCGCAGCGCGCCGAGTGGCACATCACCACCAGCGTGTAGACATTGCCGGCCACCCCGGCCACGTACATCACCGACAGCACCGTCCCGAAGGCCGAGGGGATGAGCAGGGGGCCGCCCCCGGGGGCACCCCCGCCGCCCGCCGCCGCCGTCCCGTTGCCCCCCGCCGCCGCCG
>NW_024581115.1:5059269-5304879 GCF_017639235.1 Corvus kubaryi | reverse complement strand
CCCCGGCGGCGGCCGCTCCGCCCCCCGCGGGAGGCAGGGCGGTACCGGGCTGCCCTCGGGGGAAGGGCCGCCCCCGCCCCGCCGGGGCTCCCCCGCTCCGCGACCGCAGCGACCGCGGGGACCCCCCCGAACCCCGCCTGTGCGGGGCTGGCAGGTGCCGTGCGGGGCCGCTCTCAGCCCGGGAGGGGACCCTGCAAAGAACGGCTCCTCGAGCCGGGAATGGGGTTCCCCGAGCCGGGAACGGAGCTCTCCCCGCCGGGAATGGAGCTCTCCCCGCCGGGAACGGAGCTCCCCGAGCCCGGGACGGGATTCTCCCTTCCGAGAGCGGGGCTCCCCGAGCCGGGAGCGGGTCCGGAGCGCCCCGCGCCCCCCGCGGAACGAGCCCCGCCGGGCAGCGTCAGCCTAAGGGCGCTGCCTGAAAAGTTTTCCTGGGCACTCCGCTGGAATTTGGCGCTTTCCTGCCGCGGTGGCATCGCTGGCGATGGGGCTCGGCGCTGTGCTTCGGGCTGTGCTTCAGGCTATCGGGCAAAGAGGTGTCAGTAGCCCACAGGGAGAGCCGGAGGCAGCCGCGCTCCGCAGGTGCCCCGCGCAGGGCGCTCCAGATGCGCTCGGAGAGAGGCTGAAGTGGATACCGAACCCGGGCTGAAACAGCCTAATTTCTCCCTGTAAACAGCTCGTATTTTGAATTTTACCCTGAAAAGCACGACAGTGCTGTCTTAAGATTTAAAATTCGAGCTTTAGTGGTGGCTGGTTCTTCTGAAGAGGCGAAGCACAGAGTGGGATGAATATGAGGTTCACAGGGACAACTTTTCCCCTTAGGCAAGAAGTCTGGGGACAGTTGCAAAATCAATAAGCACCTTACATTTCCATCTTATTTTAGAGAAAGCAGAGGTAGGGCAGCCCATAGCCCAAGGACAATGTTCCAAGGGTAGCAGAATGCTGCATTTCCTCAGCTACCATTGATTTCCAATAGGAATTAACTGGCCTTTATGCCTTCAAACGTTTCTGTTTAAACCAGAGTGCTAAAATGACTGAGCTGTGTTTCTTTGCTTGTTTTAACCCCTCCTGAAAGTGCTTTTCTGCAAACTGTTGCCTGTTTCACTGTGGCATACTACGAAGTGGTGCAAATCTTGTTGAATTGTGGGAGAAGGATTCAACCCTATAAAAATATTGTCTTGAGCACTTGATTGTAATCTGCTATGAAGTGAGCACACACACAAATACAGCCCTCCTTTCCTTCCTGGTACTGCTCATGAGTGTTTGTGTCTCTCTCCGAAGAGCTCCAGATGCTCAAAGCTATATCCAATAAAGGGCTGGCTCAAACATGGTTTGCATGCTGGTGAGGGAGAAGAATCTAAATTAAATTATTGTCAGGCAGGGGGTTACTTTATCAGATTCAGCCATCGCACCGACGAAGTTCAGATCCAAGTACTGAGGTGGAATTTGCTTTTCACTGGAAGTTTGGACTCCATCCCGTGCCAGCGCCCTCGGCAGCCCCGCATTCCTCTGTGGCAGCTGGACAGAGCAGCTGGGAATGCGGGCGGATGCTTCACCAGGGCCAAATCCTGCCTGCATGGCAGTCAAAGGGATTGACTGCCACAGACTTCAAGTAAGATCCGGATTTGGCATGAATAGATCATCTCTGAGAATTAGGTTGCATGCAACTTTTGCAGTCCTGTCGCCTTTTTGTTTTGAAATTGTTCTCTCTCTTTTTTTTCTTCTGTCTTCATCTAGCGGCCAGGACAGAGGGCAAAGAGAGAACAGAACAGATATTTTGTTTTCTGATTTGTTTTGGGTGATCACACGAGGTCTTAGCGGTGAGCAGAGTAATATGTTCTTCTAGACAGAGAATTACTTCATCTGTTTAGTAAATACCTAATTTCGACTTCCTGGTTTTCCTTCCAGCACAAGAATGTTTAATTAAGCAGCACCAGGCATCAGTGAGCCTGAGAGACACTTGTTTCCTTGAACATGTAGGATACACACATGTATCCATGGGAACTTTGTCCTGTTAAACTCTTCAAAAATAGTTCCTTGCCTGAAGTTGTTCTGCAGCACAGCAAAAGCTGTTCTCTGAACAAAAGGCACTTCTGCCCTCGAACACTCTGCTCTCACCATGAACTGAGCCTCTTCTGCACACCCACAGGCATTAACAGAGCACTTCATACCCGGTGGAATTGGGCCTGGAGCGTGTGAGAACCGTGATCAATCAGAATTAAAAGGGGGACGATGCAGGAGTCTGGAATACTGATGTTTCCCATTTGTTTGTGTGCACAAGGAACACATCTTTCAGCAGTGTGGGTGAAAAGCTACCAGAAGAAGTGGTGAATTTTCCATTTCTCCAGCTGTCTAAGTAAGGACTGCAAGTGCTTTTTTGGAAGATGAATTTTAATCAAACAGAAATAGGGAGCTCGGTGTATAATTACTGTCAGAGTAAATCCTCAGGGACTTGCACACAAAGCCAAGTCATCAAGGATCAAATTGTCTTATGAACCTCAAGATCTGTTATTCCCTACGTGGTTTTCTTGTAATAGTCTAAAAACTATTGGTACCAAAATGATAAATAATGTAGAATCAGAGACTCATGGAATCACAGAATGGTTCAGGTTGAAAAGGACCTTAAAGCTCATCCAGTCCCACCCCCTGCCATGGGCAGGGACACCTTCCACTAGCCCAGGTTGTTCCAAGTCCTGTCCAACCTGGCCTTGGACACTTCCAGGGATGGGGCAGCCACAGCTGCTCTGGACAACACCTTGCACATGTACTTCAGGTGCAGAATTTCCCCTCTGGAGCCACGTACGGCTCATGCTGAGCGTAACCAGCCGTCTTGAAGTACAGCTCCGTGTGGCATTTTATTGTCTGCTTTAAATAGACCTTTTTTTCAGGTGCTCAGCACCTAATTTTAGAACTTCCTAACAAATTTTCCTGCTTGTTAGGAAGCAGACAGTACCAGTCTACGTGGTGAGGGCTGTTTGAGCAGCCATGTCCTATTTTTTTTTTTTTTATAAAGCCCTTGATTTTCTCCGTGAATAGGTGCTCCTTTGTTTGGCTGTGAAGGTCACAGTATATATGGTGGGCAGCTGAAGGCTGTTGCCTTGGCAAATTGAAGGCAGCTCTTGTTGTTCCATTCAGCTGTGACAGGCTTCCAAACTAAGTGCTGTCGGGGCAAAAGGTAGGCAATGAGTGTTTGGAAGCAGAGGCTCCTTGTTAGGCACCATCTCGGTACATGTTGTCCTCTTAAAGTACCTTCTGGGTGGACTTTTATTGTTGAGTGTGAATTTTGAGTTCAGGATAGTGAGCATGTGAAATGCTGCATCTGTGTCCTCGATGTGAGCTTTGAGGTAGAGGTGCTGTGGAGAGCAGGTCCAGCCTTTGGCTGAGTTTGATTTTAGTTGTGTAAGTTCTGCCTGGCCAGGTGGGCACTGATGTTTCTCGTGATACTCTTGTGCCCTGTCACCACATGGATTATCCTCTTCCCATGGGATTCCTACCCTGCAGGAAGTGAAAAGACTTAACTGATCACTTGCCAAAGCATCAGGGAAGTATTTTGCTTTGGCCAAGTTCAGAGGGGTCTTGATAGATTATCCAAGTGAGAAGGGCAGAGACTGGGATGTGTCTGGAGAAGCCCAGGGGTGAGGTTTGTTAGATCCCAAGTATGTGCTGTCAGATGAGATCCATACATTCATTTCTTAATCCTAAACTTGGAGGCTCAGTTATCATCTGTTAGTGCAGAGCCTGTAAGTGGAATGTAAAGTTGCAGTGGAAGTGGATGACAAAGAGGTATTGAAAGCAACTGCAGCTCAGTGTCCCACGGGATAGCCAGAGACTGATTTGGCTGCATTGCTGCCTCAGTAGCAGATCCTTTTCTCAGGTTACCACACACTGGTGTATAATCCCTGCAGCTTGGCCAGTGAATCTCATCGGAGCAGTGTTTAAGCTCTGCAATATGCACAGGGCTTTGTTGCTCTCTGAAATTGTTTCTGAACCAGTCATCACTCTGGTGCAGAGGATTATCTGAAGGCATGGACTGTGCACACGGATTGCAGTGGGGTCACTCCCGAGCTGCACAGCTATAAGGAAAAGCAAATTTGATCCCCAACTTCTGAATGCCTTGGTAACATCTATGTTTACATCTGTCTTAGAGAGTTGAATATGCCCTTAAATTTAAATTTACAGGTATACTTTATTTCAAAGTTAGGGCTTTCTCTCCTCACTCAGATGTTTGAGGTCCTAACTCTGGAGGAGCTGCTGGAGAGAACCCTCTGTAAGATCTCTAAAGAGGATGGTGTAACAGGTTTCAGTCAGCATTATTTCAGGAATGTAGTTGAATGGGTTTTAAAAACCCTCCCAGATAAAAAGAACATAGGAGGGACTTGTGCCTTTTAATCACAGCACTCCTGAGCAAGTGCTCTGTGGTTCCTGATGCCCTGTTAGGACAGCAGAGTCGCTGGCAGGGTGAGCTCTGAGGTGCCACATGGATTTGTGCCCAAAGGGGATCTGGCTGGTGGTGGCTACTCCCTTTGGAGGCAGCTGCAGGCCAGCTATAGGAAGGCACTCTCAGGGTCACTGAGTCCAATTCCGTGTCATTTCAAGCACCTATGTGACAGATATGAGCCCAAATCTGCTCCTCACATGCATCCAAAGCCATCAAACACCTTTGGAGTGCTGCAGTAAGCCTGAGACCTTCAGTACAGAACACCACACCTGGCAGAGAATACAGTGGCCACACAAAAAGGTGAGGAGATCAAAGGCTTTGTCCTTGCTTTTTGCAGAACATAAAGAGTGTAAAGTGTGTGCTGTTACACTGACTTTCAGCTGCTCTGGATTTTCAGGATCTTCGCCTTGTGCTAAAGCGTTTCAGATCATTTTACAATGGAAAAAAATTCATATTAATAACCCCAAGTCATTTCCTGCAGAAACTCAAACCACTACCATTACACTTAGATGTGAATTCTTTCTCCTCCCCTGAAAGACAGAACTGTACACTGAAAAAAGGTGAAATCCTCTTCCTTTACCATGCATGTGGGTGCAAAGGAGACTGTCCTGACTCCAGGGAGGTTTTTATTGTTACACAGCACAGCATCTGCACAGACTGTGCACTGCAGTGGTGATGCCAAAGAGCTGGCAGAGATCTGAGAGCACAGGGTAGGGCTGAGGGGAGCAGCAGGTTTGATTTGGCAACCTGAGTTACCTTTTGTCTTGCTGAAGGATCTCTGGGGGTTGCATGCTCGGTGCAGTGTTGCTTTTGGTACTTGATTTGTTTTTGTTCAAGGTGGGAAGGCTTTCATTCCTATTTAATGGCTTTTTCTACTGATGGAAAAATTAGAGAGTTTGTATGTGCAAATTCCTCCCTCAAAGAGGGTTTGGTTTCCGATGGGCTGAACTCCACTTGGAGAGTGCAAAACCTAGGGCACGCTCTCATCTCCACAGCTCAGCCTGCTGTTAATAAAGAGCTTCAGATGCTGGAAACTCTCTCTTATTTCCTGACTTCTGTGATATTTCTTGGTCCACACCGAGCAATTGCCTTCAGGTGAGCAGTCTGCATTTCATGAGAGCTGTGAGAGGAACCGATGAGGATCTGCAAGGATGGTGCATCCAGCATGGTGGAGAGGGAAACTCCCACACTCTTTTGGAGGAACAGTTAGTAGAATGGATGTTGTTTCATACTGGTTTTATAAGAATTATATAAAAACTCTTGACAGATGTGAGAAAAGGATGGAAGCCCAAGGAATCTCCTTTTGCCAAAGAAACAATTCCTGGTCAAGCCTCATGCTTGGTGGCTGGGTCAGAGCTCACTTGAGTCAGCGCGAGCTTTTTCCTGGATTTCAGTGGGCTTTGGAGGAAGCCATTGATTAAAAACCAAACAAGAACAGAGCTGGGCCCAGCTTTGGGGATGTTTGAACTGAGTGGTGCTCTGCTTTGGAGGTTGGCAGCACAAGATCCTTTCAAAGGCAGATTATTTAAACTCCTCCAGCAGCAGCCACACTCAGAGCATTGCAAAGCAGTGCTGAGAGCTCTCCAGGAGTGCTTTGGCTCCTGGCACAGCTCTTGGGCTGAGGGTGATAGCTCTGTGTGTGCCTCATAGCCTCTGCTTAGTCACTTCTCCTCATTATCTGCCTTTCTTAAAGGTTTCTTCCTTCTGAACACCTCAGAGAGGCACTTGGTGCAGGTGTGTGTGTTACGCAGAAAAGGAGACTGTGCTGCAACCCAGCAGCACCGGGCAGGGAATCTCACTGCTGCCACTTTTATCTGTAAGCTGACTCTTATCTCCACATTCTAGTGCCTCCAGGGAAGCTGAGAACCATTTGCTATATTTTCATCCTAATGTTTCTCTGGCTTAATTATGTGTCGGAGTCTATCAGTGTCAGATGTTGCTGCTGAAGGGGGATTTCAGGCAGTGAAACTCCAGCTGTGTGGGTACCTACATAAGCTTTAGTGAGAGCAGTGAAGTCCTCCTGATGTTTTTCCACTGCCTTTGGATCAGACTTTGTCCCTCTAGATATGTATTAAACTTTCTTTTAAAAGCCTTGAAATGGAGCAGAAGGTTTGCTCCATGTGCTCTACTCTAGCCCCAAAATTATCTTCAGAAGAGCTTTGTCCCAGTCCTTTTCACCAGGGCCTCTGCAGGGCTGTGCTGCTGGAGCCCCATGAGCTGCTGGCCAGGCTCTCTGGGCAGGGGTTTGCCTGGAGAAGCCACACGGTGCCATGGCTGTGTGTCACCAGCTGCCAACTGTCCCCAAGGACTCCCTCCTGCCTGTCACTGTGCCATATCCTCGCCATGAATGGTGAAGATAAACAGAAGCATTGGAAGGAACAGCAATAAAGGAAACACAGGGATTTGTTTGTTTATTGGAGGGGGTTTTGGACCAATTTTTTCAGTTCATGGCTATTTGTAGGCAATCAGAAAAACAATGTTCATAAACTCAAAGCCTTAAGAACTAAGCATTAGGAGCACAGCTTTTCCCCTGCAGGCTGCAGAGAGCCAGGTACATTTGCAATTCTTTACTAATAAGCTTGGGACTAGATCAGCATATATACATAAAAACACTAATACTTTTATTACTGAAGACAGCCCAGAGCTGCTTAGGCCCTTGCAGTTTCCCTAGAAAATGGAATATTTGATCCTCCCCCAGTAATTGTATGTTTTTCTCGTCTCCTGGCAGTCGGCACAAAAGCTCTGAAGTACGTGACATACGACAAAGAGAACACCAAAATCTGCTGTGCCATATGATCAGCTCACATTGCAGTGGGCATGTTCCTGGCTCCACAAAGCTTCACAGCCATTACGCTATTCCTTGCTTCCTGATGGGAATTCGTGCCTTTGCTTTAACCGTCTGCACTAAGTCACAAGTATTTCCTCCCAAAGCATGCAATGTTAATGCTTCATTTAAATATAAAATATACCTGGGCTTGGGAAGAGGGGGTTGGTGGTCCTGGGCACTGCTGGTGTTGAGACAGGTCCAGGCGAGACACTTGGTTGGTGCACCCTTCCCCAGGAGGTGGGTTTGGTGTAAAGAACACAACTCTGTGGGTGAGCTGGGATTTGCAGAGTCCAGTGAACACTGAACACAGCTGTGCCATAAGAGGTGAACCCCCCTTTTTCCCATTTGGGTGAGGGGTATGGTGACAGTGTGGGTTCCATAAAGAGCTGTCTGAGCTTCTGTTGTCCTCCCATCAGCAAATTTGCTGCTGCCTGTGCTGGTCAGCACTGACTCAGTAATGACTGTGAGTGTCACTCTGGCCCTGGTGGCACGGGGATGTGCGGCTGCATTGGACAGACACAATCAAAGGGTTCTTTGGAGCAATAACTGACACCAGCCACTTCAGTCACCTCTGCAAGATCAAGAGCAAGGTGTGACAAAAGGAGAGGCCAGATGATAAAAGCCCAGTTGTTTATAAACCAAAGGCTTTATTATTCGCCGTGAGCGATCAGCAAATCTTCGACTAAAAACCGCTTCCATCAAAGTTCAGCGTTATTAAAAGAGGGGATTTACCTTCAGCAGGATTTTTCTGCGCTGGGCTCAAGGGGAGAAATGAAAGATAAACATCACTCTGGCAGTCAGAGTCCAGGGAGGGGAGTCTGGTCAGTGCAGCTGAATAGCTGTGGGCTTTTTGTGCCTGTTGGTGGGGAGCAGAGAGATCCGGATGCAGGGCTGCGGGAGCGCTGCTTGGAGAGAGGAAGCTCTGCGTGGGGAGTCAGTGAACATAAGAAAATGCCACATCTCGGGGCTGTTTTTGTCAGGCTGACAAATGCAGCCTTTTTGCCCCCATTAACTGCAGCTGCAGGATGCTCTGGGCGGCTCCTGTACCCTCCTCCTCCTCTCAGTGAGCTGCAAACTCACACCCCACAGCGGGGAGGTGAGAGCAGGTTGTGCATCTTCAGCCTGAGGTACAGAAACTTGTGTTTGTAGCTTCTGGGCAGAGACACAGCGAGTGCATTCATCTTCTTAAGAGATACACACCTGGGCTTGGAAGCAGGACTGTTGCTTAGCCCTATCAAGAGGTGCAGGAGAGTTCCTGTACCCTGAGCTACAGTTAGAAACAGGAATATCTCTAAGTTTGCAAAAACTGGGCCAGGAGCCTGTGTATGTGAGGTGTGGGACCTTGGAAAGAAAAGATGGGAGGTGGTGTTGGAGTAAGGAATTGGAGATGACAGGTTTTCATCACAGCCACCAATTAGGGGGTGGATTTTTCTGCTGAGGTGCAGAAAAGGGGCTGGGATTACTGTGCCTTCCTCTGAGCAGAGGGTGGATGTGTGGGGACACAACTGCCAACCAGCAGCTGTACCTGTCAGCATCAGGGGAGATTTGACTGCTGAGAAAGAGCCCTACACTGTACCCCAAATAGCTTGGGTGGGAGATAGCTAAAAGAGAGGTTCTCTGCTAGGGGGTATAATCAGCTTTTCTCTTTCAGGGTTCAGGCTAGTGAGCTGTGGGCTGAAATGTCTTTCCTAAGTGGGAGAAATAGCAGAAAGTATGTTGTTTTTTCACTTTCCAAAGAGCTCTCTGTTCCCCCCACCCCCCTTCCTAAGCTGTTCAGAAACATCTCTCCATTGGGAGCATGCAGTTGAAAAAGGATGGGACAGTATCTGACAGACCTGCTGGCATTCAGGGTGGGCTTTCAAGACTTTCCTCAGGTATTGGTAAAACGTTGGATACAAGCACTGATTGTTATCACTTGATTCTGCTAATCTTCATGTTGTCAGTGGCTCTGGGCTGTTCCCTGAGCTGACACTTTGAATTAACTCAGCACTGCAGGGAAGGAGACTGTAGGAATATTTGTCTCCCAGAGAACTGGTGAGATGTTTACTCATGTCTGGCAGCTGTGGTGGTGTCACCTCTGCCCAGTCCTTGAGGTGTCACAGCTCTGCTGCTCAGCTGAGATCCAAACACATCTCCAGAACCTCACACATCAGTTCTGCATTTGAAAGGAGCAAGTAGTGTGACAGAGGCATTTCATGGTGAAGGAAAAAACCCCTTTCAATCCCTGTGATAGTGCTCAGAGAGACAATTCCACTACTCCTAGAAAGAAGCCAATGCAAAGATCTGTTCAAGTTGCTTCTTGTAGCAGGGCTGGAGAATGGCAGCAGCACACTAGAAAACCTAAGAATTCTTGATTTAGATAAAAGTCCACTTTGAAAAGAGGATTTAGGCATTTTTTAAATGTTACTCTGTGATATGTGCTGTTTTCTCTTCCGAGGGAAGCTGTCTGCATTGCATTATGTATTAGGCTCTTGAAAGCATAACTAGTTATGTAATTATTAGAATTATATTTGCGTTCCCAACTAGGCTGTGTACAACTAGTATGGTAATACATGCTAATTAAATACCAATTAATCATTTTAAAAAATGAGATCTGAATCTATACAGCTATCACAGATGTAGTAAATACTCATTGCTTATGAAGAACAAATCAGGTGTGTTTTAATATGCAGCCCTAGTCCTATATAAACACATTGTGCCAATTATTTGGAACAGATTTAATGTGGTTTTTATTCATATTGCACAGGCTGACTGACAATCACTGTAATGTATTTGACTACTTTTACATTAGTTCACATTAATGCTTCCAGCTGTTCACATTGGGATGAGTTGTGTTCCAACCACCAGAAAATGCCCAAATTTAATAACTTTTATCCTGCAAGGTAGAGGGGTTTCCTCATTCTTAATCCTGCCAGGCAATCCAGGTAGGCTGATGAAAAGAATTGTCTGTCTTTGTACAGTTTGAGGCTGTTTGGCTCTGGCAGGATATCTTCCATCACTTTACCTGCAGGCTTCAGAAACTCCGTGGAAGACAATCGAAGTTCCCATAAAGCTGAGAGCATCTGATGCTTCTGATTTAAGAAGCACTCAGAGTTTCTGCTGCCAGAGGGAAACAGGCTCTTGTGCCCTCTGTCTCTGGTGTAAGTTTCTGCTGCAAGTTTAGAGTTGTGTTCTAGACCTGCGGGGGATAAACCCCAGCTAAATTAGCTGAACTTGGTGGCTGCTGTAACCTGGGAATGAGGTGAGCCAAGGGAAGGGCTGGCAGCACGCAGCCAAGCAGGGCACTGAAACCAAGGAGTCCCTGGGCACCATTGCAGTGAGAGCGCAGCACTGGCTGTGCTTGCTCAGGGCTGAGGACACTCAACACCTCCCACGAGACCTGGGTTTTGGCTTGCAGTGGTGTTTTCCAGGCTTTTGCCATGCCGGGAGTTTGAGTTTGATTTTTTCATTGTGTTTTGCCTTTGAAGCCATTTTCTTCCTGAAAAACCGGGGTGATTAAAGAGTTGCTTTGGCCAGGCAGGATCTGGGCAAGATTCCTGGTGATGTGGGAGGTGTATCCCTGTTCCTGCACCTCCCCACTTGTGCTGGGCTCCACCACATCAGTCACCTCAGTTATCCTCCAGGGAGGATTTGCCTGCAGTGAGGCCAGGCCAGGACTAGGGCTGAGGCACCCACCTGGAAATTTCCCCAAATGACCCCACCTGGCTCTGCAGGAGCATCTGCAGTGCTGGGCTCTGGGTGCTCCTCTGGTGTCCCCAGTGGAAAGGAGGGCAAAGCCAGCTGAGGGGACCAGGGCACATGGAGGAGGAGCAGAAGGAATGAGGAGATAATTAAGAACTGGACTGCTGTGCAATTAGGAGAGGGGTAATGAGGTCTGGTGTAGCACTGGTGCCTACCCCAACAATTCCCAAATAAAGGTCTGTGGCTCCTGAAGTATGTTCACCTCTGGTAGTGAAAATCTGTTTTACACAAATTCTGTGAGTTCCCACGTCAAAAGTTTGGCAGTGACAGAATTAAGGGTTTGCCTGCAGCCTCTGCTGTGTGGATGAACATTTCTTCAGTACTTCTTTCATGTAGTTCAATTAGTTCCTAAGCTCTGATGTATTTGCTGTCACTACAAATGTCTCCAAACTCCAATCGGCCCAGAACTGAGCTGAACTTGTGAAGAATACATACTTTTTTTTTTTTTTTTTTTAATTTGCTACCTTTTAAAAGTACCTCTAACTTCTCTTGGTTACTTGCTGCATCACTTAAGGGTTCCAGCATCAGGATGGTTTCCTGCTCTTCTTCTCAGTTTGTTGCTCCTCACTTTTAGGAATCAGGCTCACTGATTTTCAGGGTCTTTGCCTTTAATTTCTGGAGCTGGCAACACCTTACATGGATTATACCAGCTCATTTGGTTTCATTCAGAAACCAATCAACCCAAATTATCTTCAGTTCTATGTAATGAAACTAAGTTCAAGCACTTCTCTCGAAGTGTTTTCCTGAGGCGCTTCTCTGAGCTCAAGCTGTGCTGCATTTACAGGACAATTTAGGTCTGAAGCTCACTTGAGACGTCATCAGCAAGGTAAGAGAGCATTAGTAATTATTCTAATTTTTCAAGTCAAGATGTTTGTTTGGCAGAATGGCTCTGTGCTTCCTTTAAAGTTACTGAATCTCTTCCCCCCCCCCCCCCCCCAATAACTAGGCATAGGAAGAGTAGATATTCAGTTTGATGTAATTTGCTCTCTTGATCATGTTGTTTCTCAACAGAGAAATATAAATTTGCTATTCCTAAGAGCAAGATTCTTTTGCTGTATATTAACAAGAAAAAAAGCCATTTTACTGAAAGCTCAGTTTAGGTAGCCCTGGACAAAACCCTGGACAAAACCACCAGTCTGGGTGGTAGAACAAGGAGCAGAAACAGGTGTGCTCTTCACCTGAGTAATACACGTGTGAAAATGATGGGGGAGTTAAAATTGCTGACTGCAGTAGGTGCCAAACATAATTCTCCATCCTCAGGCGGTTTTTGTTTTAGAGAGCTCAGTCCGGCTGTTTGCACTGTGCCAGGCTCAGAAAATGGGGTGGTGATGATGAGAGAAATAGGTTTTTGCAGGTGTGGAGCAGGCAGGTCTGTCCCTGACAGCAGCACTGGGTGAGGGAAGGACAAACCTGCACTGGTTCTGCCAGCTCCTGACACAAATCAATCACTGCTGGTCGCTTTGGCAGCCTCTCTGTGGATGTATTGGGAGAATTCATGTGGAGCCTTTACCCTTTGAATCCCTTGCTGGTTTGTGAATCCAGCTGACTTTAACCCTGAGCTAACTCCTGTCCCAGGAGTGCAGGCAGGTGGTGAATGTCAAACCAATCCCCAAAGAACAACAAAGCCCGGTCTAAAACACCAAAGTCAAAACTAATGGACCCAGCCTGGGCTTGAGTTCACCACAGAGAACAATGCTGAAGCAAATTTGTGAGTATGGGGAATGTACTTATGCTGTTTCCTTTCAAAAGATAAATGGATGATGTTAAGTGTCATCACAGGCTTCTCTCATTAGGCTAAATTCACTCAGGAGTGCTTTTGTATTCAGAACATTATGTGGAATAGAAAGTGCTCAGCCACAAAGCAAGCTATAAAAAGGTTAATGATTTTAAGCCAAAGTTACGTATAAGCACTGATAATGTTACAGCTTGTGTTATTCCATTTTTCTGTGGCAGTGCACATCTGTTTCTTTCATTTCAATGCAGGTTTTGTCTCGTGGAAGAGCTCTGAGTCTGGGAGCAGGGTACTTGACTGTGCTTTTGTGCTGGGCATTTCAAAGGCCTGCAGTCTGGTACCAGGACTGAGGTATTTCAGGTTTTACCTTCTAGCTTTAAGGAATAAGGAGCATCAATAGCATTAATGGGTACTCCTCAAACATTAAAAAAACCCAAACAATCCTGATTCTTCCCTTTGCAGATGTCTGGGTTCAAAACACTCCCACTGCTTTTTTAGTCGCTGTTTCTCAATGGAGGTGATGATAACTTGGACAAGAAGCAAACCTCCTAATATCAGATATTGGGAAGAAATTCTTCCTTGGCACAGGTTGCCCAGAGAAGCTGTGGCTGCCCCATCCCTGGAAGTGTCCAAGACCAGGTTGGATGGGGCTTGGAGCAAGCTGGGATAGTGGAAGGTGTCCCTGCCCATGGCAGGGGCTGGAATGAGATGAGCTTTAATGTCCCTTCCAACCCAAACCATTTTGTGGTCCTGTGATAAGGAGAAGAGAAAGTTGTTACAAGAGCCTCCAGGCCTGATGGGCTGAGGAGAAGGAGAAAATTAGAGAAAACTCTGCATTAATTCTGTCCAGCAGCCTCACTCATGGGGATTTTTATCATGTGCAGTTTGCATTGAGGGAACTGAGGCAGAAGAAAGACCCAACTGTCCCAGCTGTAAATAAACCCAAGTTTGGGCTGGAGAGCAGCCTCCTAATGTGGCTCCTGTCACTCCAGGTGACACGAGTCCTGTGCTGAGCATGTTTCATGCTGCCCATTGAGAGGAGCTGTTTCAGGACACTGGTTCCACCAGCAGGGCTCTGATGCTCCTTCAAGGCTCCCAAAAAGAGGTGGTGTGGTGGAGCTGGGGTGATGGATGCGCCAGGAACAAGGCTGGGGCTGCTCTGGTGTTGGTGGCTTTTTCTGCAGTAGGGAGGAGGAAGAGTTTGCTGAGAATAAATTCGACACCGTGGAACAAAGTGTTCCCCAGAAATGTGTTCTACAGCCAGAGTAGCAGCAGCCTTTCTGCCAATTAAGGGGCCTGCTGCAGGAACACTTTGGCAAGGGGAAAAAAATATAGCCAAATTTGTGCTAAGCAGCCTGGTGGTGGGTGGCTGGATTATGCAATGTTACTGATACTCAAAATTCATTATCTGCTGCAAAGAATCTCTGAATGAAATGAAGTGGTAGAGCAGATAGCTCTTTATTTTGTTTTCTTTCCTTCCCCTCCACTCCCTTGCAAAAACTGTGCATTCAAACACCTCCATTCAAATTCTTTAAACTTGAGAAGACCAGGGTGACAGAGCTTGTAATGAAACCTTCATCAAGAACCTGAGATCAGGATTAGAAAATGAGCTCTTGCATTGTCAGAAATTCTTGGATTTGTTGAAACTTGGTCCTGGAAGGGATAAGCCAGAAAGAAATCGTGAGAAAAAGAGGAAAAATGCAATATGCTTTCCCTTCAGCATGCACTTTTGTGAGTGTAGTCATTTCTGGGAGAGGTATCAGGTGTTACAGCTACTCTCAGGTGGGATGAGTAAATGGCACAATCATCATCATGTGGAAATTGAAAGAGTGATCACAGCTCAACAGTTGTGCTCAACTGCATCTATTGATTTGCTGTGTACAAACAAGAATTGTGTCCAATAGCCTGGCTGGCAAAGTAAGGAAATATGGCTGATTTACTCTCACTGGGAGTAATTTTGGCCTCACCAGGTTGAATTTTAATATTAGTTAAGGTGTATTTAAGAACACATCTGTCTTATCCCACTTACAGTCTTATTCTAGGAGCGAGGGAGGGCTGAGCTTGGGCTGCAGATGCCACAAAGGTGTCAGAGCTGAAAGGGAAAGGTTGTTGCTTGTACCACCCTCTCTGGCTGACTGAGCCAGTACATTCTGGAGCCCACGAGAGGTGATGAACAGCAGCAGCTCGTGGAGATGTTTTGTGTTCTGGTGCTTTTCAAGGTACCTCATAGTTGGAAGCAGACTGTTCCCTTCAGCAATCTCAGCAATGCAGCCCAGAGTGGAGCCAAAGGCTTGGCTCCTCATTAACCAAGGGCAGTGATGATCTCTGTGAACCCTCAGAGGATGGAGGAAGGAGGAATTGCAGCCCAGCACTGGACATTGTCTGTGTTGCTGCCTCTGAGCACGAAGGAGTCCATGTGGACCAGAGCTGGTACCAGTGCACTCAGTGCCCTCAACTTTTCATTCTGGGGTTTGAAACCAGCTTGCAATTATTCCCCAGCTTGCAATTATTCCCCAGCTTGCACAAGTGACGAGTGTTTACAGTTGTGTGATGCCACTGGGACAGCCTGTGGTTGCAAATTTTGCTGTGGAGCTGTCCTGCACTAACTCAAGCCCCTTTTGGCTCAGACCTTTGCTGTTCCTCCTGCTTGCTCTTGCCAGTGGAGGGGAGCCTTCCCAGGGTTGGCTCCTCTGACACACTGTGAAAATTTGGGCCAGCTGCTTCCCCTTTCTGCGCTTCCCAGAGCAGTTCCTAAACAAAAGCGTTCTTGCTCTGAATTTCCAGTGCCACTTTGGCAACACAAGTCTTGAATTTTCAATTTTCCTTCTCTGGATTTTGTTCCCTTTAGCCTTTTTGAGTTTCTTGCCTTTTCCCCAAGGGAGTGCTTATGTTCTCAGATTAAAAACAGAAGTCCATTCAGTTTTCCATGCAGGTTAATTTATTAAAAATATCGGTTTAGTATCCTTTCAATTGGTATCTTCCATATAAAAATATTTATTTTACTAAAACCTCATTTTTCTCATGGAAAAATGTCTGTGCATTAAAAAAGTCAACCACTGTCTAGTAGTTTCAGTATATAAATATTTCTATGGTACAATCATGATTTTATGGAGCAAAGCAATCTGAGATAACCACTTAAGTTCATAATTTTGACTGAAGTTAATTAATTATAAGATTATTTTAGCTAAGGTATGACGTTTTCATGCACTAGAGCCTCACTGTGACCTTTTGAATCCTAGAAAGGTTAGTGTTTAAACCTCAAAATATGGACATTTTCAAGCTGTTTTTATTGATACAGTAAAAGAACAGTAGAAGTTATGTAAAACCTTGTTGAGGTTTCATGGCAAAGTGTCCCTAAACAGCAAAGCTGTATTTTGTAGTTGCTTGTTCTTAGACAATGCAGCTCTGAGGTGCTCTGAATTGGAGAATTTTAGACCTCAGGTCTTGGGAGCCAATTGCTCCATCACCGAGGTTTCCAGAGCAAATGGGCATGAAAAACCTGAAGGAAAAGCTCTAGAGCAAGGCTGTCAGGTTGTGATGTTCTTTGACACTCAAAATGCTCTGAGAAAGTATTTTGTTGTGGAAGAAAATGTTTAAAAAAAAAAAAAAGATTGTTTTGAAATTGCTCTTGGTTGTTTTGTGTGGAAGACCAGAGAGGGAGATGTGTTGTTAGGGGATGCAGAGTCTCACCTCTCTTGGAGGCCATGCTGAAGAGCAAATCTGAGCTGGTAGGAGGTGTTATTTTAACACAAGGCCATCAGTCTTTAACCTCCTCATCCTGGAAGATCCCTTGGCTATCACCTCCCAGGTGTTAAAGCAGGCTGTGAACTTCCATAGGTCTCCCCAACAAGGCCTTAAGGGGTCTGTTACGAGGGCCCATTGTCAAGAGCCAGACAACCCAGTAAAAGACAAAATATTGTTGGGAGAGAAGGATTAGAAAGCAAAAGAAATGATGGCCATAAGTGTGAAGGAGACACTTCCTCTCTGGGATATGGCTTGCTGCCTCCATAACTCTCTGTGTTTTCCTATTGCTCCCTGCCACAACTGCCACCCCTTCTGGAGCACAAAATCCCTTCTCAGATTCCAAGAGTCTCTTGGTCTCTCACATATCTGTCCCCTCATGACCCTGCTGTGAATACAAAGGGGTACCTGCTTCTTTTTCTCCTGATTTCTTCCCTCACAGCCATGGCTGACCAGAAATGCTGTATTTATGTGACACAGGGCTCGGGGACCAACTCCCAGGGTGTCCCTATGGCAGTGCAGGTCTGTTCTGCCCTGTGTCCAACCCCAGCATGACCATGGTGGCAGAGCTGGTGGGACCTTCCAGAAGATGAGAAATGATTCTGAAGCTGATGTGGTGGCAGGAAATTATCCTGAAGCTGGTTTGGTGGCAGCACATGAAATGCCACTTGAGAGCTGTGTCTGTTGCATTTTCAAACAGCAGAACAGGGGAATAAACCAACCCAGTGCAGCTGCTTATGGAATATCTGCATTGTTCAATACAGGTACAAAAGCATTGCCCATGGTGCTCCTCAGGCATGGTTGCTGGTCTCTGACAGCCTTAACTGAGGAAGAAAGTGGTTTTAATTAGTCTGCAGACAGGTCTTCAGTGAAATGGATTTTAACTTTGGAAAATCGGTAGAATCAATCTACAGTAAAGCCTTTTACTGATTAAATATCACTTCATCCTCCGTTGAGGACAAAATGTTTACATCTTTTACTGCTCAGACTCTTAAGGAGAGACCTCCAGGGATCAGAAAAAAGGGGGAAGAACATCTTCATTTTCCTGGTGTTTGAAGGGGTAGTCCTGTCCTATCCTATCCTATCCTATCCTATCCTATCCTATCCTATCCTATCCTTCGCTCCCGGCTCTCCAGAGTATATTCTGATTAAAAAGCTCAGCCTTCCAGATCTTTCCAGATCTGTGCAGATCATTAGAAAGAACATCAACTGGTGCTTTTTGAATGCTTTGTGGGTTGCTGGAGTGATGTTTCCAAGCAGCTGTAGGCACAGAGGAGTTGGGGTTGCATGGCAGTGTGAGAAGTGCCTCATCTCAAGGTGCTGCCTTTTGATGTATGAGCACGAGTATTTCTTCTGCAGTGATGTTCTTTATTTTGCAGAAAACAATACTTAAACAGGAGGCTTTTCTCCGGGGCCATGCCACCAAAGGCCAGCCTAGAGCCTGCCTTTACCTTGCTGTTCCTTCCCCACTGTGCAATTTCGTCACCACGATGAAGGACAGCCAGGTGTTTTGTGATGCACAAAACCAAAACCCAAGAGCCTCTTTTGGACACATCTTGTTTCCATCCTGAGATGTAAAAGCAAGGAAGGCCTCCTAGCAGCACCAACAGGGAATTATCTGCTTTAGCAGAGCAGAAAGCTTTCCTGGGTGGCTGGCTACAAACTTCCAGCTTCTGGGTGGTGCTAAAAGCTTTGTGCAAACCAGTTTGTAGTTGCAGCCCACGAGGATTCTGCCAAAACCGAAGGTAGATTTCAAACCAGATGTTCTGTCTGTCATATATTGTAAAAAGAGAGCAATAAAATGCAATTTGTAACGTCACCCTGTGGGATTTTACCTTTCAGTGTGATGAATCTAAGCGCTTCACTCGGGGTTATCACATTGCTCTTGAAAGCAGAGAATCTGAACGATTTATTTAGTTGAAATGTAAGTTCATGCCACTTCACATGTTGGTAGACAAGTTGTGGGCTTGGAACAGGGCCGTGTGTTTGCACCAGCAGGAAATTAAAATTGCCAGCTACAGGCTGATACTCTGTGCTGGTGACTCAAACTGTGATGACAATTGGAGCTGTGTTTCAGAAACAAAATATTAGCACTGCTTATGTTTTTCCCTGTCAGCAAAAGACTGTGGCAGTTGCTAAGAAATGTGATCCATTAAGGTCACAGGTTCTTAGGATTTTTTTTTTAGAAAAACAATGCAATCTTTTGAGGATAAAAGCCACTGTTAATTATTTTGAAGGTCTGTAGAGAGCTCTGCACTGTTGTTGCACACAGATAGATGAGCTGATACCTTACCTGGTCATCGTGACTGGTGCAGCTGAGAGTGTCATGATCTTAAATTTGCTTAAAATTATTGTGGTTTTTTTTTTTTTTTTTAAATTCCCTCTCCTTTCCATCTGTGAGCAACTGTGTGTTTGCTATGCTTGGGATTTAAGCTGATATTTTGGAATTGGATGTTTGGTGTTGTGTTTCTGGGCATCAGGGTCAAGGAATGTTACGTGATCATCAAAGTGGAGTGATTGATTTGAGGGGAGGAGTCTGTGTTGTGATGGGACAGGAATGCTTATTTTTAATTTTTTCTTCAAGGAATTATCACAGGAATTGGTAAAGACACCAAAGATTTGCCTAAGGTCTCATTTTACCTACTTCTCATTTTATCATTGATGTAATGAGAGAATCAGAGGAAGATGTGCTGGTGACAGGAGCTGCAGCCACTGCAGGAGTGGGATGCAGGATGGATGTGCTGAGGTTTGGTGGGGTGGCTCTGGAGGAAACCTTGAAGGGGGATAAAGAAGTCGTGCCAGGAGCTCACTGGCTTTACCAGGAGTGAAGTGGGTGGGTGTGAGTGTGTCTGGGAGCTGGAAGAGCAGAGGATGTTGGGACCAGCCAAAAGTGAACAAACTCTGCCCGTGTCTGTGGCTGCAGTGGCAAAAGTAATTTTATGAGCCTGAGGGGTTTTATTTGGCCCCCTGGGATAAGCCACCACTTGCTGCCATGTGCTGGCTCTGCAGGAAGAGAGTTAGAGCATTTAGAGCAGCAGTGGGGAAGCTTTTCTAGTGCAGAGGAGGCCGAGAACTGAATGTCAGGCTTTGGGCTGGGTTGGGCCAGGTCTGGCTGCTGAGGGCATAAGGAGGGCTTGGGGCAAGGGGGCCCTCCAAGGAGAGCAGGGTGGTTTATGCTCACGAGTCCTTCATCAGGATGTGCTGCAGCATGGAATTCCCTGTGGGGATAACTGAAACGACACATGTAATCCTCACCGTTTATTCAAAGTACTGTAGTGGGAATACTACAAGCATAACAAGCATAATGCACCAACACACTGATAATCTCTTAAATCCCATTCTCTCGCTCACCTAATGGACTATTTTTTATGAACATGTTCTTTTTTTAAAAGGTAAAAGAGTCAAAATGAGTTCTTATGTTCCCGTGCCAGGCAGCGAAATTCGTGGGAAATGGGATAAATTGTCTCTGTACTGATCAGATAAAGTGAATGAAGACAGAAATTATACTGCAACAACACTGTTTTAAACATGATTTTTATTAAGTGGAGGAGCAGATTTAACAGTGTGATTCTCATGCGAAATCTTGTTTAGGTTATTTTCAACTCACACCTCAGACTTGCCTGGATTGGCCTTTCTGCTGTGTAGCAGCTTTTATCACAGTGACAGGATCAATAAGGGAAGGAAATTTGGTATCTGCCACTGCTTGTCTGTGTGCATCAATGCCCAAATGTGAAAAAAAACCTGTGTACAGATTTTTGCATTCTTGTTTCTAGATGGAAAATTTGACAGCTTCTGCAAATCCTTTTAAAAATTCACCAAAGAATCTGTTTTCTGCGAGGAAATGTTTCCTCAGAAAAATAAAAGTATTTTTGCAGGAACACAGATTTCCACTGGAGCTTTCCATGGGAATTTTTCTGAGGAATTAGTTGGGACAATATCATTTTCATCAGATGAAATTTCTTTAGCACTATCAAGAAATAATGATATTGAGACCAAAATTTCAACAGAAAACTCTCCTGAGGAAAACTTAAAAAAAAAAATCCAATATTTTAATCTGCTGCCTGCTCAGGAGAACCGGCAGAAATTTGACTATTTCATTATTTTTTCAATAAATTTTTCAATAAATTATTTCAGAATAAGTTCTGAAAGTCTGTATTTTTTTGCTAGACCAAATTTAAAGGGCAAATTTCATCAGAAAAATGTGCAGCAGTGACATTTAAAATTTCCTTGTTAAAACAGGCATTTCAGATTAGTCATCAAAAACTGAAGGCAAATCATGAGGACTGTCAGCAATACCTGATGGTGGGAGCCAGCTGTTTGCCTTTGCCTCATCTCTACATTGTCACTCAAATATTGGTTGGTGTCTGTGTTGTGTTTTCGTGGGATACCCTCAAGACAAGATCCTCTGTCTGGCCAGAGAACGGAATTATAAATACCAAAGGCAATAAGCACATATTTAGCTGAAATTCTGCTTTTCTGAGTGCTTTGAGATCTGTGCACAGAGCTCGTGGAATTTGCCATCGGGCCAGCTTTGCTTTTCACCCTGAGGATGCTGTGGTGGCCTTTACCCGCTGCAGAGCTGTCTGTTCCCTCCTCCTTTTGTTCCTGCAGACAGCAGGTTCTTTTGCTTTAAATTCAGCTGCTTTTCTGTCCTCCTCTGGTTTTGGACAACTGCTCAGGGAGCAAAACATTTTTTAAAAATTAATCTGTTCTGGAAGGATCTTGCAGGGAAGCTAGCAGGAATTACCTGGCTCAGCACTTTGCTCCTGCATTAAAATTCACTCAGGAAATGGAGGAGAAGTGCTCCATCCCTTTGTGCAGAAACCCCAGGTTCTCTGTGTGCTGTTGTGGTGCCAGTGCTTTTTTCCTGCAAAACTTCAGGTCAGGCTCTGGATGAAGACCAACGAGCCTGGTTTAGGGTAGGACAGACCCAAGCAGGAGCACTGAGGTGTGGGAATGCACCTGTAAAAGTGCCCTGAACTCCTTTTGCATATTCCTCATCCAAGACAACATCAGGTTTTTTTTGCAGCAAGTCGTGATTCCCCTTAACTCCCCCTGTTGCTGCTGACACTGATGCATATCATAGTTGCTGTATAAATGTTCATTTAATCATAATGAGGCAGCAAACTCCCACATTTCCCTGGTGCCTGAGCTGCTTTCAGTGTAATTTTTGTTCTTATGATGCTTTAGTATAAAAATATCTTACTAGAGGGTATGGAGAGGTGTCAACAATTTTTTGGTTTTTTTTGTTCTTTTAAGTTTGCAGATGATCCAGCCCAGCCTGTTGCTGACAGTCCTGCTATGACTAAGTACAAGCTTAAATTTACAGCTGGAATGGAGGGATGGGGCGGGGGGAAGACTTTCCAGTGAGAGGTGTTGCGAAACAGAAATTCGTGTGTCCTGGAAGGAGCTTAGAGATTCTGATTCATTTAAAAAAATAAATAGATAAATAAATAAGAAATTATAAAAGAATTTCCTCTGGCAGCAGATGCTCCCAGCTGCTGGCACGGGCAGGAAGCAGCACACCCAGGACAGATGACTTGTTACCACAGTTTTCACTTTCTCTGCCTGAAGCTATCCAGACTTGCAGCCCACAAAAAGAACCAGAATGTACAATACCAAAGTGTTCTGACCATGAACTGTGAATCTCCTCCTTGAAATAACACTTGCTCACCATGGCCAGAAAAAATGGTACATTTTAGTCTTTTTTCATAACAGAATTAATCCCTTATGATGATTTGCTCTGCACATATCAGCCTTTCTGACAGTTCCCCTGGTTAATTTTGAATGCCTTGGCCAAATTCACCTAAAGCTGCTCATGCTGCTCTCAGTGCTTGTCCAGCTCAATAAGTGCATTTCTTCCCATGCTGTTTTTTGGATCTCCTGGGTCAGCCTGCTCCTGAATTTGAAATCAGAGAAATGTAACCATGTACACGTGATGAAGACTTGCTCTAGCTCCTGGTGCCCCTCCAAACCATTTGCCCACGTGCTTTCCTATAGCTCAAAGGATGTGCACTCAGAGGTGCACAGGACAGTGTCAGCTTTTCTGCTGTCACTGATGAGAGCTGATTTGAGCCATGTTACCTCTACCTGTAACCTTCAATTCTTGCTCTGAGTCTTGTATGAGAGGAAAGAAAAATTACTCGCATGAACCAAATCAAGAAGATTGAAAACCGGGAGATCTTTTATTCATAAAGTTGTTTTTTTTTTCTGGATTTGCTGGTGTAGGATCTTGAGGAAATCATGGCAAGCTGCTACTGCTCTTCTTGTGTCCATCAAAAGTAAGAGAGGAAAAAATCACTGCAAGTAAGGAGCATCAGAGATGGGCAGATGTGGGCACGGGCAGTGTTTTCTCCTCACTGGCTTTTGGCCACCTCATGCCAGGGCAGACCCTTCCCCAGTTTAATTCCACAGGTGTGGGTAGAAAATGTTTCCTCATCCTTTGTTTAAAACCTGCTGCCTTGTGGTTTCACTCGATGAATTGCAGGAAGCAGTGAATGACTGGGCAAGGTAGGATTTTGTGGAAAACCACTTTTCCCATTGACATGGAGTTACCCATCTATATCCTTCATCTGGCAGCTTTGAAATGTGAGAGCACACAGTCCTTCCTGGAAAAAGTATTACTTAGTGTTTTTTAGCCCAGAAATGAATGTGAGGTTCATTCCAGATGATGCTGGATATCTGACCAGCAGCTTGCTCTCTGAGAGGCATTTTCACACCTGGGTGGCTTTACCCTGCCGTCAGTCTGTCCCCAAAGATCTGTCTCTCATCACCTGCACAGCAATTTCTTCCCTGCAGGTGCTGGGTGGGCAGCAGCAGTCGGGGGTGGCTCTCTGGCACTTCTACTCAGGGCTCTGTAATGGGATTTTCACAATACATTTCCTCTCCATGCTGCTCCTTAGGGAATATTGTGCCTTCCACAGGCTTTTGAGATGTGGCAAGGAATTCTCAGGTGCTGGATTTGCATTCTATAAAAACCACGTGAGTATTCCTTACTGCTTTTGCAAAACACCCTCTGGTCATAAGAAACAGGAATTTTATTCTAAACAGGACAGAAGTGATTAGTAAAGTTCATACTGGTGCTGGCTCACAAGCAAGGAGCTCAATTTGCTCACCTTTTGAAGTCCAGTGACATTTCTGTGGTCTTCAGTGGAAAAACTGGGACATTGAAGTATTGTGGTGCCATCAATAAATCTTTTATTTCCTAATTGAGCTCTTAATCAAAGAAAAATGAGGATGTTTCAATTCACTTCTCACTGCCTCAACAAACAAGGATGGTAACTGCCAGAAAAACATTGTAATGATTGTGTTGCGTGGGTCCTCTTAAAAGAGGCAAGTGCTTTAAATGGAATTATGGTAATGATGTGATCATTGTCTGGGCTGGCTTAATGAGTTTAGCGGCTGCTGCAATATTAAATGCTTTGCACTTAAGAAAAACACCTCCTGTCCCACTCCAAAAAGGTCAGAGAAAGCTGCTGGAGCTTTTGCTGTGGTGCTGGATACATCACATGGGGCTCTATACGCTGCCAAAATAACTGCTGGTTTGGACACTGTGGTCCTCTGTGGATTTGGCAGCTTTGGTGCTTCAACATAAACACAGGAATAGGCTCTTGGAGGATGTACTTTGAATGGATTAATAAATTATGTGAGTGTTTGACACAGCAGAGAGGGGAGAAAGTGGTTGGAGAGTGCTTCATGTGTGTGTATAAAAAAGTGAGATGAGAGTGTCAGGGAAAAGAGGGTTCTGTGTCAGTTTTACATAATTAATCTGGGGATTGGGGTGTGTCAGAGACAAAAACAGGGTGTAAGGTGTCAGGAAGAAGAGAGAAGGCTCTATACAGCCTGGTCCCTGTCTGGTTTGATTAAACCTTCTCCAGTTCCCTCAGTGGTGCTGGTTTTCCTCCTGTGGGCAGTGCAGCCCTGGGGATTGGGAGCTCTGGGAATATTTTCCTGTCTCAGCTGGTGACTTGCATGGGTCGGGGAGAGGCAAAAGGCAGGTGGGGATGGAGAAAAGCTGCATGGCTTCGTTGGGGGGCTCTTCTTGACCAGTCCCAGTCTGCTGGAGCCTCTCAGGGTCTGCTGAAATTGCCAGACAGAGAACACATCCATGCAGGGGAGCTCAATTTTAATGGAGTTTTTTGTTTGGAAACAAAACAATTACGTAATTTGGACTGTGGAAAAGCTCTTTCTTTTTGCACTGAATGCTTTTAAACTAAAATCGAGGGACCTCTCAGTCACATGGGTTGTTACCATGGGGCTCAGCTGTGTGATTATCCTGCAGGATGAGGTGTCTCCCATCATCAGACCCTGTTTTGAGCATGACCATTTGGTTCACGTTCCTGACTGCTTGAGACTTCCCTCCAGCACTGATTTTCACTTTTGAAGTGCACAGTGTAAATGCTTCCACCCTTGATCATTTTGGTATAAAGAAGCCAGGTCAGGACTGAGGATGGCATCTTTGGGAATGAACATTTTTGTATGGGAAATCTAAAATGAATTTCCAGGCTGTTGAACTTTAATTAATTTTGCTGCTCAATAATGATGCTTTGTATCTTCTGTTAATTCCTCAAAAAACCTAATTCAAACCTCCTTGACTTCTGCTGGGAGATGTGAGTAAATAGGAGCTGCTTACAGATTCTGGTATGGTGAGAGAAGAAATGATTTCTCCCTCATCATTGGAAACTCATTTGCAGTCTCTGAAAAATTTTGAATTAAAGAAAATTTTCGTAGACTTGCCTAGGGCTTTAAAGGGATTTAGAGCATTAATACAGAAATATGCTTCATGCTGTGGTTTGCATGACAAAAATGTTGAGGGGTTAAGGAATATGCAGGAAGTCAAAGATATGCATTAAATCATCCCTCAGTTTGGAGAGTCCCACGCGCCAGGTGACAGAGTTCTCATTCACAGCATGTGTCCGTCTGGACACAAATTCTCTTCTTCACATCAGAAAAATGTCAGTTTTCATCAGGACCTCAGCAGAGATCCAGGCATGAAAACTGTAACTAGGAGTTTTGGCAGATGGGATTAATTGATATGCTCAAGTATTTTTTCTTATCCTAATGTATATGCTTGGTAATGTGGCAGGAGACAAAGGAAATACGTCCCCATTAGTTATGTGGAGCAAATGTTCTGCTTTCTTAATTTAGTCAATTAGGACGCTGTTTGTAAGTACAAAATGTTTGTTCTAGACAAACTGATATATGGAGTTGAGCTGGGGCTGCATTTTCCAGGAACAAACAGTCCCATGGAATGTGTGCTCGCTGTTTGGAGCTGGGAGAAACGTCAAATGCAAGTAGATTTTGTGAAACCTCTCTGGTTTCTCTGTGTGAATATTAATGATGATGGCTTGTTGTTTTCATGATAAACTCTTTCAGCTATTAAATTACTGGAAAGAAATCCACCACTTCAACAGAGACGCTGGATGAGTCATGTCCATTTACAAGAAAGGTAATTTTTGATTGGTTTCTAACTCTAAAAAAAAATTACCCTGCACAATTTCGTTGTGGTTTTCATTTAAAAGCACACATGTACTTTTTTTATAACATAACGAGAGGGCTTTAATCTAAAGTTTCTGGGGAAGGGGAACCTTCATCCATCCATCCACTCCTACTAGTTTGATGCCAGTGCCAGCCAGAGCAACCTGGAGAGGGTTTGCAGGTCGGCAGAGAAAGCCTGAAGAGCAGAAGAAAGGATTTCACAGGATGAGTAGGGTTGGAAGGGATCACTGAGGTCGTCTGGTTCAACCTCCCCCCAGCCTCTCTGGACAATCTGTCCAGGGCTCGGTCACTGCACAGGGAAGAAGTTCTTCCTCATGTTCAGCTGGAACTTCCTGGGCATCAGTTCCTTCCCATTCCTCTTGTCCTGTTGCTCAGCACTAAGGAGAAAAACCAGTTTGGGGTGTTTTGTTTGTTTTGTTTGCTTGTTTGGTTGTTTGCTTTTTCCTGGGTCTTCTGCAGTGTCTGGCAATGGATTGTCCCATCTCATCATGGAGGTCCACCCCAACTCGTTCCTGATCCATTCCTGCTTTCCCAGACACACTGCAGGTTTCCTTATCAGCTGTACCACTCCAATTACAGCCCTCTAACCTCTGACTGCAGGGAATATCCCAAAGCTGCAGGTGTTTTAGTAGCTCATTTTCTGTGCTCTTTAGCAAAGACATGATTAAAAATCCTGACTCTTTCTCCTCTCTCCCATCAGCATTAAATGCTGGATTTTGAGACTCTCCAGAGGGATACAAAAAAGAATGCTTAACTGGTATGAATAAAACAATCTTTTCCAGAGGAAAGCAGCTTGGAAAAATGTGCTTTTTAGAGTCACAAAGGGTTGATTCCTGACAGTTTCCACCTGGAGTAAATCCTGGTGAGCTCCCTGGCTTGAGTAACACGGGAGGCCAAGGCATTTAAGCACAACAGCCTCTTCTCCCTTCTAGTCAGTGAAGGCAGAAGCAGTTTTGGGCCTGTTCTGTGACATTTATAAAGCCTGACGCTGTTCTATCTGCTGCTGATCTTGCCTGGAGGGAATTCAAGGGTGAGGTGTCCTGGCTTGAGTGAGACTGATTTGTTTTGGTTTTGGATGAATACCAAATAATTTTCCATCATGATATTTAGCCCGTGGAGATCCTTCCCCAAATGACAGATGTGGGTTTGTAAGCACAGAGCTGGCCTGGGCTGGGTGCCACGTGGACACTGCTGAAGCTGGTCCTTGGACGGCCGAGGGCAGGGGGATGTGTGAGGCAGAGCAGGTGCCCCTTGCTCATCCCTGGCTGGGTGATGGTCAAGACAAGGCCTCCAGGTCTCCGTTATTTTGGTATTTTCTCTGCAGATCATGAGAGTTATGGGATGTAGAGGGAAAAGTGGCTGGAGAGAGGTCAAAGACTGAGCCATTGCAGAGACCAAATACCTGAAGGTTCAACCCAGCCGTGGTTCTTGGCCAGTTCAGCAGTTACAGAAGCCCTTATTACATAATTCAGTTTTACTAGGGTACATTTCGTAACCAAAACATCATTTGAAAGCACGTTGTTTTCAAATTCAGTCCATCCTAGGAACAAAAAGACTTTGTGAGATGTTTTGGGAGACGCCCTGGGAGCCAGCAGCCAGGAGCAGTTTGCTCAGGTGGAGCTGCAGGTTCTGCCCACCCAAGGTGCTGCACCAGCTCTGCCTTGTGCTTTCTGCTTGTCTGAATCAATGAAATGGCAGAACATCTCAGGGTGGTGAGGGCACATCCTGGGGTTTGCCCTGTAGCAGGTGCTGGGTTGCTGTCGTTTTCAGCCTTTATTTAACAAAAGAAGTTTCATGTAGATGACAAAGGCAGTGAACAGGAGCATGACTCTTGATTTCTTTTTAATTTGGACAGAGCAATGATGTCACATGCCAACATGGCAGGAAATTAGATTTTGATTTTTTTAAAAAAATGAAATGCAATGGTGCTATGCTAAAATCCCAGGAAATCTTGGAGGTAATGAAGGGGGGAGTGTAAATACTAATGCCCCAAAGCCTGGAAGTTTATGAGGCATTAAAGCAGTGCCTGTAGCTCTTTGGTGCCCCGTAAACTGTTCTGTTACATAAACATGTCTTCTTATGGCTTAATTCATGGATATAAAATCCCTCCAGGCTGATAACAGGAGATGCCTCAGCCTAGAAAATCTGCTACTTATTTACTTTACAGGTTTGGAGCAGTGAGGAAGCTTGGCTGTATTTAAGTCTTTCTGGGTTCAGTGGTTGCTCCACAGCAAAAATTGCTGTTTTGGCCAAAAAGCTGCATCCAGGCTTGCTTCCCACTGAGCTTTCACTCAAATTGTATTTGTAGCCTCAAATTCCTGCAATTCCACTTAGGATTTTTCTACAAATTGTAAAAAAAAAAAAAAACCTGGCATAAAGTTTATGTGATAGGGGAAGGATGTCCAGGAATGCTCAGCCCAGATTTGGACCTGGCTAAACCATGGGGATGCTGCCAGTCTCGAGGAAGCTGAGCTGGGAAAGGTTTGTGGCAGCTGGCTGTGCTGCCGAATTTGGGTCAGCCTGGACCACGTCTTCAGCATCCAGATGGCCTCCCTGCCCCAGAGAAATGATGACCCAGTTGCTACAGCTGCAGCCATGAGTGTGAACAGGATTTTCCTTCGGTGGGCTTAAACAGCTTAATCAATGTGATCCCAAAGAAAAAGTAAAGCGATTCTTTATGGCGCTTCCTTCATGTTTCTAGGCGTGAAAGCAGCCTTGGACAGTTCAGAAATGTCTTGAAATCATCTTTGTGTTGATGCCTTTTCCTGGTCTTAAACTCAAGAGTCAAACACGGTTAGAAGGGAAAAGGGGATTTTACCTTGGTATTTATTTTAAGGATCTTTAGGTGCACACGTCCAGGCTGAATGCACCTCCATGCACACCACAATGCCCATCCCCAAAAGATGTGGCCTAACATTATAGGTGTTACTAATTAGCAGATCTATCAAAGATTCCCCAATGAGAGGCTGGAATGAGCCCCCCTCCCCAAGGAACCTTCCCCTGGATGGTTCTATCTTGGTTTACAGAATATGTTCTGGAGAGGACCTTGGGGTCTGGGGCACACTGATCCCTAACTATGAAGCTTCTAAAATGTTGAGTCTCTCAGCTTGACAAACAAGTCCAAGAATGAGGCAAAAAGCACCAGGAACACAGAAGTTGTAGAAAGGGGTATAAAAGGGGTATAAAAGAAAAGGCAAAAAATCATCATGGCATCAGCATCAAGGCAGTTCACATATTCTGGCACACTCTGTGCTGCTGGTGTTGGAGCAACTGAAGCTCAGTGGTGCCCAGGAGATGAGGGTTTGGGAGGGTGGCATTGTCCCTGACCCCTCGGGGACACTGGCTGCCAGGGCACTCCTGACCTGCCCCAGGGTGACTGGGATTGTGGGGAGGTGGAATCCTGCAGTGCTCCACAAAACTCTGTGTTTGCACGACAAAGCAAAGAGATTTTAATTCTCAGGGGGCCTCATGTAAATATATACATCTATCTATCTATCTATCTATCTATCTATCTATCTATCTATCGTTTAAATGTCCCTGTTGCTGCACTGCAAAGAGAGACTGAAGGGCAGATTGTTGCCTGTGGAGAAGTTGGTGAAGTTTCTTTGCAGCCAAGGATGTTCTCTGCACCTCAGACACCTGATGTCCTGCCTAGATGTGGTGACCTGCAGCACGGGCCACCCCCAGCCCATCTTTGTCCTTCTTTCCTTCCCAGGACACTGCATGTGGTACTGACACATCTGAATTTGGGCTGTTGCTGGTTTTATTTTTAAAAGCAATCCATATCCTCAAACACTTCTAACTTTTCAGGGAACTGAGAGCAGGCTGTTCTTGGCTGAACATGAACTTTTGTAAGGTTTGGCTGAAAAGTGTCTGTTTTCAATCCTTTATTTCAAAAAGTGACCTTGGTTTATAGAAACCAGAAAAATTAGATTTTTTTCCCCCCTTCTATAATGATGACATTTTTCACAGCAAAAGGATACCTGTTGGATGTAAGAGTTAAGATTTGGATAAATACTTGCCCAGTCCTCTGTCTCAATAGGGGTGACTTTGAGACGTGTAGTCATTGTCTTGGTATAATCACTGCTGAGGGAAAACCACAGAGCTCTGGCACCAGACTCTGCCAGTGAAGCTCCAGCACTTGCAGTGTCAGTGTCTGCATCAGTGTGAGTGCTCAGGTACCTTGCACTGAAGATGAGGGCAGGAAAAAAGCCACTTCTGGGACTTGATTCATCCCGATCTGAATAGGTCTGATGAAGATGCGTGTTCTGCAGTTATTTAAGTCCTGTAGAAGTGAATGCTATACAGGGTAGCTGAACAATACAAATCTCCCTTTTGTGCCTCTTCATTCCCTGTGTTTCAATCTCCCCAGTCACCTGTCAGCTGTCCTTGGATGATGCAGGGTTGGACGTGGAGCACTGAAGCTGCTGCTGGGAGGTTGGTGCAGTTCCTGATGCTGTTTCTTGTTTGTGGGATTTTGAATAAATTCTTTGCTGTGCCTCAGTTTCTCTGCTGTAAACAGATTATAATGTTTAACACCGTTGTGAAATGCTTTGTTTTCTACAGTTAAAAAGCCAGGAATAAATTCTTTTTATTACCCTGTTGCACAATGTGCCTTTCTTACCTCTGCAGCACCTGGAGATCCTATTTTGATGATCTCTATTTTCTACTTCTCCTTTATTTTTCACTCAGAAGCTATGCAAGATCCCAAGGTCCAGTTTTCAAAAAGAATTCAGAAGGGAGAGGATTAAATTTTCAGGGCATGAATGTGGCCTTTGAAAGATGGGGTTGGAAGGGAGAGAATTTCCCCCCACATCCTGGTTTATGACTCCATGGAGTGCCCAGGCTTCGGATAAAAGCTCTGTTGTGCATCAGGGCTGGTGAGGGAAGAGATCAGGAGATTTAGGAGAATTTCTGCTCCTCTTGTTCTGAAAATTTTTTGGTTGTAATCACCTGGCTGAGGTGTAGGTTCACTGTGGAATAGCTGCTCTGGAGCCAGGCATTTGCTGGGTTATCTAAGCTAAGCAAGGCCTGGAGCAAGTTTAATCTCTGGCTGACCTTCATTTGCTTTCCAACAGCCCCCCCAGGCCTTAGTAAGTAAATAATTTCCCCAGCAACATGCAAATGGAGTTGCCATTAATATTGATAACAGCTATTATTTACTAAATAGACTTCTTGGTTAACTGTGTGTTTATTGAAGGTTTGAATAAAGTCAGAGTGTGATCACTGTTATGTAGCAGCTGCAGGCTTGAGGATGGGGAAAAGGAAGAAATAATGAATTGGCTGGTGGCCTGTAATTACCTGCTTAGGATGGTCTTGGTGTGTGATTAAATGCTCAGCTCTTGCCCTGTAAATAAAGTGACCTTCCTGGCTGATGTGTCGTGTGTCTCTGGGGCAGGGGGTTTATGTGCAGTGCATTCCAACCCTGAATCCTTGTTACAAGCTGAGTTCCTTCCTAAGATTAGTTCCTGACTGGTGTCAATCCTGCAGGAGCCTCACAAGGGGAGCTGAGTTCTATGGGCAAAAGTCACATTTTGGGTCACTTTGCTGGCTTTCTGAGCTGATTAATCTGGCAGGCATTTATGTTAATGTGTCAGAGCTTTGCGAAACTGAGTCCTCTTATTTTGGCAGCTGGAGTCCTTCTGAATTGTAATTTAAATATCACTTTAATAATCAGGACTTTTTTTTTTTTTGGTCAGTGAATCTGATTAAAGTTTTATGGGAGGTAGAATCTTCAGTTTCTCTCATGCTTCTTTATGCGAGCATTTTAATTTACCCTTCCATCATTGGAATGGTAAACAGGGAGGAAGGGCATGGCTTAAGGATGCTATTTTCTAGGCTGCTATTCATCTTAGAGAGATGTGGAGCTAATTATGAAATGCCTTTTAGCACTAGAAAGGCCCAGTGCAATTTGCTCATCAGTGCTGAACTGTGCTCGTTTATTCTGGGTATATGCAACCCATATGAGACTTCTGCAACCTCAACCTTGAATGCCTCTAAAATTCTGTCCTTAGGTGTGTTTGAGTGTCCTGTGGCTCTCACCATGGGCTAGATGGCACAGGGGCTGTCCCTGCCTGGTGACCCAAGGGTGCTTCATCGCAGGGAGCCTCTGTGCCAGTCCAGTTCCCCTCCAAATTATATTGACTTTTGGGCTGCTAATGGGAAAGTTGCTTAAATGATGGCTTTCCCAAATGGTTTTCAGTTCCTTATTTGAAGTACTCTCTCAGTTTGATATTCTGGTGTCTCATTAGCTGATGTCCTGCAGCCATAGTCCGTGGTGGGCATTCCCAAGTAGTCACTGCAGCCGGGTGAGACCCTGAGCATGGCACTGGAGAGATGTGGGCATTGCCAGGGGTACCTTTAGGGAGCCTAAGCTGTGCTCAGTGGGTGCAGTTCTGAGCATAAAATATTGAGAACTGGGGGGCAGATCTTATTATAAGGTTCATGTCCTGGTGCATGTCAACACACCGGGAGCCAAACGTGAATTCTTGCTTTTCCTGTCTTTTAAATGCTCAACTTGGCAGCTGTAATAATGTCTAACAGGAAGGTATATCCTAGTGATGCTCTCACTGGATTGATGGAAAATACAGTTATGCCACAATGGTAAGAGAGAAAACAGAACCCTGGGTAAGATTGAAGTGAATTCACTTTGCAAATAAATAGGGTGGAAACCCTTTTTCTTTCTGTCGTGCTACTGTTCCAGTCCAAAGGGAAACAATCAAGCCTGAATGAACAGAATTATTATTGTTAGAAGGAGTAAAATACATGGTTTAATATTCTGTCAATGTATAAATACAATTAAAATTGTGTGTGCTTTACATTACAAAATAATTTAAAAGAATAATTCCTGCTTTTTGTGCACTTGCCTTAGATATAGCCCAGATATATTGAAAAAAAAGGTGTCAAACCATTTCCTGAAAAATAATAAGCACAGCACTTTAGGGAGGAGGAGAATTATTTTGAGAAACAGAATCTGGGATATACATAATTACTTACGTAAATTTATTACATAAATACTTACACTGCTGAAGTGTGATATCTAATTGCTTGTTTCTTCTTTCAGCACAGGAACGCTGTAAATCAAACAATTAATTGCAAAGCTCTGTTGCATCTAGGTCAAAATGGAAAGGCATCGTCCCAGTGTGATTTGTACTGCTGGAGATGTGGAGGAATCCTTCAAACTGGACTCGGATTATCCACCACTTATTTGCCCACAAACAACAGTGTTTCCTTTTAATCCTCTCCTGGTTTTACATCACACTGTGATTTGCTGGATCTGGAGCACAGGTAGAAATTCTGTTGTGTCAAGAAAGCACCAGAACCAAGCTCCAGAGGCAGAGTTTGGAGCTGTGCAGTTGTTTTTCATCCATCCTTGGGGGTGGAAGAGGAGGACAAACCAGAAGTTTCACATTATGAGTAACTAACTCTTCACTTGTGGTTTGGATCTCTGTGGTAGCAGTGGGACTCGCTCTGACTCCATGTTCTGTGTTTAATAATTTGATCTAGAGCTGCCTTTGCCTCCTCTGCTCTGCTTTTTAATAGCCTGGATGCGGATTGATGGAACATTTTTCCCAGGTCACTGCACAAATTGGAAAAGAGATTATGGTTTGGTTTCACCTTTTTCCTAAGCCTTTCCTTTCATGATCTTTCTGTATCACTTGAACCCTGTCTCAGGATCCTGAAGCTCACGGAAGACATTTGCTGTGTGCAATATATAGTGAATATTAACTGTTGGATGCTGGAGCATGAGTGTAGACTGCAGGGAATCCTCCTGACCACTGAGTGTCATTGTTAACTCAGGAGAAATGGCGTGATGAGAAAAACTTTTATCTGGGGAAGATGGGGAGACGAATCTGTGTGGGGAGCCTGGCAGGGCATTGCCATCACTGAAGTGGTTTGGTGAGTGTCAAGGGTAATTCCTCTCAGAAGTGCTGTGTGCTCACGAGCATCCTGGAGGCTGGGAATGGCACAAACATGCAAAATATGCTGCCATGTTTCTGTGGGAACAGGGATACCTTGGCTGTTGAGATTAATATGTGAATTTCTGGGACCCTCTCAGCTGGGCATCCAAGGCTGCTCCGTGTTGTCTCTGCTCATCTCCCACCCAACCCAGCTCACAGACCTCGGAGTTCTCCCCAGAACTGATGGCACTTCTGATGTTCCTCTGGGCCCTCTTCTTGGGGCTTGTGCCCACTGAAGTGCCCTCTGTCCTGTGGGGTGACACCCAGCACTTTCCCACCCCAGTCTCAGTGCCCGTGTGGGGCCCTGGCTGATGCAGTGGGTGAGGGAGAAGGGCTGGTGCCTCTTTCAGCTCACAAAGCCTTGAAATGCAATCGTCTGGTAGAAGCCATTGCCATCTGAGGCAAAGTTATTTCCATAGAAGGAAAAATACTTGGAGAGAAATAGTTCAAATAGTGCTTTGTGCAGCTGTTTGCAAACAGTGAGGTTTATTACCTGTAGGTATTGCCACTTTTCTTTGTGGCCATGCCTGTTACGTGAGCAGAGTGCAATTTCCTCATATGTTAACTTAGAAATTAATACTATTCCTGTATTTTTTATAGGGTTGAGGCCTTGAAATTCTAATGCCCGATATGGCCTATTTGCTGTGCAAGGTAAACTCACCTTTATCATCATTGCCAATGCTGGAACTAAGACAAGGACTCTATTTTGGGGAGTTTGGGCTTAAAGTGCATCCTACATCAGCCTTCATGTTAATAATATTGACTTCAATGACAGCAAAAGCAAAGGAGGAATGGCCATTGGGTTGGGAGTAGGAAACTCACAGGTAGGAAGGTGCTGGGTTTGCTAAGTGAGCAGTATTATTATAATTCTTCTTAAAATCATCTTATTCCTACATCTTTGTGCTACACCTTAACAGGCAGTTGCTCTGCAGGTTTGCCTTCAACATGGATAAAACCAGGGTCTTTCCATTGCAGAATGGCAAAATCTGTCTTAGACCCCTCTATTATTTGAAATCAGATTCTGGTGTTTTACTGACAAAGCAGGAGGGGAAACCTTCTCCAGCTGCCTTCACTCCACTAGGATTCAACAGCAAGATTGCTATTGCCTTGGAGCTTTGTTGCCATGAAAACACCACCTTTTTGGCCTGCAAACCTGCTTAAACTGGGCAGTTCAGGCTGGAGTGAGGCACCAGGAGGAATTCCATGGTCTGCCCGTGGTTTTGTGAGTGGAGACTCTGGCAGGGAGCGAGAGGTTGGTGCTCAGCCACCAACTGCCTCCTTCCTTGGCTCTTCTGCAGCCCCACGGCTGTGGTTGAGCTCCTCACAGCCCTGGAGCTGCGGTGGTTCTCTCCTGTTTGCATTCAATCCCTTTCCTTCTGGTGGGCCTTGGTTTGAGCAGTGGGAGATCTTCCTGCCTTGGGTTTGAGAGTGCTGGTTCCATTCCCGTGCTCTGGGGCTTTTGTGATTTCTGGGTTCTCTGGTGCTCTTGGGCAGAATTTTAAGTGCTCTCAAGTGCTAGAGGAGCAAATTTTCTGCCCAAATGGCTTTGCTATAAATGTGGGGGTTTTGTTTGTTTGTTTGTTTTTTTGCTTTAGCTCAAAATCACTTTTCTGCTGTGGCTGAAGATGTAATTCAGCCTTGCTTTGATTAGTGACTATTCAGAGCCCTCTGGAAAATCAGGCATATTATTGCTCCACTCTGGGAATAGTTCCCTGCCCACTGGGTTGAGAACTGCTTAACTCCAGTGTCTCTTGAGTAGATTCAATCAATACAAGCTGCAGAGAGACCTTTATCCATTCTAGGCAAGGGGCAGCATTAGCATCACACCAGGGTGACAGAGCCTGGGAAAACACAGGTGGAGGCCGAGTGCCACGGGCATTAGCACAGGAAAGGAAGACAGCACTGAAAAAATGTTAAAAGTGATGTGCTTTCTCATCAATGCTTGTTTTTATTTTTATTCATAACAAATTAAAGACCTTAACTGCTCCCTCTGTCCCTGTCAACACCAGCTCTTGATGCCATGCTGCTCGTGTCTGCTGACCTGTGGGCTGAGTGGTAGCACTCAGAAAAATAATAAAAATAAATAAACCAGAGGTATTTGGAAAGACTGCACTTAGGTGACATAAAATTACATCATCTGACCCCAAATCAGCATCACTTCTGAGTTTGAATATCTTGTTTTCTATGAAAACAATTCTAAAATGTCATTCAATATTCATCTTTCTTAGAAGTTCCTGGTTTGGAAAAAAATAATCCTTGCCCTACAGCAGCTGGGTGGTGGAGTGCTTTCAAGGAATCAAATGTTCTTTGATTCTTTGTGTTTCCCCTGAATTTTGGAGGTGGTGATGAGGATGGTGGTTTTGTTTACTCTTAAAAGGTTTCCCTGTCATTCACTGTTGATCATTTCTAGTTGTTACCTGTTACTAATATTTACCTTTCCTCATTCTCCTCCCCAAATGCTCCAAATATCCTGATATTTATCTAATTTTCAGGGACAACTGCTTGGTCCACTGCTTTACTCCCTGCCCCAGGAGTGATCAGGGAGGTTTTCCATGGGATCTTCCATCCCTCATCAGATGTGTATGGGCAGGACCAGACTCAAAACAGAAACAATAAAAACCAGGGATTATTTTTGCAGCCACTGAAATCAGCCATGTCTGACTCTAGGAAAGGTGTCTGTGGAGCAGGTGTAAAAGGTGATTTATGGTGGGTAAGACCAAATTTGCCATCTCCCCATGGCCTCTTAAGCAGCTGCTGGTCAGCAAGTTTGTCTCGAGTGCATAGTCAGCAATGTCCTGGATGGGAAAGGTTGGACAAAGGCTGTCACCCAGCTGTTACTTCTAAAAGAAGTGCATTTCTTAGTGGTAAAAAAAAAAATCATTAAATGAGAATACTGGAATTAATAGTCTTAATTGAAATGACTCCCTCTATGAAAGGTCCTCTTTTAAGTTGATGTACAACATTTTGAGGTGAACACAGCAGTTAGTTAACTTTAAAGCAGGGCTTGTTGTGTTTTGTCCATTTTTTTATTTGGATTCATTTCTGTCATGGTTCACAAGAAAACCCATAAACCCCCCTGAAGTAAGTACATTCCACCTAATGAAATGAAATATGTCACAGTTTAGGACTTGGCACTTGGTTCTTTCTGTATGAAATAGCGTTTGGGTGACCTTTGTATTCATGAGGATGAAGGGGGTTCACAGCAATGACTAAGGCCTGGCAAGGCAAGGATCTGTTCTGCCAACTTTCCCCCCAGAGACCTGTGGAGAAGCTGCTCTTGGAGCCTGCTCTCCTTGGCTGATTATTTGTGGTGTGTGAGTGATCACCTGAGTGCAGGGTGTTCCCTTGGGCTGAACCTCCTGATTTTTCTCTGCTGGTTTCTAAAAGCCTGGGGGTTCACACTTCCATCAAGGTTCACATGGCCATGTATTGTATTTGCATTTATTTCCGTCTTTTGCAAGCCAAAATTCCAATTTGTGTGGATATCTGCAATGAGCAGCAGCTGGTGAGTGTGACCTACCCGAGTGCTGCAGAGACAGGGAACTGCTGTGTGCCAGGGCACTGCTTTGGGGAGGTCCAGCTGGCATCACCCCAAGCTGGGAAGTGAGCAAAAATAATGGCATAGAGAGGCTCTTTCCCTTTACATATTAATATTTCTGAAATCCCATTTTAGCCTCAAAAAGTAAGTCTTTAAAATAATTACATGCTTTCAAACTCACAATATTCAGCCTCATAATAATAGTTACATTTTTCCTGATGGCTTCCCTGTGTGAGAAGGAAGTGTTTTATTTTCTCCATTTTACCTTTGAAGAGCAAACTGCTGAAGTGACTTGGCCAAAGCCTGAGAAGGTGTCACTGCTGCACCAGACCAAAACCACATCTGTGTTCCCCAAACCTCATCTGTGTTCCTGGCTCGTGCTTTTCCTCTGGAGCATCACCCACCTCCAGCAGCCATGGGTGGGCTCATGCTCTCTTCTGTGCCTTCATTTTTGCACAAACATCTGGCTACAGATCAGTTATTATTTCACATCCAGCTACCTCTTTGGGTATCCTGATGTGGGTCTCTCCAAAACAAATCTCTCCTAGGAGGGGATAGCCCCAGGCAGGAGGTGCTAATTTGGTGTTAGGGTTTGATTCTTGACCCTGTTTTATTTAGCAGGACAGGTCTGAAGGCTGCAGCTCCCTTTATCCCACTGGAACCTCCAGGAAGTTTCAGTGCTGGGGTGTTTTGAAGGCTGCAGGGTGCTCTCCCCTGCTTATTCCTTGGCTCCAGGGATGTTCTGCCCATCAGCCTTACACCAACACACCTGGGGCTGGTTGGGGCTGCAACAGACCCACAATAAACAAATAGTGCAGTCAGAGAGTGCCCCACAGTTACTGTGGGAATGGCAGGGAAGGGAATGGGTACCCCAGGTCCATTGGCTGCTTTCCTGTCTTGTTTTTTAAGTGGGTGAAACAACTTGGGGAAAAATATATTTGTCTGTGCTGGCAGTTCCCACCCTTGCCATCTGTGTTTATACTGCAGTCAGATTATTTCTATTTTATGAGATGAAGGCATCTCTAGTTCTAATGCAGAGCTTAAGCACTCTTTGTTTTGACTCAGAAAGATCCTCTGTTGTTGGTGAATCTCTGGGAGATCCCAGGGGAGCAGGCAGTTAAGTGAAGGGCTTGTGTGGGGTATCCCATGGCCGGCAGATCTCAGCCAGTCTCGGGACAGGGATGGCTGCTCCTGTCCCTCTGGCTCAGCCCCTGGAGGAACTGTGATGACCTTCAGTTACTCCCATGGCAGAGGGAGTTTTTTGTTCCCTCCCTCATTTGTGTCCATGCAGCATCTCCTGGAAGGACCTGGAGCTCTCCATCCCCAGAGGTGCAGACAGGTCCCGGTGAGTGGCACGGTGTAACCCGTTCCCTAATGGCAAAGGGAGGATGATAACACACTCCTTATCAAGTCCTTATCCTGGAGAAGTGCATGTGAGACTAACCCAAACAATCAGGCTGTGCTACCTGCACACTGTTTGCTGTCTCAAACAGCATGAGACCACCCCACCATTACTAGGGGTCATTTGTCCTGGCCAAATTTTTCCTGTTTGATTATTAAAGCATTTCACTCTGGAGAATTTGTATGTCTTTAATGAGCAAAAATGAAGAGAATTTGAAGAAAACTGTGGTGTGGTGGTATTGGGGGTTTTTGTGTGTAATAAGCTGACTATTTCTCCTTTCCATTGAAGGGCTTTCACCATCATGACTTTGAGCTGTCCTGTACTCTCCCCTTTGCCTCTGAAGAGCTGGAAAGTTTTTGAGTAAATCAGACCCTTTCTCTGGGCAAGAATTTGCTCTTGAACTCAAGAGTAACACAAAACCCAGCCAGGGCTGAACTTAGCAGGAGAGCTAAAAATTCCAGCGTGCTGCAATGATGCTGTATGCCCAAGTAACTCAATAACCTGCTGAAAACAGGAATTCCTCTCACCAGTCCCCTTCCTTAGTCAGAGCTTCTGTGATGCAGACCTATAAAGCCCACAGGGAATAGTGTGGCAATTTTTGCATGGCCCAAACCCAGTGTTTGCTGGAGAACTGTTGGTGTTGTGGGAAGGCATTCATCCTGTTGGTTTAACCTCTCCTTGAGGAGCTGAGTTGCTGATGGGTGCTGTTAGTGACACGTGCACAGACTTGAAATCACGGTGGGACCAGAGGCCTTGCCCCACTTGGCTTCTCTGTGCCATCAGAGAAGAGTTAAATCCATTTCCCACCAGATATTTATGATTGCTTTGCAACACAAATTGAGGGACACGCTCATACAATCCCAAACTTTGCTGTTAGGTCTTAACTCTGAGGTCCTGTTTCCATGTGGAACTTGCAAAGTGTCAGGGCAGGAGTAGCCTGGGGCCTCCAATTTGCTCAGAGAGAGAGTTATCAAAATATACAACATTAATAGTTATTAAAGCATACAACAGTGATTGCTACAGGAAGTAGGAAGGGTTTTGACTTGGAGAGAATAATTAGTCTAAGTCTGGGCAGAGTAAAGGATGAAAACATGAATTGGAGAACGCAATGAGCCATATTTTTGTTTCCTGTAAATTGGCTTTGCCTTCAAATGAACTATTCTACACAGACAATTTACTTCGCTATGTTAATTTTTGACTATTAATTTTTTTTTAAAATACAATCCACTCCCAAGGTCTGGATGTCTCCAGACAGTCTAGTTGGTTAGTTGTGCTGAATTCCAGGCCTGATGTCAGTCTGAGCATGACTTCACATGCTGGGGCCTCCAACAGGTCTGTGAATAGCAAACCAAAAGGAAAAAGCAATTCTAATAATTCAAATTGGCTTGCTTTCTTCTCTTGTTAAATTTTCATGATTTAAACTCCTTTAAGGTACTAGTGTGACTTCACTTCAGAGCTTGTAGGTAATAAAAAAGCTTAAGAGTCCAAAATGACATATCTCCCATAAAGTGCCTTGATGTATTTTTAAAAAGCTTTGCAAAATTCTACTAATGAGCCTACCAGTGACAAGCAGGTAAAGGGCAAGGTGATGTCTTCCCAGTTTGGGCTGCTCCCTGCCCAGCAGTGTTTTGCTGTGCAGCTTTAGAGCAGATGGAGAAAGGAGCAGGAGCTTCCACGAGGGGTCTCACACTACACTGAGCATCTCCACATGAAAACAGATCCAGCTGCAGCTTCTGGGCACAGACCAAACAAAATTGTGGACCTCTCACTTATAACTGTGATAAGAGCAGGTTAATGGAGCTGTTGTGAGAATCTGAGAAGAAGAAAAGGCAGGTTTGGGAATGGCACCTGTCAGTGCCAGGCTGGAAAAAGGAAGGAGAGGTTAAAGCTCCTCCAAGTGACCCCACCAGCCCTTAAGCAGAGCAGGAGAGTTAAACGAAACTAATAAATTCCAAAGGATTGCTGAAGCCCTGTTTCTTGCTCGGAGAACAGAAATAGACAGATGAAACACAGAAAATCTTATTTTAGTGCATAGAAAAAGAAGAGATGTGGCAGAGCAGAAGAGTTTGACTTGTTGGAGGGTGTCTTACCTCATTATAGAGAGACAGTTTTTGTAGGAGATGGAAATGCTTCCAAATACTCTACAAAAAATACGAGACAAAAACTTCAGGAGAGGTACATCCCCTTAAGTTTAAGGCCTCTTCTCTTATGGCTATCAGCAAAATTTCTGAATGCAGAATATTGATATTTAGATCTGGTTTAGAAATGAAGGAAACTGAGGCACGGAGCCCCTCAACTGCAGGCTCTGTACCCAGGGTCCCGGGAGCTGCAAGACACAAGGTCTTCTGGCTGCATCTCTGCTCACTTGCAAACAGCTCAGCTTTACCCACTGGCCATGTCCCTGGGGATGCATTCACCACCTAAACCCCTTCTTTTCCTCTCCCCTGCTCCTGTGCAGAAGCAATCAGGTGCCCAAAGGCTCCTCTTGCAGCTTCTCAGGAAAAACCTTTAATTAATGGCCCCAAGTTCCTGTCGTATCTATTTATGGGAAGGAATTAATGATCTTAATGTCTGTGAATCACAGAGCATGGTTAGAAAGGCCACTCAGAGAACTGTCTGAGGAACATTTAGATATTCCCTAAATAAACCTGGGGATTTTTTTTTCCCCCTCCTGGCCTCTGTAAAAAGCACAGGCTGCATCTATGCAGTTAATGAAATTTCCTGCTGATTGGACCCTAAACAATTACTGCATCTTCTGGTTGCTAATAGCTGGGCTGCTAAGAAGAGAAGAGGCTCTATTAAGAGACAGGGACCCAACTGAGAGCATCACAGCTGATGTCAGCTAATGCCCTCTCCAGTGTACACCAGGAGTTCAACCTGTGCATGCCTGATTAATCCCAGTGTGAGGCACCTGCAGCACTGGGATGGCGTTAATCAGACCCAGCACACTACCCATGGTGATGGGAAGGATTTCTCAGCTGCAGAGAGGCAGATGCTCATCTATTTATTAGCAGCAAGTTCATCACTTCATCATTTCCCAGTGCAGATTAACTAGTAGACAAAAGGTTGCTTCTGACAGCTTTTTGGGCAGCTATTGTGGCTAAAAGAAAGCCTCTGTGACAATGTTTTGTTCTTCCAAAATAAGTGATGCGGTTCTTTCTCTTAACAACAAAACAAAGTGCTGCCAGCAGTCTGGTGTTTCTGAGGAACCCAGCAATAATGAACAGAGAGATGAAGCCCAAATCTTGGGAGCGATTTTGTGCAGTAAATAACCCGAACAGCACAGTGCTGAGGCTATCAGGATGAACACACACTTCTCATTGGTAAGAGGATCTGGAATAAAAATAGAGAGTTGTTACTTTTGTCAGCAAGCAGCACCACCACTTCCCCCTGCCCCACAGATGGGCTGTGTCTGAATCCCTCACCCAGCTGGTTTTAAGGGGGGAGGATGAAGAAGGGAAACTCAGCTTGACTAATACAGCTGTTATTTATCCCAGGGCTCTGCTCCTCCCTTCACTGGCTCTTCAGGTCCTCTGGAAGCCTCTCCCAGGCACTGTTCCTCTTCCTGAGTCTGTGGTTTCACTCCTTGGACAACAAAATATGCTGTGAAAGGTATGCAGAGAATAGAGGCTGTAAGCTGTGTCTTTGCTTGTGGTCCATAGTAGCTCAAGCGTGTTAGTATTCAAGATATGCTCTGAGGTTCCTATTTTCTGCAGTGAGAATGGTAAATCTGTGGAATTTGGGTGATATTTGCCATGAGGTTTATAATATGATGTGGATTAAGCCACTCAGTCTGTCACAGATTTGTTTAGTAGATATATATGTACTTCTGGTGGCACAGAAATATTCTTGTGCCACCAGATACTGAAGTGGGATGGGAGCCACCTGAACATGCTGGAAAGGAACTCTGGTGGTGAGTTCACGTGACTGTTGTGTTGGGTGGATTTCACGTGGTCTCCAAAATGCTTTGAATCTGGTGTCCTCCAAGAATGGAATAGCTCATTAATCCTGGCAGAGCTTTTACAAAGCTGGTTAATATTGGGGTTTCTGGCACTGTCAGTATATTTCTTCTTGTGCATTGGTGCTTAATCTGCAATGGAGCTTTTTTTCAGAGTCCTTTTTTTCCATTTATATTGTAATATTTTCCTAAATCTTGCAGCATTAAATTAACACTAGGGTGTGAAGGACGCTTTTTGTTTTTCCTTTTCATTCCTGTGGTAATGTTCTGTAGAGTGACTTTCTTCTGCTTATTTCATTAGAAAAAATAACCCTTTACCACTTTCTTCCAGCTGGGCTTCACCACTGCAAAATTGATCCTGTTTGCTCCAGAACCAAATGTCCTTCTTTCCCTGATGGCAGGAGTTTACAGAGATATCAGCTGGCTGTGCCTTTTATCTTGGAGATTACATGGCTCTCCAAAGCTGAGTGCCCAGAGGGCTTTCTGATGTGTATTGAAATTATCTTGTTGACTTGATTGGGATGAGGAGTTTCCCCAGCAGATGCTCTGGAAAGAAAGTCAGCAGGGACTGAAAAACAAATAGGGTTTTCTTGTACTTCGTTGGTTTCCTGTCAAATATTTTGATTTCCTTTATTGCTCTAAGGCTCAGCTCTGATTTTAATGGAGCTGTGGGTAAGGTGTGTTATCTATCACACTAAAGCTCACATTCCCAAAAGGAGCATCTTTTTGCTTCAGCACCTCTGCCATCTAAACACTTCACTTTCCTTTTTAAACCTCTTCCTTATCTCTGCCATGTATTTTTGTTTGGTTTTCTGCCAAGTTAGGTCTTCAGTGTCTCTTCCTTCTCTTTTCTGTTTCTCCTGCAAAGTTTCACTGCATAATTTTCCCTGCTTTATCTTCAAATATGACTTTAATGCACAGTCCCTGGGGACTCCCTGCTGGGAGAACAAGAAGCAGCTATTTGAAGCATTAGGTTGTGCTTTACTGAGGTTGAATTGTCTGCTCATTAGAGAACAGGATTATTGTGTGGCTACCAGAGAATAACAATAAAGGTGGTGGGTGCTTCTTCCTCCCCTTTGCTCTGCAGCTCTACAAGAGCAGCTGCTTCAGGTGCCAGGTGGTTCCTCTGCTCCTGCCTGTGATGTGCAGCTCTCTGTGCTCCCAGTCAGAGCTGGAGAACCTCTGTTGGTTAATCAAAGACCATTTGAAATAACATGATGGGTATTTAAATATAATCACGTTGTGGTTATGCAATTCCTTGTGCTGGAGTGTAATCCATCTCCTCTGGCTGGAATGCACAAGGGTTTTTTTGGCTGCTCAAACACAGCTCTCTGTGCTCCGCGATAAAATGCTAATGGGGCAAAACACGGGAAATGCAAATCACACGGACGTGGAATTGGGCATGAGAGGATGATGAGAGATTGTTCTGATTGTGGGGCTGTGTTCAATTAAACTGTGACTCCAGATCCTGTAGAACAGGACTGGGTGTGTATTTGAGGATGTTTGACAGCGAGGGCCGTCAGGACACACTGGAGAAAGATGCTGGTAGTGATTTGTTTACTCATGTAAGTATCTCTTTTCCTTGCTAAGGACTGGTGCCAGCTGCAGCCTGTGATTTCCTCTCCAAATTTGCATAGGGGAGGAGGGAAAGTGAGGAAAGAGATTGATTTGACAAGACACTACTTTGGATTTATCGATAGGAAACCAAGATCCATATGACAGTGAGGGCTTGTGAAGATTTAAGACTGTGCCCTGTAGTTTTTAATATTATCATCTTCTCCTTTATAAGGGAACTTTTTGCTGTCAGTATTTCCTACTGGATAAGATGGCAAAGAACAATTACACATGGGAATAATTTTTAAAAAGATGATAGGAGGAAAATTGTGTGGCTTTGAGCTTGGGGAAACCCTATGGCAGCATCTTGTTAAAAGTGCAGGGCTGTCTGAGGTGTTTCTGTATCTCATCAGGTGCTGGGAAAAGGTCCCTGTGAGAGCCAGCTTTCCTTTCTCCCTCTGATATTTCATCCTGCCTGTCCTCAGTAGGGTGGGGAGGTGGGAGGTTGGGGTGGGAGGTCTCTGATGGCTTTAAGGGGAGCCTTTTCCAGGGGTTCTGGTAAAAGTAGTTCAACAGCTCCAGCAACACTTGTAGGGCTGTTAATCTTCCACATACACTTCAGACAGCCATAAATACATTTCTTAACATTATGGGCTGGTTACAACAAATGCAATTCTCAATTATATGTACAGATCTAATGCTCAGCCTAGAAACTTCCAGAGGAAATGTATATAATATATATGACCACAGATGTGCATATGGACACACATAGATATATTTTCTGCTTCTGTGTGGCTGAAACACCCTAAATGAGTTTGAGTAGTTTCAGTAACCAAATCTAAGGCAAAAGGGTTATCAATTATGCTGTGAGAGCAGGGGAAGTTTTCCAAGTGGAAGGTCCCTCTGGATTATGGATGCTTCTCTTGCACCTCCTTTCCACTGATAAGGGACAGTAATAATAAATCCCTCTAAGATTGCTTTTCCCTGGGTGGGAAGTTGTGTAGATGAGAGGCTGCAAGCTTGATCTGTGATGCCACTTGCTGGGAATAGTGAGCTTCAGTAAGGAAGAGGAAAACTGGAGTGGAATGATGGCTTTAACAAAACCCAACCCAATCTTTCTGCAGAAAGAGTCAGCTAAATTAGAGCAACATGTTCCTTTTAGTAGTATGAGTCTCACAAGCTGCATAACTCAGGCTAAGAAAGAATCCAGACCCAAAGATTGATTTCCCCTTGCTGGTGTGTAACCATCAGCACCTGCTGCTCCAAACACATTTGAAACTCATTTGGTTTTATTATTCACTTTTCTGCTGAGGGTCTGGATGATGCCCCACGCTACTGTGCAGCCTTTCCCTCAACATCTGGGTCTGATGGAGATAAGGGGTGTGAGGCACCTCCAAAGGTGGAAAAGAAGTTTTGGGTTTAGAAATGTTCAATTTGTGTAGGAACTTCAACAAATCTTCTGGGCTCCCATTCATCTGAATATGTAATTTCGTTTGGTTATTTGGCTACCTGGGATGGCTTTGAGCAGTTGTTTTACCACAACATTCTTGTGGTCTGTGCCTGACCTCTCTGTCCTGCTTTCTCTTATTCCATAGAAATGGCAATAAAAGGGGCAGCTTAAAAATGTGGGGGTTTTTACCACAGGTTTTTATAATAGCTGTCTTCTACAGGAAGAATGAGTGGAAAGTCATTGATGAATACAATAGATAATCAACCTGGCTGAGTTCTAAAGGATTTCTTACTTCAGGATAAGCTACACCAGCAGGCACATTTTCCTTTTCTTTTGTATTTTATTCATCTGTCTGTCTGTTTTCTGTCTTTTGTCTGCAAGGTGCTTTTGGTAAGAGATCAGTCTTGCGAAGATGAAACAATTTCCATCCTTCAAAATCTGAAAGTGCAAAGAATTACTGCGAAACTCTTTGAAATAGATTTCTGCTGAATTAAAAGCCCTGTTGGGGGGAAAAAAAAAATCATAAGGCAGCAGGAAGATACTGGCACCAGACAGCTGAGCTGATGTAAGAACTCAGTTATCCATGGTGTAGCATCACACTGTGCAGGGGGTGAGGTGGAGCAAGTTCCCTCTTCAAATGGGAGTTGGAGAATGAAGCAGAGAAGCAGCTGGAGAGGATTTGGGTAGAGCTGTCTTTGGGGATGATTCCTTGGTATCTGCCTCTTTTTTCCTGTGCCCCTTGAATGCAGACCCTGACCTAACCAGGAGCTGCTGGTTGGAAAGTGATCATTTCTTTCATCTTTTTTCTCCCTCCTCACCCTTTCCCCAGCAGAAAGTATTGACTTCTTCCAAACACAGAGAAACCACAGATTTTTCAACCAAGTGCAAGCATTTTTGTGGGGTGAAAAAGATGGAGCAGATTCAAGTCCAGCCTCCTCGTAGAAGGTAATTCTGCTAAAAAATGGGGGTGACTTTATAGTCACTGTGAGAAATGAAGGCTCTTTTATTGAGCTAAAGCCTGGTATCTAATTCTGGACAAAAATCTCTGAATGTGATGGAAATTTTGACTGAGTAAGGACAGTGACATGTGGACTCAGTAAGGTTCCTTGTTCTGACTCTGCTTTTCAAAGTGTGCTCTGACACTGGCTGTCACCTGCCAAAATCTTTCAGATGAAGAATTCCTTTTTTCCCCTTAAAATGAAGGCAGCTGCTGCCTCTCACTTTAGCACTGATTTGGGTGTTTTGTTTATAGTTAGCTTTAATCAGAATGAACTGTCTAGTTCTGCTGCTTCTCATCCTGGCTCTGGTTTCTGATTTTCCATGTGTGCCCTCATCCCAAAGGCCGGTCTGTGCCCTTCCATGGAAAGTGGTGTTTCTCACCATCTTCAAATCCATGTATCTAGCACGCATGAGACCTTTTTATATTTGTTCTAGAGTCCTTGTGAATCTAGGGAAAGCATGGAAACCTTTGAGCTTGCAAAGTGTCTGGTTAAATCTTGTCCCATTACAGAGGAGTTGTGATGGAGAGGCAAAACCTCTCTTCAGGTCAGTGGTTTCAGTGGGAGTGGAAGCAACACAAATGCAGCAGAAATCACAATTAATGATTAATAACTGAAAGGGAGGGCTTGATTTCTGCCTTTGCATTATGAAGAATAATGAGGAATATTTTAGTGTGAAAGCTGCCTTGGAGCCTGGGAGTCTTTGATCCTTGGGGGGGCAATGGGAGCACTCGGCTCTGTACAAATGCTGTTGGAAAATCCACAGGACAAATGCAGCTATTTCACAAGTCATTTCCCAATTTTCATCTTTTTCTCATTTCTGCCTGATTAGGGTTTTCTCCAAAATGTGAAAATTGCTGCTGATCTTTCCAGCTGGAGAAGGTAAATCACTTATTTGAAGCTGGGCTGTCTTGCTTGCCTATTTGAGCAGTTTGTCTTTTAAGGAGTTGCTGGGATCCTTATCTTATTTCAGCCCCACTGGCTCAGTGCCATATCCACCCTGTGGCAATTTAGGAATTCCCTGCTCATCTCTGCTACAGCTCTTTGGGATTTTCCTAGAAGTGGGAGCCTCCTTTGAGATTTTGCTGGAGAGATCAGCCATGGAACTTTAGATGGCAACAGAGGGGTTTGAATTCCTTTTGTGCTATGGTTTCTCCTTAGCTTGGTATCACCTCTTATGGGCCAGGATGACTTTGTACCAAGTCACTTGGATCAGAAAATAAGGGAATGAGAGTCTAACAGCACCCAGTTCTCAGCTTAGCAGGTGTGGAGGTTCTTTAGATGTCTCTGCATTGTCATACTGAAGTAAGGGGCATTAATGTAACGTGTAGGGATTTTCAGTGCCACAAGCTCTTTGCAGGGTCACAACAGTGCAGTTGCTGCCTGGAGTCTTTCTCAAATGCTCTGGAGTCTGGCAATGGTGCCCCTGTGCTGCCACGGTCCCTGGTGGCCTCAGCTGGCCTCTCCTGTGTGTCTCTTTTATCACAGCTTCCAGCAATGCATGTGGTTCACTTCACCTTTCAGATAGCATTGATTTCAGAGGAGTGATTCTTATTTCAGACCTCTCCCTTTCTGTGTGATAAGGAAACCTATTTTTTTTTTGCTTACAAGATTATGTAGCGTACATTCTTTGGAGGGTAATTTCACTAATTCTCCCTCAGTACACTGACAGCACAATTATCATCTCACTTGACAGCTGTTCCCTTGAATTTTAAATATCCAAAACACATCCAAGGGCACTGGAGGAATTCGGTGGTATTGCTGTCTGTTGCTAAGAAGTGTTGAGCATTTCTGGAAGGGGAAAGGATTTCTGTGATCCCAGGGAAGACATTCCACAACATGTAGGTGGCAGCTCTCTGATAAGAAGGGATTTGGGAAATATTATCAGATTTAAGAATGAAAACTACAAGCAGTGAATTACCAGAAAGAGCAATTAGGAGCAAAGGAGATAAAGCAGAGAAACAAGGAATACTTTGCTTTGACTTTCCTTCACAGCACGAGCTGGTCCTGCCATGCACTGGCCATTTCCAGTGTGATGTGGGAAAAGGAGCTGAAGTATAATCAGACCCTGTGGGTGATCCCACAGCTGTTCCCAGTGACATTGATGCCTGTTGGACCCTTGAGCAAATCTTTGACATCCAGCCAGCAACATGAATGAGGAACTTGTCAGTTGGAGATTCAGTAAGTGAAACCTGATTTTTTGACAACCCAAACTCAAATGTGGTATTTTGGAGATGTTGTTTTAACTGTGTGCTTTCATGGGATGGGGCTGAAGCCCTGACAGCAGGCAGATAACAAAGGGTAAGACCTCAGCATCTCCAAAGAGTTATTTCTCTGTCATCCATCAGTTCTTTTCTTCTCCCTCTCACTAAGATCCTGCTTAGTTTGTTCAGCAAAATGGGGAAAAAAAAGGATCAGCACTTTCAGAAGGAGCCATAGATACAAATCTCATTATGCTTCACTTGTTTGGGTGTCCCTGAGATAGGAAGCATTGAAGACTCTTAACCTCAGGAAGTTTTTACAGGTCAAGCTAATTAAATCAACCACATGAGTATTTGCAAGTAAAAAGCACTGGGAATCACTAACAGGTATAAAAAACTCGATGCCTTATGGTGAATTGTGCCCTATCATTTTTAATGCAGAAAGCATTAATCTTTCCTCCCTGAAGGCCAAGACACTTTGCCAGAGATTCAGGGAAAAAAAGTTGGGACCTCTCCACTGCTTGTGGTGTTTCCCCTTCTTGCATGGAAAAGTCTTTTTGTGGTACCTGTAGCATCTTCTGTATTAACTGATGAAACATGAGATAAGGAAACAAACGTTAATGAGATAATTTCATTTAATCCAGGGCTGAGGTCTACCTCCCTGTTGCCTTGGAGAAAACACAGCTCTTTTCTGGAGGGATGTGAATGGGATTTGCCTGAAAAGTGCACTTGAGTTTGTTCTGCACCTTTCCAGCAGCTCGTGCAGCTTCTGGTTTAGGATCAGAGCAGGGGGTCTCTCTGTTCTTCCTGCATCAGAAATATGGACATGTTTGCCAATAATTGAGTTTTCTGTTCCTATTTGACTTAAAGTTGAGGCCAGAAAGCTCAGGTTTATGGTACCCACTTAGCAGGAGAGAGGGTTTAAGATGAGGAAGCATTTTTACTAACACTGGTTGCAGAAGGGTGCTTAGGAGAGAGCCCACCTTGGTGCAGAGCACTCATACCAAAACCCACATTATGCTCCTGAACAGGCTGGTGGGATCCTGCAGCCCTTCCTGGGAGGGTCAGCAGCTGCAGTGATTAATATTTGATCAGTGGGAATTGTGGTTATTCTCTGTGTTGCTGTGAGAAGGACGACTCTGTGCGATGACAGACTCTGGCTTTTTGTGCATTCTGTTTGAGCACTCCTGCAGAACGTGCTGCTGGGCAGCCTGAGGATCAAGGACTAGAAAGGATTCATTCTTGTGAGCTTTCTAACCAGTATTCACCAAAATTGGCAAGAGTTTCCCATCATTACCCAAAATTAATATCATTTGTTCCTCATTCCCATTGCCAAGGAATGAGCCCGTGTCCTGACCAGCCCTTCTGATTGCCAGTCACTTATTTGATTCCCCCCCTTTCTGATAAACTGAAACTGCTAACATCCAGCATCTTCCTTCTTGGCTGGTTTAATGGCATTACTTTTGCTCTTGAATCTTTGTCCCAGCTTAAACTTCTGCTCTCCAGTACAGCTGCAAGGTTTCCCCAGGTTTCTTCCTTTGAGGAGATTTTTGTCCTCATCTCCTATAGATGATGTTGCAGATGGAAGGTTTCCATTTCCCTTCTGTGCTCTGGCTCCCTCCCAGCAGCATCAACAGCAAGTCTGCTGTTCCCCACCCCCCAGCAGCAGGTAGGAGCAGTTTCCTAATGGATGCACACTGATATCTTTCCCTTTGGAGCACAATCTCTTTTGTAATATTATGAGCTACGGTGATTGTTCAGGCCTGTGTTTGCCATTGTACACGTTGTACTTACTGTGCTTTCAGCCTGTGCAATCAGCAGGATATGGAAAGGATTCTTTGGCACCTTTGCTTAGTGATTAGTATTTGTATAGCACTTGAAAGCTTAAAATGCTTTAAGAGGGATAAGTAGTGTTATTAATAATGACATGCTTTACTATACAGAATGGAGCTTATGCATATTTGTGGTGATAATCCCCAGTCTTCTCTTTATCAAACACTGTTGTCTTTGTGATCTGCTTCCAGCTTATCTTCCTCGCACGTGTCAAAGCACTTTTCAAGCAGCTTTTCTTCTTCCTCTGATTAAAGGCACACACACAATAAAAGATTCCCCTTAACACAGAATTCAGCCTTCAGGTTTCAGTGACCATGCCCAGATGTGGTGGTCTCTAAGCCATGTTCAGAGACTTTGATCTAATCAGGTTTCCACTAATCCCTCTGTCTATTTCTGACCTAAGATCTGCCATCCATTAAAACCCATTTTGTTTTCAGCAGCATTTGGGGTTTGATCTTCCTGGAGGAGTGCTTTCCTGTGTCCAGGTAATGTTTCATCTGTGCTTTTTACAAACCAATTTATTTTTTATGTCACTCCCTGTAGCTTCTTGTTGGAAAATCAGCCTTGTGGCTGAGGAGGAAATTAATAGAGACATGGAGAACATTTTTCTTAATGGCTGAAGCATAGTTAAGGCAGAGCTTTTCCCCTTCTATCTCAAGTTGAAAAAGCTGTGTGAATTTTGTGCGTACTTCTCCGCTCGAATTTTGAAGAGATTAGGGCAGGAAAGATATCTGGAAGAGATGAGTTTTGATGGAGTCAGAGTCTGTGTTTTTTAAGTGACCATTGTTCTCCTTTGGCAAGGGCCCCTTTCAACCCCCAAAATAGCTCCATGCTCAGTAGCATGTTGGCATCAGCAGCCTTCAAAGTGTTTTAAAATGTACATGAGCCAGCAGAGGTTCATTGCCAGCCACTGCCCTTGGGTGTTTTTGTAGAACCTGCTCAGGTTTCCAGCGCTGGTAGCAAAATATTGGTGTAATCATGACCTGCCTGCTGCTCTCCCAGGAGACAAGAAAGAGAACAACATTTCTTTGAGAAAGAGAGGCACAAAATGTCTAATCTGGGTAGCATGGCATCTGAGTGGAGTTATCAGCATGACTTAGAGGAGGGGTTAATTCAGAGACAGCTGAGCAGAAACTGAATTACTCAGGTCTTCCTCCTCCAGCCTGGGTCACTCTTTGCTCCAGGCCACCAATTTTCATGGAGCAGAGTCCTGAGCATGTGGCCAGGGAAGCAGAGTGGAGATGTGGGGCTGGTTTCAGGGCTAGACCAGAAACCAGAGCCATCAGTCCTTGTTGTGAGATGGAGATTCTACTTTTAGTCAAATCTTGCATATCTAAGTGTCCATTTTATAAATATTTTGCCCTGATGGATAAAGCTGTTGAGCATTTCTTCTTCTTCTGCACTCAAGTGGATACTGAGGATATTCAGGTCTTGCAAAAATTGGTTGCCTTCAGTTGATTATCCAAAGTGACTTTTCAAATCCTGTGCCTCCCTCCCATTCTGACTGACATCCTGGGGCACCTACACCTGGCCTAGGCACCTGCTGCCAGTGGTCTGAAATGCAGAAAAGGCTTTTCCCTCCTGTACACATGAGATTTTTTTTGTATATAATCTCCTTTTTGACCTGATTATCTTAGAACTTCCAAGATTCAATACAGCAAAGGCCCAAGAAATGTGAAAATACCTTAGTGGAGTGTGCTGAAGGGGAGATTCAGGCCTTCAGAGAAAATGAATTTTTTATTTTTAGAACTATGTGATGACCAAAATTAAACTATCAAAGCCTGGCCAGTAAGAAAATCAGCAATATTGGGTTGATGCTTCTCTTTCAATTACCTGCAGCATGTTCAGAGGCTTGAGAGTAAACAGCAATTCAAGCTGCCTACTGCTCAGAGGCTTTAATTAACCCTAATGATAATTGCAGAGTGTGTGTTGCCATTTTGGGCAGCAATTACACAGCTTATGTGGGGATTCTTGTGCGGGTGAAAAGTGGTGTGGGGAAAAAGCCCCTGGTATCTGAACATATATTCATACACTTGTTGCTAAACTTGGATTTTATTAGAGAGAGGAATCTGCTCTCAGCCCTGGGAGCACTGAACATCACAAAGTCCTCCTGCCATGCACGCTCAGGCCAAACAGAGCCTGGTTTGGTGTTTGGTTTTATTCTGAAAAAGCAGACTGATCTCTCTGCTCAGCATTTCAAGAATCTTTCTGAATGGGGACAAAAAGGCTGAATTTCCCTTGGAAACACATGAGCCTAGGGTTGGATCCATGTTGTTGCAAGAAACATAGGCTATTTCTAAGAGCACAAGCTAATAAAGGTTGGCCCCTGTGGGATTTAGGCTCCAAGATGCCTTCAGCTGTCTTGAAAAGCCCAGCTGAAATGGAGCTGGTTTGGAGAGCACAAACAGCCTCCTTCTGTGAGTGTTCTTACATCGGCCTGGCTTTATTAGTTTTGGAAGTTTTCTTGGATGCTTAGTGAGCAAACATCATTCCACTGACGACCAGCCTCAAGTGACCTCAGTAGCTTTTTTAAAATGCACCTTTCTTCTTCCTTCTCCTCTGACTTCATCAGAATTAAAACAATTCAAGGCTCATGGTGTGTTAATCTCACCTTAAAAATAGAGTTCCAGCTCCTTGGGGTTCCTGTTGTCTCTGTTGTAGGGAAGTTCTCACAAGTCTCCTGCTCGAAAGCATCCCTTCTTAAAAAGGGAGCATTTCAGTTTCATTTCAAGAGGCTGGAAATGGTTCCCCATTTCTCAGTGGGAAAACTTGCTCAGAGTTCATTTTTGTTTGTGGTTTGTTTTTTTTTTTTTCTTTTCCTGGACATATTTGATAGGCTTTCTTTGAGTGCTCTGTTTTTGTAACACAGACTGTGAAATCATCTCTAAATGTTCTAGCCCACATTTATCAGCAATCAAAAGCACAAAAAGGTGGATGAAAGCTGGATTATTTTGCTTTTGACTAGAAGAGGTTGGAAAAGAGCTAGTGCCATGGAGACACAAAAGAACCCTCCTTACAAAGGCTGTTGTGAAGCCAAAACTGTGGACACTTTGAAAACTAGCTAATGGCCTTATTTCAAAAGTCAAAGCAACACAGCCAAAACATTTCTGGTTTTTCTGCTTTCTGATGTTAGAAAACATATCAGATGGGCAAGATTTTCGATAGGTAAATTTCAGGAAATGCTTTGCTCCAAAGGATCAAATGGGACAGATGCATTAATTATTCATAAACCCTGAGTTGTGCTTATTGCTTGGAAAGGATGAGAACAAAGCTAAAAGAAGATAATCCTTTAGAAGCTTGTTAGAGGTTCTGTATTTGGCAGAAACATTTCCTTAACCTGCAGAGATCATGAGGTGGTTTAATAAATCTTCACCTCTATGCTGTGTGCTGGTCTTGGGTAGAAACAGGCTGATGCAAGCTGAGGGGAGAATTTGTTATTTAATTCATTTTCAGTATTCCTTCAGCCTTAGGACTCTTGCACAGGTGACTTCTATTTGAACTATGAGTGTCACTTGGTCTGACACCCTTTGGGGACATCCTGAGCAGTCTTTATAATAATTTGGATGTGAGATGAGGGAGACTCAAACAGAGCAATAGAGAAAACTCTGAACCAATTACTATGCTACCACAGTACTCGTTTTTATCATTTCCAGTTCAAAGGGAGATAAGGACCCTTTTGGACATAGATTGCAGTTGCTGGGTGTCAGTATAAATACATTTCTTGGTGACTATTCCATGCTGGGGCTTGGAAGGTTGGCGAGTCCTGTTCTGCATCAACTTCAATCAGGCACCACTTGTCCAATAAAAAGCCTGGAAATGATTCTGAGAGCGTTTTTCCCCCATGTGGTGCCTGCTGAGTATGTCCATATGTGCTGTGTGAATGTTCAAGAGAAAACCCCCCCCCCCCCCCAAAGCTCTGCTTTGTCATCACCAGTTATAAACTCTTCAACAGTGCTGATTTTTCTAGAATTTTGGGGGACAGCTCTTGCCTCTTACCATAACTTAAAATGATATCTAATCATGAAGAAGAAGGCCAAACTTGAAAGATAAAATTAGCATTCAAGTTCCACTGGTAATGCTGACAGAGAAGAGTGCTTTGAGCAGCGTGCTTTGAAGTAGCCCAGCAAGGTGAGTGTACCCCGAGGTTATAATAAATGTGGGAACTTTGTAATTATTCCTGGCTATTGTATGGTAATCAGAAGTGCAGACTTGCAAATGACTGAGCCACTGCTGTGCTATAGCTATTTTTTTCTCTCTGCAGTTCTGCCAGGAAAAGACCATTAATTAAAGCTTCAGTGCTCCGATCCTTCACTCCAGTCTCAGAAGTTGTGTTTTCTTCTCTCTCTTTCCTCCTCTGCTCATCTCCCAGAGTTTACTCATTTTCAGGATTGTACAGTTTTCACCTTGGAGTAGTTCAGACTCCAGCAAGTCTTTGAAGCTTGTGTGTCCCCACAACATGGTCTTTCAGGAAAAATCCCTGTTCATGCATCCTGGTGACCTTTAGAGGTAAAATGTTCTCATTGCAGTCTTTTTTCACCATAAAATAACTGGGTGAAGCTTCTGAGCATCAGTGGAACGATTACATTAACTGTTTTTGTCATGCTGAGTCTGGGAAATGGTGCTGGATGTTGGAGGTGTGTTCTGGATTGTGCTGTAAAGGGAAGGATTTGACTTTTGGGGCTCTTTTCACATCAAATCAGAAACAAGGGATCTGTTTTTCCTGGTTTTTTAGGGTGGTGGTCTTGCCAAACAATGTGTCAAAACAATGTAATGAGGCTTATCAGCAAAGAAAAACTAAGGAGGAGTTGTATTTCTGGTCTTAGTGACTGATTTCATTGCACCTCTTTCCTTCTTTGTTCATCTCAGGTTTTATCTCCATCCCCAGATCTGTCTCCATGGCCTCAGGCAGGGTGCAATATATCTACAGCTGTAACATTTTCTGTTGTTCAGTATTTTTTGTTGGTGCAATAAGTCCTATTTGGTTTAGGAGGACATGTGTCTGTGGTGTGTTTCTCCTCAGTTTGCCCTGAAAAACTGGCTGCGTAGCAGCACGATAAATTTCCCAGGACAAAGTCCTGTGTTTGTGACATAAAAAAAAAAAAAACAAACCAGACTGTGGAAGCAGATTGGATGGGAGTCGATTAGGGGCCTTTATTGTCAGCTGTTGATGAGCAAAGGAGGAGGATGTTGTCAGATCTCTCCACGAACCCATGAATTAGGATGCCTGGCTATAACTTGTCTTGTCGCTTCTTGTGCTAATGGTGAAGTATGGGCACATTCAGAGCTGGAGGTGACAGTGGCACCTGGGCCAGTTTCACTGAGATAGATGTGGGAAGAGGAGCCTGGAGTGTGCAGGGGCAGCAGGTGAGTGCTGGGATTGGAGTGGTTGCCCCCTGGCCCTGCTGGCTGTCCTTGCTCGCAGCTCTGCCCTCCAGCACTTCCCATCCTGTCCTTGCTCCTGAGTCTTTGAGGGTGTTAAGTTGATGCTTCTGACAGGCAACCAGGTTAACCTGAGGCATCTTTTACTCAGCCTGGCTATGCTGGAGTTTGAGCTGTTGTTTGTGGTGCACAATGGGCTCCCCAGAGTAAGCTATTGACTGCAGCAACAATAAGCATCTTCTGAGGAGTCTCACACCACTGCTCTGTGAGAGGGTTGCGTGATGCTAATTGCTCTGACTCAAGGGCAAAGCAAACTTTAATTTATAAATTCATTATTGCACTGTAGTAATGGTCTTTATTGGCTTCTCACAGGTAATTGTACTGCTGGAAACTCCTCTGATCAGGAACAAAATTATTTATTAGCAATGAGTCAAAACCAGTGAAGCATTAACTCTGCACACGTTGGTAAGTGGAGTAATTCATCCAAGCTCCAAAATATTAATTTATTGACACAGTGTCCTGTAACAGCAGTAAGGGAGGCAGCTGTGGGTCCAGAGAGAAATAGATTGGATGCACACCCGGAAATAGGGAATATTGCCCTTTGGCAGAAATTTCCCAGCCTGTTGTGAACAAAGACCCATCCTCAGATGTTTCAGGGCTGTGAGGTTCATCCCTCTTTGCTGGCTCTCTCTTGGACCACTGAAAGGTTCCTGCCCTGGAATATGTGGAGTCCTCAATAACTCAATGAGTGTTTTGAAACAACTGAGGGTTGTCACTGGCAAGTGGTTATGCTGCCACAGATGCCCAGCCAAGTTCTTTGGAATTTTAAATAGGATGCAATTGAGCTACCTGGGCTAAACTGATACAGAAATAACAACAGCAAAGGGCTTCTGGTTCAGAGAGAAAAAATACCGAATGTTTTGAGGGCCTGAGTAACTAGGACACCATTTCCTTCTGAAACATTTCTGACATGATTTTGGAAAGAATTGCACTCCCCAACGAAATGCACTTTCATGTCTTTTTGGCTAGCATTTATTTTGTAATTATATTGTATGAAAGTCACATTTAGAGTCCCTAATGAGAATTTAAGATCCCGTTAGTCAAGCTGATCTAATGACAATGAGATATTTGATACTGATGAGACAGTGGAAAAGAAAGCATTTCTTATTAAAGAGCTCATTTATGCTTTCCAAATGGTCAGAAAACCTTGAGTAAATCTTCCCCTGGGTGTACTTTGAGGAAAATAACTGTGGGTTAAGGGCTGGGTGTTATTATTTGTCCATTCCTTTCTGTGAGCACCAGAGCTCACAGGTTGACATCAGAGCTGATGCTGTACATGGAGCACAACACCTGGGACTTCTGCTCTCACACTTGTGGTGAGGATTTACATGAAAATCTTTAATATTACAAGCAAAAAAAAAAAAAAAAGAAAAATCAGGATGCTTATTTTGATTATCAGTCCACATGTCCTAGAGACGGGTTTATCGGAAAAGGGAAGTTTTAAAGTTTTTGGGTAACTCCTCATGGGAAATGCAAGGGGTTGCTGAGGCACCAAGCTGACTCGAGGCTCTTCAGTGAGGGGAGCAGAGCACATGTTATATGGGGAAAGTGCCAGAAATCAGAGACTGAGAGTCCTGCTCTTGTCCTAGGAATAAGCAGCTGTAATGACAATCAATAAAAACAATTGCAGAGAAAGGAAGCAGCTGTGCCAAGGGTCTGGGGGACGTGAACCCCAAGCTGTGGATCAAATCTTATCTCAAGATGTGGGAAAATGAAGATTGGCTTTGAATGTTCCTCTCTTGGAGGAGTTTAGAGCTGTTCAGGATCTTTGGAAATTCACATCCAGAACTAGAGTGCACTCCAGGAGTCAGAGTTTAAGCATATTTTGGTTAGAAGACAAATTGCAGATGATGAAATCTCCCTTTAATAGTGGTGGTAATGTCTTGCAGTGGCCTATGGTCCCTTTCAAAATAAAATCAGGTCCAGCTTGAATCTTGGCTCATCCTTTTCTCCCTTTGAACTGTGAACTGCTCTTTGCCCTTTAAACTAGACTTGGTCTGCAAGAAATTATCTGGGGAAATGCTGGCAAGTGCTAACTTTTTCACAGCCATTTATAAATCTGCGTTCCAAACAAACAGAAGCAAATTTCTTTTCCTTCTCTAATGAATCCCTGGAGGGAGTTGTGGATTCTGCATATAAATGGGCTTTGCTCAGATTATTTGTTTTCAAGTGTTGTGTGTTGTCCCTCTCCTTGCTCGGCTCAGCAAAAGTCCAGTTGTGGATAGTCCCAGACTCTGGAAGACACTGGACTAGGCCCAAGTCATGTTTCTTGACTACTCTTTCTGAAATGCAGCAATAGCCTCTGGCTCCACTTTTCATTCTGTTTATTTGGAAGTCCACCCTCTGCCTGAGAATGGAATCCCTACAGGCAATTTGGTGATATCTTAATTTAGTTAAATGCTCGGGGTTCATTCTTTAATGTAAAAATTGATGATTATTGACAATCAGTTAGGGCAAATGTTGCACAGCTTTAAAAGAACCATCCCATTTTCTTGAGTTCAACAGCTTCAGTGTGGCCAAGCTCTCATGGATGCCCAGCTCCTTCATGAGTGCAGTAGGAATCATCCCAGCAGTGCCTTCCCCATGCCATATGGTTCCTTGATGCATTGGTCCTGATAATGTGCTGACAAACAGCAGGTGCCACTGGATGGAAAATCAGATATATGTAAAATGTTCCTCTCCCCAGCTGGACACACAAACGTTTTAGTTGTTAAATGGCTTTGTGCAGCGTGGTTTTCTGAACTGCAAAATGGTTCAGATGAGAGTTTGTGGTGCCATCTGAGGTAAGAAACAAGTAGGTGTTGTTTCCTTTCATTCGAGTTTGAGTCACTCTTAATCTTTGGCAAAGAGTTCAGGCTGTAGATTGTGTTTGGTGAATGTGTCTTGAATGCATCTGACCCCAGAGTACCGTGATGGTTGGTACATCAGGCTGAGAGGCTGAGCTGGTGCTGAGGCTGGAGTTTTACATTTTCTTTCCTCTTTAAGTGAACTATTTAAGCTCCTGTTCTGCTGGTTAGTTAGCCACGCAAGGCAGAGGCACTGAGGTCATTCACTGCCCTTTCTATCCAAGCAGAGGAGGGCTATTGTGTCTGATAATAGCTGTTAACACTGAGCTGCAGCAGCTTATTTCCTTCTTAGTCATTTGTGGTGCTCATCCATCAACCCCACTAAGGGAAACTAAAGAATAGAATTTATCAGTGATTTAATTCAGAAAGAGCCAGAGAGTGCATTAATGAGCCTATCATAATGGATGTTTTTACAATGCAGACAAAATATGGTTTAATATTAATAATGGCAGGGAAGAAATCAAAGGCCAGATTTTAACAGTTTTGACTGTACAAATAAGAAATCTCCTGAGAAAGCTGATGGGAGCTCCAGAGCCTGTGAGCCTTCAGGGGGGGCTGGGCAGGACCTGCTTTGTCCCAGCATGGCACCTTATGAAAGGATTTGCCTTGGTGGAGAAGAGCTTGGGATGCATCTACAGATAAGGAGGAAAATCAGTGGCATTTAGTGGCTCTTTGCTTTACATCAGAAACTCACTGCTCAGAGAGAAAATCTGGCTTCTTGGTTTCAAGGAGTGTGGGAGGCCAGTATTCAAAAGAAGTAGAGGAATTTGTGGACTACATTTTGATAGTACATAATAGGCAGGATAGTTACTGTTTGTTTTTAGTCACTCAGATCCTTCCTATTCCCTGTAAGAGCCATGAGATTCAGAATGGTTTGGATAACGTTGTTGTCAACACTTATGCACTGTTGAAATTGGGTCTGATATAAGAAGTGGCAGCTGTGCTACACAACTCTTTCCCCGTGTGGAAAAACTGTAGTCATTGTTCATGATGCTGCTAGAAATTTATTCCACATGGAAGGAGCTGTTTTTAAGAATGAGTCCAGGTAATTGGAAGAGGAGAAAGCCATAGGAGCTTCTAGAAGAAGTATCACTGGGCAGGCAGAAATTCTGACCCCATCTCAAACTGATCAAAATATAAAATCAGAAATATAAAATCTCTGCTTTTTTTCCTGGATGAGAGTTTTCCTGTATTATGAGACATCACTGCCTCTCCTGGGCAGTGTATTCTTAGCTATCCAAACAAGCACTACTGTCCAGATATGGGATCATATAATTATTAAGGATGGAAAAGACCTCCAAGATGCCAGATACCAGAGAGGCCTTAGCTGGGCAGGCAAGAAAACATTATTGCACCTCAATGGCATTTAAGAAATCACAAACAAATGTGGGGGTGAACCTGAACTTGCCACATATGAGGTGTTACCTCATGTGATATCCTCTGATCTCGGCGTGTTTGGGATGCTGCTCACTTCCCCTCCCTCTCTGTGCTGTCAGGGAGTTCAGAAAACAAGGAGAAAAAATCCCAAAGCCCTGCAGCATTCTGGTTTCTATGGCAGTAGGATGTGTTGCACATGTGTGCACAAATGCTTCACTCAGGATTTGTTATGATCAAGTTGGTGTCCTTATCTATTTGTACACCCACAAAGTGAATGTCCCTTTTGTGGCACTTTAAGCCTTTCATTCTTTAAGCTGTTTTCACTTCTCATCCTCCTTTACACATGCAGCAGTTCAGTGCATTCCTGTCAGGACGTGTGTCACCATCTCACTTCTGGTGTGGTGCTGTTAATGTAGAGTTGGGAAAAAGAAATAAATCACATAACAGGAGACCTTGGACTTGAGCAGCAAGTCAGTGTTGCTGAAGATCTGCCCGCAGGGAAAAGCAGGGAAGTATTTCACGTGGTGCTTAGAGCCTGCAGCACACAAGGATGTTACAATGTCAAGGTTTTATGTGTTGTGTTGTGTTTTGGGTTTTTTTGGTAAGTTTTTTTCCCTTCTTCTAAAAGATAATTTTAAGTTGGGCATCATTACCAATAAGACAGAACCCCTGTCTTGAGCTAGACATCATCCCCAGCAGAGCCTTGCCTTCTGCACAGCCTCCTATGCATTAGAGCCATGAACCACCCACACAGAAACCATGGAAGAACAAGAGATCTTTGAGTTTTGGGTCAGGTCTATTTCCAGAAAAGTCCTTTGTCCTCAGGCATTTCATTTGAGAGCTTGAGGCTGCTGATCAGTGGCAAATTTAATAACTCACTTCTGCCATTTTCCTTCACTTCTGCTGTGGACTTGTGCCTGTTCATAACTGGTTACACCAAAACTCGGTAAACTGTTCTGAGAGGAGCTGGCATAAAATGCTGTGTGCAGAGAATTGGGCCAGTTTGACCAGGCTGGCATCACCTCACATCTGCATAAGCACTCTGTGGAGATGTCCCCAGGCAGAACAGGGTGTGTATCCCAGTCTGAATAAACACAACTCTCCTGTCCTCCTTGGCAGTGGGAGGTGATGCTTCAGCCCTGCTCCCAGACCTTTTCCCACCCTCCCAAAGCAGGAGAATATCTGGCAGCTCTGGACCTGCCTCTGCAGTCCCTGCCTGCTGCCAACTCAGTTGTCTGTCTCCAGCTTACTTATTACCCTTTGTAATTGTCTTTTCTCTAATTTCTTTGGTTATCTCTTGGAATATGTTAAATGAGAAATATGAAGGTGACTTGGCATAATTATTCTCTGGTGAGTTAACAGGGCTCTTCAACAAGAACTGAATGATTATAAACATTAAGTCCAATTAGGAACATGGATAGCTGTTCTGTGGAGAAATGGACTTGCACATTTTCTGAGCTGTGATGGATTTCCTCCCTTGCAGAGCTCAGTGTGTTTAGCTTTTCTGTATTTGTGTACCTCCTTGAAGGAAAAAATGCTCACAAATACTGGGAATCATCCATAGTACTGGGAAAAAAAAAAAAAAGGTGTGTTTTGACTCTTTCAATCACTAGCCCTGTGAATTGCAACAGGACCTTCAAGGAGGAGTGGGAGCAACCAATCAACTTCCAGGGAAGTGAAATGGAAAAACCCCAAAATCAATGGGGAATAGAGAAACTTGCAGACCCCAAAAAAAGCCAAGGCATTAATAATGGAAGGCTCTGGAGGGGGATGTAAGCAGCTGGTTCATGAATGCAGGAGGCTGAAATTTGCTCCAAAGCAGGTCAGGTCCAACAAATCAAGAGGAGATGGTCACATGGGCTTTGGCTGAGGAGGTTTTGGGGAAGACACAAAACATGAAGAAGAGGGTCAGGATAAATTTTGAATGCTGCTGTGGTGTTACAGTGTTCATTATCTACCTAAATTTTGGGAATTGCATGGGATCTGAGCTGTATAATCTATGGAGTTACTGGGGATCTCTAGAGCCAGGACACTGGGGAGTCACCAGGGGAGGACCCCTGCACGGAGGTGAGGACAGAAGGGGACTCCAGCTGTGTTCCTGTGGTGGCAGATTGCAGTGCTTTGCTTGATAGTCTATTTAATGTGGCATTTAATAACGATCCTTTTCACGCAGCCTCAGAGCACAGGGCTTCTCAGGCCCTGAAAATCTCCAAGCCTCTTTGCCCCTGTTCTTGTTTTATTGGCCCCAACCATAAGAGCCTGCTGCTGGCTGCTATGTATTGCTGGCTTCGGAAGTGCTTGGCATCTATGGGCAAAAAGCACCAGACAGGAATAGACTGAAAAAATCTGCTCAGTACTTTATTTGCAGTGTTTACCAAGAAATGAGCTACGAAAGTGATTATGTACTTGAGATGGTGCAGCCTGCTATTGATGCAAAGGATGAGCTGTCAACATCAAATAGTGCAAAAAGTATAAATCTCACATACCATGAGTCATTTTGATGTAAATGAGACCAAAAGGTCGGGAATGGGAAATGCACAGGGTCGTGTTCTGATAATTTTGCACAAGGCAGATGCTTCTGACAATAAGGGAGGCCAGATGGAGCTGTAAGATGGAGTTGATTTTCCTGCCAGGTGTTTGCTACCAAGGAAAATACTCTTTTCTTTGCCAGGCTGTCCCTGCTGAGGACACGGCTCCAGTTACTTGGTTAAACACTCTCCTGCATAGCTGGCTCATGCCACTTGTGCAGGAAGGAGTGATAAAGTGCTGTGAGCTGTGATGGGTCAGGTCAAGGTGCTGATCAAAACATTTACTAAGTAAACTGCTAAACAGAACAGAATGTGTGAAGAGGGGTCCCAAGCTGGGCCTTGGGAGGTGAACCAACAGACAGCAGGTCATCTGGGCAGGGAAAATGCCAGGCTCTTAAATGGCCTGCTAGAAACACGTTCCTGGGGCAAGGACTTTGCAAAAATAAGCCTGGGCTCCAAAGCAAACGAGCTGAGGGAAAGGCTGAGGCTGGGCTGTGCCTGCCAGCTGCCTGTGGGGAGAGGCATGAGGAAAGTGCAGGGCTCCTGCCAAAGCCCTCACTGGTTTCCTTGGGAGGGGTGGAAGTGCTGATTGTGTTGTTGCAAAGAAGGAGTCGAATCCTGACCAGGAAAGGGAAGGAGGAGAGGGTCTGTGGGTGTGGAGTAGCTGTTGTGGACAGGCTGTGGTCCATCATGCGGGCTGTGCAGGCCAAATGCAGCTCCAAGGTGGATGAGCCTTGAGAGGTTGTGCTGCTCTGAGACCACCCCTCTGTGACATGGTTTTAGAGGCCAGAAGTGTACAAAGATGAAAGATGTCTCCAGGGTAGGTGGGGAATGGGCACAAGCTCTCAGCTTTCACGGTAAGGAGAATTTAATAGCAGCATGTCTGGGTCAGGGCTGTTCAGTCAGCGTGGCATTGACTGAAGGCAGTGCTGCAGGAAGCTACTGCAGAGCAGGAGCAGCCTCATTAAATCTGAGCTACAAATTGGAGCCAAAGAAGCTCCTGATGAGTCACTTGACAAAGGAAGAACAAGGTTAGAAGTAGAAAGCAGAAAAGGTAGAAAGCAACAGGTAGGTAGAAGATTGAAGCAAAATGCCCAATAAATGTTCCGTGTCAGGCTCTATCCCTATAAGGGATCTTCACTTGGCTTCCTCACTGAAACTGCTGCTTTGAAAATGAAATTCCCTCCCCACCAGTTCCTCTTGTAATTAAACAATTGGAAAAGATTCACATGAAATCCCCAAACTCCATTGCTACATTTGGCCTGCTCCCCTCCTTCACTGGTAAGATGTCAGAAGGGTTTTTGGGAATTGGCTGTGAGTTGACTCTGATTCATCAGACCTTGGCCAGAAGAGGCTGAGTCTGAGCCCAATCCACTAGCACTCCATTGGAGATTAGTTTGGAAGGCTGTGCTCAATCAGAGCTTGGGCACGGGTGATTATATTTTAGCCAGTCTCCAGAATAATTATCTTTTATTGGTTGTCTTTGATCTCAACGCCCTGTACCTAAGTTGTTGTTCAGGAATGCAAATATGGTTTGGCTTGGCTCGAGCTCCCCTCTCCACCTGAAATGTTCTGGGTTAGTGCATCCCACTCTGTTTTCCTTTTCATTTCCTGCACTACTCTGCAGCCCTGCTGCCTGGTTGATGCCCATGCTGCTGCGTCCATCTCAGCCTGGAGTGGCACGTGTCACCTAAACCTGCTGTGCCCGTGTCCTGCTGCTGTGGCAGTGCTGTCCCACAGTGGGGGAAGCTCTGCATCTGCCCAGGCTCCTCCAGCACCATTTCCCTCTGCAATTTTGGGTAGTGGCTGAACTATTTCCATGGGTTTAGCCCTGTAACTCCAAATCCACGCAAAGTGTCTACAAAGCAACAGTCTGAGAAGGAGAGCTCTGGCTCTGTCCTGTTTTTGAATGCTCGTGTGGTACACGAAAGGGACAAGGCTTTTATTCCCTGGGGAAAACCCATTATTAATTTCAGATGTGATTCATTCCCAGCGTGGTAAATATTCTATGGGGTTTACACTGTAATCACAGAGCTGGCAAGATACCTGGGATCCAGTCCAATGTCACATTTTATCTTTGCACTCTATCTCCTTGTTTTCTGGGAATGCTCCCTCTGGGAGCTATTTTGAGACAGAAGAGGCTGTGGCTGCCAGCCTGGGACTGTGCAGTGCTGAGGGGCTGGTGTGCACAGGCTGCTGCTTCCCTGGCACTGCCAGCCTGTGTCACATCAGGGTTTGTTAGAGAGGAGGTTTAATTTGAGCTTGCAGGGAGCTAATTCTAGTCTGTCTGGTGTTTTTGGTTATGTCATGAGTTATGGCACTGTTCATCCCCACTCTTCAAAGTGCCACCAAACTCTTTTTCAGCCTTTTCTATTTTTCATCTGGCTAGTCTTAAATGGTTTGGTTTAGTTTTGTTTTTTTTTTTTTAACACCACTTCCCAGGCTGGTTTGAGTCCTTGGATCTTGGTGGTGTTACATCAGGGCACAGAATAGCAACTGTGTTCAGACTAACCAAAATAAAAGTGACAGAGGCTGTTAATCAAGAGAAGTCAGCTGGGGTCAGGAAGAGTTTCCAGCCATTTTGCATGAGCCAGAGAGGAGGCTTGAATCATGCTGCTAAACAAGATGAAATGTGCCTGTGGCCTCCTCCACCATTCCTGTGTGAAAATGTCGAAAAGTTGGGGCTTTTTTGCCTTAACTTTATGAAATGTGGCAGCCAAAGTCACTGACCAGAAGGTGCTGGATCCATTTTACCTGGGGTCCAAATGCCCACAGTAGCCTGGACTTAACTCCATGTAGTTTCGGCTTCCGAAACTCTTGGTGTCTGCTCAAGGAAAGGAGAGACAAGCACTTCTACAGGATACATCACCCTAAGGTTTGGTTTATCCCTGATCAGCCCTGAGTTTCTTGAGGTGAGTCCCAGTGACTGTGATCCAAAGCTCAGTGCTGCAGCTTGGATCTCAGAGTTGGGCAGGGTGAATGCAGATCTGGCAGAAACCAGAGCTGAGGTGTGTTAGCCAAAAAAGTGGGTTTTAACTGATCTAGAACTGGAGCTTCAGCCTGAGATATCATGTCCCTTTCCCTTTAGACAGAAACTCAAGAGGAAAAATATTGGAGGAAATGAAAAAGTATATGTGGATTTTTAAAATGTTAGATATCATCGTCTCATATCGTGCATCCAATTAGAGGAAATTGCAGATGCTCTGTAGGCTCTTTGGCAAGCTGGGTTTTGAAAGTGGGCAGTTCTGTCTCTGCCTGAAGTGGTGCCTTTGTGGCAAAACACCACCAGCACCTGTGCAGTTGTGGGGGCCTGGCTGTGGGACATGGAGAATGAATCACTTTCCTTGGTGATGTTACAGAGAAGTGTCAGAGGAATAGAGCTGGTAGGGAATGCTGTCAGCTTTTACAGAGAGGCGAGGGAAAAAGATGTCAGTGGGAAACAAATACAAATGCAATTTCCTGACTCAGCTACAGAGCTCATGGGAGAACACTGTTCCCTGAAATAGATTTATTTATTTAATTTGTTTAATTTTTTAATTTTTATTTTTATTTTATATTTTTTTAGACAAGTTCTACTACTGAGCAATAGCTGCAGAGACTTTGGTGTGTTTCTCCAGTGCAGAGGAAGACTGGTTTTCCCAACACTGCTTTTTGGGATAGCAAGGAAAGAGGAGACTGAAATGCAGGAAGCCCCACCAAGGGATGACCAGCCAGAATGGTCAAAACCCCAAAAGCAATTAAACTTCCCAAGCCTGAAGCACTGCTTTGTGCTGCAGACTGGATGTGGGTCACACGCTCTAAACTGTCACGTTTCCTCCTGGCCTTTGGGGCCACTGGGCTGGAGCAGTGGAAGGTCACTGGATGTGTCTTTGTTTCTCCAGTGCTCCCAAAGCATTGCACATCTGCACGTCTTTGAGCAGAGCCCGTTCAGACTTTGCCCCCCTCCTCCGGTGTTTCCCTTGGCACTTCTGCTACTGATCACAGCCACATCTTGTTTGACTGAGCTGTTCCTTCTCTGCTTTCCTCAGCTCTCCTCTCTCAGCCAAGTCGTAAATCTGGGTTTGTAGCTGATATTGTTCCCAGGGAAGCAAACAGGGAAAGTGCAGACAGAAGGCTATGACTTCCCTGAGGGATGCAACCGAGTGGAAGAATTGGTCTATCAGGTGGAATAGACCCAAAGTAGTAGTCTGAAAAATGGGACTAGTGACCCAATTTGGAAGGAAACCACCCCTGTTCTAAATGCTGTCTTCAGGGGAAAGCTTTTAATCTCTGCATTCCTCCCCTCTATGTGCACTGTGATTGCACCAAACCTCACCATCAGCCACTGCACGATACCAACAGCTCATCTTGCCCTCATTTCAAGGAGGAAAAGCTTTTCTGATACAAACAAGTGGTTTCCAAACTGTTGACCCCAAGTGTTTTGGACACTGGGGAAAGAGGGCTGCAGACCTGCCTGGTGCTTGATCTGTGACAACTTCTAGGGTAGTTCTCTGGCCAGAAGTATTTGAGAATTCATTGCCCTCCATGTTTATATAAGAGGTTCCCACTGCTGTAGCCACAACCAATACTAGGGGTGAGGCTGGAACTAATCCAGAGTGCAAATTTGCCCCATATTTGGTAAATTTCTTGACTTATGGTATGTTTGCAAAGCCATGGGAGCAATTACTTTTGCTAAAAATTTACACGATGAGTTTCTCCCCATTGCAGTGAATTATCCATGAGCAGTTTAAAGTTTGATGACACACATACATAATTTAAAGTAGTTCTGACACTTGCATATAATTTAAAGGAGTTCACAAAATAACTTCTGGTTTATAAATTGGAGCAACTAGTGCAGGACCACATATGGAAAAGCTGAGCTTGGGTCCCTGCTGATTAGAGCTGGCATTGCAGACACAGCCTGCTCTTTGTGCAGTTTGGACTGTGACCAGTTCAAACTTTTTACAGCAGAAAGTTTTCTAGAGAGGCTTTAAAGTGAATGTCAGAAGATCATTAGTTGATATGCAAATAAAGAAATTATCTCTCACAGAAAAGACTTTCCTTCCTATTGAGGAATTGAAATTTGTTTTGCCAGTTAGAACAATCTCATCTCCAAGCCCTGCTTGTGTTACTTGGCAAGTACTTCCCAGATCTGATAACCTTGGCAGTGTGTTGCTTTGAGAGTCTCTGTTTTGTAAGATGGCATTTGCAGAGTTGCTGTTGAAATCCCAGCTGAAGGAAGTAACAGTCTCATCAGTGAGAGAAGGACAACAGCTGGCGGATTGAGATGAAGCCTGATTACTTCAGCCCGTCCTCCTGGCTTGCAAAGTAGCTTTCCAAAGTAGGAGGGATTTTGAATGGGGTTAGTGGGAACTGGGAACACGATCTTTGGATGTGCCTGATGAACGCTTTCATGGCAACTGTGTCCCATCTGGCAGGGCTGCACGTGTGATGGTGGTGGCCACAAAAACTGCAGTGCTTTACAGCTGGAGCTCTGGGACCAGACCAGAGTCTGTTTTTTCAGCAACCTCAGCTAAGAATGGCTTTTACTGCCTCTTCTGCAGCGCTGGGTCCTTTGAGAGCCCGGGGCAGAGGAAAGCAGGACGGTGTCATGCTGTGGGTGTCTCTGAGCAATTGTGTCTGGACTTGCTTGTGGCTCTCTTGTCCTTCCAGCCACAGGGTATCAGCAGTGTCTGCTATTCTGAGAGCTGAGGGGAGATTCACCCCACCTAACCCAGCACTGTAAAACCAGATGGGCAGTTAGTGGGACAGCTGAGCCTGTGAGGAGAGGCTGCCTCCTTTCTCTGTGTATCTGACCCAGGGTTGGGTGACTAACCCAGGGCTGGGGGACCACTGAAGACTGCACTTCAATTTAAAGTGGCTGTAAAATTACGAGACATAATATTTTACAAATGTGGCCGTTGCCTCAGAGCTAATGCTCATGGGGTCCACCAGCCAGCACTGAGGCCACTGTCCCGTTTCTGCTGTCCTCTTAGAGTGACCAAGCGATGTGTGCTGATGAACATGTACTGGCTCCTTTCCATCTCAATTTCTTTACAGAGCAGGCAAAAGCTTAAGCCCCCGTGTTTGTTTTTGGACCCAGCCCAGGTGAAGGCCAAAGGCTTCCCTGAGCACAGCAGTGGTTCTGTTGCAGCAGACCTGAGCACAGTGAGACCTTGCTGGCCTGTGGTTTACTCTCCTGCTTGGTTCCTTGTGAGGGTTCTGCAGCTCCATAATGAAAACCAGTCCCCTGTTCCCTGGTGCAAGTGATCATGGTGATGGAGAACCTTTTCCTGGGGGAGTGTAGGTGTGTCTTGAGGGAGATTTCACTAAGATTTATACAAGTCCAAAACCGGGTATCAGCTCTAGAAGAAACTATTGGTAAAGAAATTCTTCTGGCACCCTCTGCTTATGTGACTCTTGCCTGCTGTATCCCACTGCTCAAAGTCAGCATTAGTGGAGATTCCAGCTCTGTTGAACCTGCCTGCCACTGCTGCATGGCTATTTATCTCCACACAGCTGCTGCTGAGGTTTAAGAACTTTATTTAGACCCTGAGTCTGCCCTCAGGTCTGATGACGTCAAGGGGTTTTGTGCAGTTTGTAAAATTGCTCATTCATATAAACGTGTCTGAATTGTTTCCATGGGAACACCTGCTCCACACAGGAAAATATTATTTGCTTTTATGAATAAATATGAAACCTTGCTACCTTGGACAGCCTGAGCTAGAACAGGAGTGGCTGCTAGCTAAGAAATAGTGCACGAGAGGCCAGCACAAGCCCTGTGTCAGCACAGCCAGCAGCAAGGCCAATGCTTGGGGGAGAAGATCTCAGAACTGAGCTTAGTCTGAACCCTCAGGTGTAGCTCAGAGCAGGATTCCTGGTGGTATGAGAAGATTTGGACTTTTCATTTACTGACTGAGAGTCACCAAGGTGTCACAGGTCTCACTGTCACTGCAGTGTTACCTGGGGTGGGTCCTCGTGAGCAGCTGCTCTTCCATGGGGAGAGCACCAAGGTCTGAGGTGAAGGTTTTTCAATTGCGTGGCATGTCATAAAACCAGCCCGTGACTCGGGGGAGCTGTGCTTTTGCAGCAGCTCTGGAGACTGAGGGGGAAAAGGGCAGGATCTCCTTTTAGTGTGAAGGGAGGCAGGTGAGGAGCTTCCCTTCGAGCTGGGGCCTATGGTGGCAGTGAAGCAAATTTTGAATTATTTTGCTTAAGCTTTTTATTGGAGAGAATTAAACATAGAAGTGACTACTTCAGGAAGGTCTTGTTTCTTTCTTTAGAGGATAAAGAAGGCCTCTTCTCAACCCTCCCATAGGAGCGTGCAGAGCACTTAAATTCAAGTATCTTCATCCACATGCCAACCAGGCAGCCTGTTCAGCTGGTCCCTCTTGCAGCCGACTGAATCCATGACCTGGGTTAGATGCAACTCTTGTCACAGTGATAAGCTGAGAGCTTAATTTTGTCAATTAATTTCTCTTTGCAAGTGTTGAGCCATAACCTGAATGAATCACAAAGCAGCCAGTAAAGGATGGGATTAACCTTGATGTTTTAGTTATTTTTTGGGATATTTTTTTCTTGTTTTTGTTATTCTGAGTATCAGTATGTCCCAGAGACTTCTCTCAGCTCAGACTGGCAGTTGAGAGTTGTGTCTGTGGAGATCTCAGCAGCAGAAGCTCAATATACAGCATAGCTGTGATCTTTAGAGTCCCCGTGGGACTAGTGGAATTAGAAAAACAGCTGGAAATACGAAGTAAAAAGCATCTGTAAGTGTACAGGACCAACTCTATTCCTGCTGTATCCCTTCATGGCAGGGCTGCAGCTGCCTCTGAGTGTTGGTCACAGGGTAAGGGACCCTTATTTTCTGGTCACTTTTGAGTGCATTGTCTTCTTTATATTTTCCTTGGCCTCTGTCTCATGTTTTCTCCATTTGAATCTTGCTCTTTCTCTCCCTCAGCTCACTGTCATGCTTGTGCTGTAGCTCTGTCTCAGCCTCTCTGTTTCTCCTGCTATTTGTAACATCAATTCCATGGTGCTTGGCACCTTCTGAGAGAAGTCAGCTAATCCTACTCCCAGTCCTCAGTCAGAACCTATATGGAGTGATATTTTTCAGGCTTTACTAATTCCAGAGAGTATTAAACCTGGAGATGGGGATTGAAAACAGAGCTGAGGAATACAGCACATTTGTTACTGAGCATCCACGTTAAAGCAGGATAAATGATTGCAGACTGCCTGCTGCTTTTAATGAAGCCTAAATTTCCAAAGGGCGTGCTCATTAGAGCAGGAGGGATGTGCAGAGGAGCACACCGTGGTAGGTCTAAGCAGCAGAGGCCAGCAGAGGGATCCCTGGACTGCTGCTTCCCTCCTTCCTGCTTTGTTGAGAAATTCCAGGTACGACAGAAGTAAAAATGCAAAGTGATGGGACAGCATCCGGTGGCTGCTGGTGCATCCGGGCTGTGGGAAGCTGCCTGTGTCTGATCTCCTGTCTGCCCTAACCCCCACCCCTCAGTGCTCAGCGTGCTGGTGCCTGCTGGCTGCTCCTAGCAGGTCAAGCTGGGATTGATTTACCAGGAGGAGGGAAAGGCTCCCAAAGTCAGTGTCTGTATCCCTGATGCTGCTGGAGCTGGTGTGGTGCCCACATGCCACGGATACCGAGCAAGTATAGAGAGTGAGGATCATTTCAGAAAAATGGAGTTTTATTTTCCGTCTCTTCTCAACACAGAAGAATTACAGTAACATGAGTCCTTCCGACTGCCAGCAGAGCCCTCTTATGTGCCCGTGGGCTGGGAACCAAGTTCCTGCTCTGGAGCTGTGGAAGGGCTGGAATTAGTGGGTGAAGGCACAAACTGTTCCCTCAGCTCTGTCTGCACCACAATTTTCCCAAAGGTCAGCACAGTGATGCCAGCCCAGTTCCCTTTCTCTCGGCTGCAATCACCACTGATGGCTCAGGGGGTGAAGCTTCCTGGCAGGTTGACTCACTGGTGTTCTTGAAGCTGGATCCTGCTGCTTTCCTTTGAATTATCTTCCAGACAAGAACTTCCTCATGCTCCCTTCCCCTCTGTGGTTACAGAATGACCAAGTGTGTTGCACGCTGTGCCCTGGTGGGGTGACGCTGCTGGGTGCATGGCTTGTGTACCCTGTGTCACACTCGGGTGGTGGCTTTCCTGTTGGGTGCCACCCCAGGTGTGCTGCAGTTTTGCACTCCCAAGGGTGAAGGGTTTGCTTTGGTGTGAGGGGTGCCCTGAGGACAAGCCCAAGGTCACTCTGGTGTTTATCTCAAAGAGTGATGAGGTCCCCACTGTGCTCCTCACAGCCACGTGTCCCTGAGTCCTGACCATGACACCACCTCCCTTCTCTGCCTTCCTTGCCTGAGGAGCCGGCTCTCAGCCCAGAAACGCTGAGCTTTTAATCCCAACATGCTGATTTTCACCATTTCCTCTCTCTGCCTTTTTACCGTGGTTCCTCCTGATGTCCCTTGTCCCTGTGAGGAGATGTCTGGGCAGCAGCTGCAGCCAGCTGCTGCTGCATGCAGCCTTTGGTTTGCACTCTTTGCCTTTGAGATGTTAACAACTCCAAATGTTTGACACCACTGCCACCCTTTCTGAGACAGCCATCTCAGAGGGAGTTTCATAAAATGGCTCCACAAACCATGGTCTCTAATAACCGAGTGCTGTTTTCCTTTTGCGGCGCCGTGACTTTGTCAGGAATGGCCTGCAAGCCCCCAAAGTTTCTCTTGAAAAGCCATCAGCAACCAGCCTGTCTCACCCTGACATCCTGAAGACCACAGGCTGCTTAACATTTGATGCATTTTGGCACCCTGACTGGTTTGTGGCCATTTCTTTCGTGTGTTATATAAGATGTGTTTTGGCAATGTGACTATTTTGTGGCTGGTTTTCTGTGTGTTTTTTGAACTTGGGTATGAAAATGTCTGTGATCTATTACCAGCCAAGGCCAGAGACAGACCAATAGCCTGATTTACTGTCTTTTAGAACTAGAAAACAGCTTCTGTCTGTACAGAGCTTATCTCCCATCCAGTATCTTAAATTCTTCCATCTAATAGTGATTAAATATATCTTTGAGAGAATCTTTTGTCTTAAAACTTGTGGGGTTTAAGCCCTGGAGCATAGTTTAATACTTAAAGTAAAAGCTGCATTGCTCTAAATCCACCAGGTCTGTCTTATTCAGAAGAGATGATTTTTAATATTAGAGCACATTTTCAGGTTTCTCTGTGATAGAAGCACATTCATTTGCAAGCAGGGAATTGTCTATCCATCTTAAATAGTTTAAAATTCATTTATATAAAGTAAGAAGATAATCTGGGCCATCACTATATTAGGAGGCATTTAAAATCTTGTAGGACCAACTAAAGTGCATGTAGGTACAGCCAATAAATGATTTGACACAGGTTTTTGCAACAGCTTTAGAAGAGCCAAGGTTTTGCTGTTCCATTTTTCTTCAGTAGCTCACAGAGGCTCTGAGTCACTTTATCAATGACTGTTGCAGCAATCTGCTCTTGGCAGGGTGAAAAAAAATAATGCCCAGTGGAATTTCTTGGCTGTTTTTGACCCTGAGGCCAAATCTTCAAAGGCAAATGCTTTTGTGCTTGCTGAACAAGGAAGGCAAAGGTGGTGGGCAGGGATGCAGCTCTGTGAAGGCTGATTTACAGCGGGACAGGGTGTGCTCTGCCACTGTATTTTGGGAGAATTTGGCTTATTTTTGCCCTGCTCTGCTGGTGAAGTGCTTTCTTGACTGTAGGAATGTTTCTGTTGAGCAATGTAGAGCTGCTGCTGGAATGAATAATTCACGGAGAAATCAGCCACGGAAGAAACTTTCAACATTCACTCAGATTTTCTTTTTTTTTCTTTTTAAATTCAGGCTGTTGCTGACCTAATTTATCTAGAGGATGAGTTTAGCTGATCTGGACAGGGATTAATTTAACATTAGAAGTGGCGGGGGTAATGAAATATTAAACCCTTTTGCCACTCGATGCTCTTCCCCTCCCAGCGAGGGCATGTCCTGTGCTGGCTGTTCCTGCTGCCATCTGGCACCTGGATGAACATGTGGCTTTGTAACCTGGAGAGTTGCTCCAGGACTCAGGGATTTAGGATTTGGACACGTTTTAGCTTTGCCACTGCCCTGTTGAGTGAGTGTGGAGAGGTTGCTTCCCCTTCCCATGTCTGTGCCACTGCCTGTGGGGGATTGCTTTGGCAGTGGAAAAACACAACAAAGGTTTGCTCTGGGAGCACATGCAAGGACCTCAGCAACGTGGTTATTCCCAGGTGCTCTGGCTTTGGAGATGTCCTTAGTGCTGGGAGCTACTGCAGCTTCATTTGGGAAAATATTTCTGGTGGTTTCATTGTTCTTTTTGCCGCCACTTTTGTTTTCCAGTGTTTGGATTTGTTTTCTTCCTCTGGTAGACTGGAATATGCAAAGCAGGGCCTGATTTCAGAGCAGGAGGAGGGCTCTGAGGAATGGGCATCAAGTCAAAGACAGCCAAGAAAACTTGTGGTGCAGGATGACAAAGCCCATCCTGAGACAGCAAGGCAGCCTCACTTTTCCTGATTGTTTCCAGGGTTTCCTTCAGTGCACCTTTCACTATGTCCTGTGTGATTAACAGCTTCAATACCAGAGCAATATTTTCTTCAATGCCTCAGTTGCTTCTAAATAAAACATCCCCCTTTTGTAAGACATAAAAGAAAAGAGTATGTATGACTCAAGGAGCTCCTGGACCTTTTCATACTCCAGAAGCAAGCATCAAGGAAGCAAGGACAGCATCAGCAAGTGCCAGCAGAGAGCTCAGCAGTGTCTGGAGCAGTATCACACTTTACCTTGTCTGTGGTGGGGTGTTGGCCTGGCAGCTTTGAAAACAAATGTGCAATTTTTAAGGAATTAGAAGACGTAGAATTACTAAAAAATATCCACTTTTTTGGGTACAATTAGAACAAGGGTTGAGATACAATTCCTGCAGCTGGTGGTGTGATGTTTGCTGAGCATGCTGGTAATTTTGGATCTCAAAAGTTAGTGCTTTTACTGATTGAGTGCATTGGCTTGCTCAGGGGGTTCCTCTACCTGACTTTCAGCCAGTATTGACACTGCTGCTCACACTGCTGCTGTATGTCCTTATCTTGTGATTTATCTGCAGGTACAGCGTGTTTTCTTGCCTACTGCAGATCTCTGCTCTGCCTTATCCTCCTGTGATATAGCTCAGGAGTCAGTGCTGGATGTGGGAATGGCTTCACTGCCACATCCCTCCAAGAGAAGCGATTTGTGTGTGTCCTGCAGGTCACACACATCCTTCCCAGAGCTTGTGGTGGGTACCATAAGCTTTATAGATGGGCAGAGCTTTCTCAGGCTGGCTCTAGTGTTTTTCCAGCCCCAGCTGCAGACCCTGCTGTAGCCAGAGTGCTGCCCTCCAGCAGCACTTCCCATTATCCTTGTGCCTCCCATTGTCCTGAGATGATGTTCAGTAATTCTGCCTCGACTCATTAGGTGTTCCTAAATGTGAGATGAGGTTCACAGGAGAACAAGTTCAGACTTTAGTTACCGAGATTAAAGCGTGAAGAACTTGATGCTTTTGCTGTAAACTCATAAACAAGCAATTATAAGAACAATCAGTCCTAGCTAATTGGGGTTTTTAGTTATTTTGCTCCATCTTCTCCAATTCAAGGCCTTCTGATTTGTGCTGTGGGCTGAAGAGGTTTTCACATGCTGCTTACCCTTGGCACAGAGCCTGGGAGCGGAGGCATTTTATTCTTCAGTGTCGTGTCTGGAGTTGAGAATGGAGTTCACATCTCCTGCCTGTAATTGTCTTTTAAATTGCTTCTGCCCTGATTTGACTGAGATGGCTTAATAGATATTCCTGAGCTCTTGATAGAGTAACAGTTGTTTTTGGTACCATATGGCAGGAAAGAAGAAGAGGTTCATTATAAATGCTTTTTGTGAAACCTGGGAAGTGCAAGGCATTAATCACCAAAGCTCTGTGGAGAGAACCTGGGACACCTTTTGGTCCATTACCAACACAATTAACAAGGTGCTTTATGTGGATGTGTCTGTATGAGCAAATACACCCATCCCAGAGCCTATGCTGGGACCTTGTGTGCTGCTAACTCCCTAATCAGGCAAAAATTGGCATAAAATCTGAGATGATGTGTGCTGAAGGGCTTGGCTGGAAACACGAGGGCTGAGGGATGGCTGTTGTGGCTGTGTCAGGGGAGACTGGCCAGAGATGGCCTTGGAAGCCTGATTATCTCCCAAGAGCTCAGAGAGAATCTGGTGGGATAGCAGATAGGATGTGAACAGCAGGAACAGGGTGTTCATCCCTGCTGAGCTTGGGGACAGGACTGGCTGAGCTGTGTGTGTTACTGTGCTCCTGCCTGGAAGTATGATTCCACGTGAAGTTATTTTTACAGTGGGAACAGTGCACAAAGGGTCACAGGACATTATATCCAGCTTTGTTAAGCCAGTCTTGGTCTAATGATAGCAGTCATTGGCCTCCTCCCAAAACCATGGTGATCATCACAGAGGAATCCCTTACCCCAGGCTAACCTTAGCAGACCTTTACTTCCAAGGACAAGTGAAGTTTAAGTGCCAGGTGAAGTCAAGTCTTGGTACCCACTGCACCCTGAGGGAGTTTCCCAAGGCCTGCTGTGACATCTGGGTGCTGTGGAGGACCAGGGGCTGGCACAGAGCTTCTGACTGCTCTGGCTTAGCCAGGCCCTGCCTGCAGGGCAAGACTGACTTTCTGCCAGGAGCTATCACCCATCAGGGTGAGAAATGGGGGAGTCCCAAGCTGTCCTGGACAGGGACCCTGCTCAGCGAGCAGTGATGAAGAGTTACAGCCCCAGGTCATGCTGTGTCTCCTCTGAGGGGTGGTTCATGGTGAGGAATCATGAGGAGAGTGAGAGTGGGTGTAACTACTCAGGGTAAACTGTTGAGCCACCTCACCTGTTTAATGAATTTGTTTGAGAATCCTTTTCCAGTTAGAAACCAGAACTAGCAGTAGAGGTAAATTTTAACTCATATCTCTCGTCACATCAGAGGAGGAGAAAGACAAATACGTGTGAGAAAATGCCTTGAGCTTTCATTTAAAGTGACTTTGATTGTTCCATTGAGCTGACATCCCACCCTGATGCATTTCTACACTTGCACATTTGAGTCATTTTATGGCAGTTAGTCAAAACTACCTCTATTACTAATGCTGAGCAGGATGATAAAATCCACAAGAAGCCCTAAGGCTGCTTAGTTTACAGCACAAATTATTACCGAGTTCAGTTTTTATGACCTGTGCTGTTGCCCTGCTTTATTTTCCTGGTCCTTGCTGCTCAGTGCAACACAGCTGCCAACTGATGTACACCCCAAATCACAGGAATTTAACATCAATATGCTTATGAAAAGTATAGCTGGATTCTTGATCTGGAGCCACAGCATCCTAAAGCCTTCTGAAACCAGCTTGGCTTTTGCTGCTGATGCTGCTACAATCACTTCTCTGCTCCCACACCCTCATCCTTGCCCCTCTCCCTTCACCGTCCTCAGCTGGGGGCTGGGAAGAGCAATGGAATCTGAGGAGAGAAACACTGAGTACATGCTCAAAAGCACCATTGCATTTTGTAACTCCTCCTTCTCCTTGAGGAGGTTTGGGGACACATTCAGAACTGCAGCCACTCTGAAGGTCTCTTCCACAGTGTGCAGCCGAGCACTTCTGCTCTATGGAAGAGCTCGAGTCTGTCCACAGCTTAACATGAGATTTCATTTTTTGTGCAAGTGTTACAGGTCAGGCTTGTTTCTGTGCTATGGGGCTTTGTTTCAATGAGGGATATTAAAAGTTAATTCCAGCAGCATCCTGGGAATGGTTGTTGATGTCTTTTGGAATGACCACAGCCAGATAAGACACTGCAGAGTACTTTTTTTAATGCTTTTGGCACCAGAACCCTGCGAGCTGAACCAATTCCTGTATGATCTGTCCTACAAATCTAATTTGGTTTGTACATTCTTATCTTTGTTATATATCTACGCATATATCAGTGTGATTATTTATATAGAGGAGATCAAGCTTCTATTGCAGCTTTCCTAAAAAAGCTGTGAGCAATTCCTGTGCTCTTCTGGTCAGTCATAAACATTCCAGCTCAAATCCATCTTTGGTCACATCATTAAAGTCCCTTTTAGTGGGTTACAACCTCCAGCTCAGCTGGAGGCAATTATTATCTGATATGTACCCTGAGTAGGACATAATTATACTTGTCACTAAGTGGTACTGTGTAAATTAGTCTTTAATTGCTGCACATCAAATGAGCAGCTACCCAGTCATTTTTCTGTGAGATAAAGAGTTCCAGCATTAGCTTCATCACTGTGGCTTCTGCCTTCACCCAGTTTCTCATTTGTTCTCTTTGGTGCCTAAGATGCAATTTTATGTGATGAGACCTTCTTAACATATTTGGCTTTTGCCTTGTGAACCCTCTTTGGTCTTAAATATGGTGGTAGAGAGTTTAGCATTAAAAACGCAGGGAGTAAGAGAGAAGATGTGTCCTTCAAGTACTGCTGTTAATATATAATTATTGCATATCATCTGGGGCCAGAAACCCTTTCCTGGCTGCTATATTGACAAAATGGGGGCCATCTCAGGGGCTGAGGAATGCAACCCTTTAGCATGATTTAGTTGTGCTCTGCTTTGGGTTTTTTTGCCTTAATATGAGATGGATCACTGTGCCTGAACCCCATTACTGTGTGTGAACTTTAACCCTCTTAACCCTTGAGAAGTTGGGAGTTAACAGAGGGGAGGAAAAGTCTGATTGCTGCGGTGCAAAGCTGTTTATCTTATCTGGCAACATCTGGAGAGCAGGCCTGAGACCAGACTGCTTCCCTTGGCTGCATTTCTGTGCACTGGCTGTGTTTGGGATGGATTGACACGTATCCTGCTTGTTTGTGCTGCTGAGCCAGGGCAGGCACACTCATGGTCCATGCACTGCCCTGCTCTCAGCTCCTGGGGAACCTTCCCCAAACCACTCAGAGTGGCAGTTCTGAGCGTTTCTCACCCAAACCAGCTTTGCTTGCTTTCCACAGTAATGCTGGTGGATCAAGAAGCCATTTCAAGAGGCTTAGTTCTATGGTATTGGGGCAAAATCCAGATGTGGATGGAAACCTGAGGGGAGTATAATTGCTGGAGGAGGTGTTTTGTCCCTGTGCTGCTTTGGCCAAAACATGGGTTCTACTCTGCCCTGTCTTGTGGCACAAAGCAGACAGTGCTGGGTAGTAGGGTGGATGGCTGCTGGAGCCAGGTGTTTGCTTTTTTATGTTTCTGTCCCTCTTTCTCTTGCTGACACCAGATACCCTTTGGCAGAGAGGCCTGGAGGAGCAGCCAGGGCCCGCAGCCAGCCCGGCCTGGGTTTACATTCCAGGCTGTAATTTCTAAAGCAGTTTATGCTGTGAAGTGTGGACAGACTGTTCAGAATAACAGAAGGAACGTTTCCAGTCACAGAAAACCTCAGCACTGTGCTGATGTGAAGCCTTTCCCATCCTCTGCCTCAGTGAGCAGGGTCTGTGGCCAGAGCAAGCCTTCCTGTCCTGGGAAGGGGCTGCTGCCCTGGCCCAGAGCTCAGGCATTAAATTCAAAGAGTTATTCATTCAAAGTTATCTACCAATACCTTGTCATCAACATATAAGTGCAGTCAAAAGCCAGCCTTCCAGATTCCTTGCAGCCTGCGAGCCTCCCATCACAAGGTTTTGATTTGGGTTCTTTATGGTGGTCCTTTCTCCAGAAATTCTGTCTGACTGAGGAAATGCTGCATCAGAAGACCCCAAAAGGCTTTTTCAATTTGTTCTTTTTCACTATCTTTATCCTGCCCTTGTCTTGGCACGAGATTTTCCTGGGATATATGTGCCAGGTCACAGCAGTGAATCCATGGGTGCTGGGTAGCAGGAGCCTTAGCCTTGAGCTGAGCCAGAATTCTGGTTGGGACTGTCTTAAGTAGCACAGGATAGCATAAAAAAATGGACCTGGGTTTCTCTTGGTCTTCTTTGTCGCACCTGTGAGCTAATCTGAGGGGCTAGAAACTAAACTGTATATATATTTTTTAAAGTAAGGCGATGTTTTCCAACAGTCCAGGGATTTCAGGAACCAGAATGTTTAAATAAAATCACTTTACATCCAAGATATGATACAAAAACGTGGGAGCTGGAGGCACAATGTCCTGTTTTAAGCTTGATAGGGCAGTGACAAATCTGATTTTAAAAATCCTTGATTTCCATCTCTGTGGAGTCATTATTTCTGCCTTGTGTGTACACTGGAAAACATAGATAGACTCAGACATTTATTTTTCATATATTTGGTTCATTGAAATCTCAGTCGGGGTGCTATTTAAGTGATGAATTTACTGTTATACAACACTGGGGAAATTCAGGGCTGTGGCAAGGACTCTTGTGGTTTAGAATTCTAGATGTTTACTCTAGACACCCTACCCTTAAATGAGACCTCAGCACCCTGCCTTTAGTACATTCCAGCCCTGAAAATCATGGCAGGCTGGCCACACAACTGTGCACTGCTAACGAGAAGTCTTGGCAGACTCAGTGCCTTCAATAATGAGCTGCTTCTCTCTGCCCCATGCAAATAAATCAAAATGTGGCTGCTGGTTCCCAGCTCCAATGGCTTTTCCTGCTCACCAGGAGCAGTGAGGCTCTTCTGCCACCTCTGCCTCTTCCAAGGGAGAGATTGCTTCGTTCCATCCAAACCAAACACTTCATTTACCCTGTGGGTGTCGATCCTGCAATCTCCATCCAAAGATGATGTTACTTTTCTCTTTTTTTGACTCCTGTGGGCCAAGATCCCCAGGATACAGTGAAACTTCTGGAACTGTAACAGACATAAATCTCTGTAATTACATAAACCAATTTTCTCAGACTAGCCTTTGAGAGGTTTCTCACTGTCATCCGTGACAAGTAAATCTGTGAGCTCCCTCAGCCTGGTGCCTTTCAAAACCTGCCATGCTCTCCCTTCAGGCTGCTGCCAGGGACTTACTGATGGGTCAACATTTATTAAACACAGACTTCTGTAGCCTGCAGCAGGCAAAATTCATCCTTAAGGCCTGCCTGGAGTTTGGCAGGGCTTTTGGTGGCTGGTTGCATAAGCTAGATTTTACTCAAGGTAATTTTAGTTTCCCCCAAAGAATACTGATGATTTCCTTTCATTGAGGCTTTCTAAATTAGACAGGCATGCAAGGAGTATAATTTCTGTGGGATGGCTGCCACAGGGGCTGGGTGCTGGTTTTTTTGGTAAATATTTGTCAAATTAAATGCTGCGTTTGCTTCTGCTGGTTTTTGTACCCTTGTTTGTGGTGAAATCCCCAAATACCTGAGCTAATGTGTTTGCTGTCAGGAGTGCCTTTGGGAAAAGTTACCATGAATGATCTGCAGGAAGGAAATGTGTCAATTTGCAAGTGTGAAAATTTTCATCAGAAATCCAGGTTTGTAAGTCTGTTTCATCTGGTTGAAATCTCATCTGACACTGGTGTCCAGTCCAAACTGAGAGACCAAAAAAATCATCATTCTCTGAAGAAAGACCTGCTGGAAATGAATCCAGTAGAGTAAATGATTATGGGGTCTTTTTAAATCACGAGAGGAGAAAAAGGAAATAGAAGAAATTATTATCTTTGCTTCACTGTGAGACAGGGCTCTGGCCACCTTGCAGATGCTGATTAGTTATATGGGCATCAAAGGGGGGTGTAAAGTATCTCTCTGGATGCAAAGAAGCACAGTCAGGCTCAGGAACCAGTTAATAGCATCAAGACAGTACTTTCATGGTTTGTTTCATTATGGCAAATGAGGACCATCTCCACTGCATGAATCCTTGGAACTTGTCACTTCTAATACACTGTTAATACATCAGTTGTCCAGAGCATGAAGGTGATTTCTGTATCCATAGTGGTGCCTGCAAACTGTTCCCATATTTGCCCTTTTTTTCTTCCCCATACTCATTAACTGAGGGGCAAAAAGTGTTGTGGGGCAAATACAGTATGCTGGTAGTTTAATGAGTTTTTGACTTCTGTTTCATAGTGCAGAACAACTGATTGAGGGAAGGCCAGGGGAGGGAAAAGTGTGCCTGTGGCTTTAGTGCTTCAGCATAAAGCACAGCTCCTTTCATCTATCCAAGGGAAGTAAATCCTACAGCCAGGCAGCTCAGATTATGGTGAGAAATACAGCTGCTGGTTTCTCTTGATGTTTTGAATGTCTCCAGAGTTGATGCAAAACTCATTCACATCATTCCTATGAAACTCATTCCTGTGAAACTGTTTGATCTGTTTCAACTGGGACCAGCAGAGGAAAAGCTGATCTTTAATAAATAAATAACTGGATAATAAATATTAACAAATAAATACTGGATAAAAGAATATAGATGCCTCTGGTTGTATTTATGTACTGCAGCTTGGGGGACGGTGTGTGTGCTTTCAAGTCCTTCCCATACATGGAGGGAATTATTTTGGAATGACCAAATACCTGGGTTTGGCTGGCACAGACACAGAATACAGATTCTTATTCTGTCTTCCTACCAAAGGTTTCTCCAGTACTTTCTAATCCATGATTTTGGTTTTGGCCACAGGATTTTTCCACTCCCTCTTCAGGTTATGACTTTAACAATTTACCTATTCCCAGCCTGTGGCACTAGACCGAGAGACCAGTGGCACATGCTTTTAGGAAACCTGGCATGAGGTGTGTGCCTGTTGAATATCCCAGGACAGGTCACAGGCACAGTGGTGTTAGAGCCCTTTGTTCCAGGTTTAATTTGCTACATTTGCAGGATGTGATTCAGATGCCTTTTGCCTGCTGTCAGCACAGGCTGAGTTTTACCTGCTGAGAGTAACAAGGCCTATGCACTGGTAAAGCTGTGGAATAGCAGGAGTAGGAGTGCTCTTATCCTGCAGGATACCTTCTCCCAGCATTCCCAGCCCTGTCAGCGGTCCCACTCCATCAGTTAAAACCGGCCCTCGTGGTGGGGAAAAGCAAAGCCAGGTTCTGCAGTGTGCCATCCTGCTGGCACCAGCAATGCTGGCAGTGGCTTGTGCAAGGGCAGCGTGGTGCCCACGTGGTTTGAGCAGCACTCCAGACCACAGCTCCTGGCCGTGCTGAGGATCCTGCTGCTGGAAACCTTCCCTTCCCACAGCGGGAGCATCGGGGCTCTCTGTGCTGAGATTGCTCCTGTCCAGCTGCGCCGGGCACTGCACGGGCTGGGGGCAGGGAACGGCACTGGAGGGGGCTCAGGACAGATGTAATCAGATCCCTGCTGCCCAAGGGACGCCTGGCTCCATCCCTGCTCTCTGCAGCATACACCTAATTCTGCTGGGATGGGGTCTGACTGATGAAGGTGAGGTAGGGACAGCATCTCTTGGTGCCCCTTACTGCTGCCTTTTGATATTCTTATTTTCTGCTGGGTCTGTAGCACGTCCCTGCTCTTTACTGGGAAGCTCAGACTTGCCAGCACCTCAGTGCCAGCAGACCATGCCCCTGAGGGTGGAGGGAACCTGAGTGAGCCCAAACCTCTGCAGAGACACAGGGGTCCTGTTCAGTGTCACCCCATGAAGTCCTGCCCCTCGATTCAGGTCACCTCCTGGGGAGGGGGACTGCCGTATTCGAGCTGGTAAAGATGATTTTTAAATTGCCATAAAAGAGCTGGACACCAGAGGGGCTTTAACCATCCTGACCCTGCAACGTGAGCTGCAAACCAGAGTTTGTTCTTCTTGTTGGGCACGTAGAGATCAGAATTCCTGGATGTAAATCATGCTGGAGTGCTTTGGATAGCTGCTGCTTCTGGGAGCAAATGATACCGAGACACTGAATTCTTTTGAATGTCCATTCAGCATGACATCAGTGCTGGCTCTAAGATGTCTGTGTGTTCTCTCTCCCACCACTGTCTGCTTTTTCACTCTGCTTTTTGCAGTCCAAAAGCCACTAGAGTTGCTGCTGATTGGAATAAACAAAATGCAGAGTCCCATTGGAGACTTAGGATTACTTAGAGGAGAAAAAGAAAAAAGAGAAAGAAAACGAAAGCCTGGAATAAATTTCAGTGCTTGTGGGAGATGAAACCAAGAGCCTTGTCCAGAGCAGGCGCTGTGTGAGTATGGGTTTCTCCCAGTCTCAGTGCTGGGCCAAGCCCTCCTCCTCACACTCTGCAGGGATTTCATTCTGTGCTCTGTCTTGGATAGAGAGAGAGAGATTAAAAACCCTGGTGACTTCATAAGGTGGAAAAGTGTCCACTTGTGAGAAAGTTTACACTACCAAGCCCTTCTGAAAAGGCCCCATGTTGGATGCCAAGGTAATGTTTCTGTGAAATGTGGCACTGCAGGATGACTCCTAGCTAAAAAATCAGTGATGATAACATCCATTCCTCTTGGGAAGGATACAGATTCCTTTCTTGCCTGCTGTGTATGGTCTTGGTTTCTAAACATCTGTCTACTTAATTTGTTGTCATTGCTGTAGTAGCACCAACAGCCAAAGCGTTTGCTATCCATCCCTTGACACCATGCCTTGAAATGGTAATTTGTTCCTCAGGCCTCAAAAAAGGCAGGACCTGGATGCTTTCCTCATCCCAGTGTCCTGGAGCCAGCTGGTCCTGCTGGCAGCAGGGAGGACTTAATTCCTCCTATGTCTAGTCCAGTGCTGCTGGTGGGTATCTGAGCCTACTGTCACAGTCCCAGTTTTGCAGGAAGGCTTTTCTCAAAGTTATTATAGGAATTTGACTGATTTGTGATAATCTTTAATGTCACGCTTCATGTAAATGCAGCTGCCCAAGGAAGTGGGAACCAGTTCCCTCCCTTTTCCTTCGGGCAACGCTGGAAAAAAATTGGAGTTATTTTGCAGTTTGTAAAGAGGTTGACTTCTCAGACTTGGGATGTCCTTCCATATCTTGAGCATGAGGTAGCTCTTTCTGCTATCCTTTGAAGCAAACTTGTGCAGGCAAACACCTTGGTTTGATGAGAAGAGCAAAAATTTGGGAATTAGGCACATCAGTGAATGTGTGTGAGACTGCAAATAAAGAAGCACACTTGTGGTGATGTACCCAGAATTTTTGCTCAAACTGCAGTGCTGAGGAGGAGGGAGGAGCTGTGTGTATAATGGGACAAACAGTGTTTTCAAAGTGCTTTGGGGGAGAGTGAAAATCTTCAGAGAAATGTGTTTTGCACCCAGCATGGCTAAGAGATAAAGCACAGATTTCTGTTGTGCTTGTGTGAGCAGAAAAGACTCTGTCAGTCCTGCCAGCTCTTAATGTGCCACTATCTAAGTGGCTTCAGATACAACATTGTTATCTAATAAGTGATTTTAAAGTGCTTATTTGAAAGCTCTCCCACCCATGTGAACACCTCCTGTTTCTCCCTATAGTTGCTTCTTTAATTTCTTATGTACTGAATGCTGTGGGGATTCTAACAGAAAACACTAGCAGTCAGGACAGGGGAAAAGAAAAAGGAAAAAGAAAGATCTCCTCCCTCCTGTGTGCTGTCTCCTGCTTTCCCTGCCTGTATCTCTGCCAGAACAGGCAGCATTCATTTCACCCCCAGTGGAACTGGGGCTCTGAGGGATGCATCCATGTGGGCAAGGGCTGGAGGCAGCAGTGCTCAGTCCCACAGGGCAGCAGAAGTCAGCAGGGTGCTCGTGCCCATCTGCAGCAGCCTTTGAACTGCTGCCATATTTATAGCACTTCAAATAACAGTGGTTTGCTGTAGGGCCTCAGAGCACTCAACTGCAGAGTCATACGAAGCTCTTTGATTGTGGTTTGGTCCAGCAAGGTACAATTTTCTGCAGGATAACCACAGGCCTTACAATGCCAATTACACAGATTTTCTGCTGCTGTCACACAGTGACTAACAGCATTCAGGCCCCACCAGCTACAGAGGGTGTGGGAGCTCCTGCCATGCTGGTCTGCAGAGCCAGCCACATCTTCTGTGCCCCCTGTGCCATCCACAAAATTATGAACCAAATGGAAGGATCAGATGTGTTGATCTCTGACTCCAGTGTGATGCAGCTCTGTCCCAGAGCTCTGTGTGGGGATTCCCATTAGGTCTAGCCCCTACTGAGAGGGAAATCCCCCCAGGATGGAGAGGCATGTGGAGGCTGTAGGAGGAGATGGACACTGACATCACCTGCTTGAAGCTGGGATGGGGTCTCTGGCTGTTAAGAGACTGAGCTTCTGGGCCATGCTGGATCTGTCACTGGGCAGTCTTTACATCCATTTGTGCATGATAGGTGTAATAAACTGCTTGCAGGTGCTGCTTTCCTCCCTTGGTGTGTGCTGAACCCAGCCCTTGTTCCCGTCTTGCTCAAGCTGGGTTTGCTGGTTGCAATGTGCTCCTGACAAACTGCTGCTGTTGAGGTTTTTCCAATGAACTGGGTGCAGAGAAAATAGAAATTCGCTGTAACCCAATACATCTTTCTGTTTCAGGAGTGATGAAGGGCAAATTGTTCCTCCCTGTGGGGGTTTTAAGTGCTGTTATTACCAGGCTCTTGTGCTCCCCTGGCTTGGCTGAGCTGGTTTGGCACAGGAGGTGCTTAGAGGCTGTGGAGGTGATGCTAAGCAGATGTGATATAGACCTCTGGGAAAGTCTCGGAAAATTCCTTGGATGAAAATCAGTGCTAGTGGGTTTTGATTGTCTCCAGTGACCCTTTACCCAAAGAATACACTTATTCTTTCCAGGCTTGTAAGACAGCTCTGTTATCTCTGTGGCTGATCCACCAGGAATGTTAACACAGTGGGTTAGGAGGAATATGGTGCTTTTGCTCATGTGCACAGCCATGAACACCCCACTCACCTGCCTCTGTCAAGCACAAAAAGACTGTCCAGTTGCTCTTCCAAACACTTCCATGCTGACATGACCACATTCATATGCCCACAGCTCTGCATCTGCTCTCCCACATGGTTACTCTGCTGTCCACAGACAGTTTTGGGTTCCCCCTCAGCGGGCATTGTGAGCCCTTTCACCCTACACATGCCAAGCCCTGAATGAGAACTCCACATTCACAAGGAGTAAATAAATAAATAGAAGGGAGACAGAGAAACCTCCACAGGAGTGGAGCTGCCTTGGATGGTGCCAGAACAATCCTGTTCCGCATCCTCGGCCAAACTTCGCTCTAAAGAAATGTCTGCCATTTGATTCAGCACGGGTATATTTTTCTTCCATTTAAAAGAGCACCCTTATAAACATCACTTCAGCTCAGGAGAGTCGTGCCAAGGATAACTCAGCGCTGTCGGGAGCGGCGGAGGGCTGAGCAGCGTTCCCACTTCAGCAGCATTCCCATTTCAGCAGCGTTCCCATTTCAGCATCATTCCCATTTCAGCAGCATTCCCATTTCAGCAGCGTTCCCACTTCACCAGCGTTCCCATTTCAGCAGCGTTCCCACTTCAGCAGCGTTCCCACTTCAGCAGCATTCCCATTTCAGCAGCGTTCCCACTTCGCCATCATTCCCATTTCAGCAGCGTTCCCATTTCAGCAGCGTTCCCATTTCAGCATCATTCCCATTTCAGCAGCATTCCCATTTCAGCTGCGTTCCCACTTCACCATCATTCCCACTTCAGCAGCATTCCCACTTCACCATCATTCCCACTTCAGCAGCATTCCCATTTCAGCTCAGGACAGGCTTTTCCTTAGCCTCTCCCAGGCCCCACAGCCAGGAGAAGGCAAATCTCTGGGGGCTGAAGCTGTCATGCACTTTGCCAGGTGGGTGATTTCAGCTCATGTGGCCTCAGGCAGAGGTCTCAGGTCTCCCTGCTTGCACCCAAATGTTTCTTTCTCCCTTTCCCAACCAACCTGGCAGATCCTTTCTCTTCTTGGAAATAAGGAAAACACAGAGCTGTGTGTTAGTTTATCCCAAAGAGAAGATGCAAGAGGTATAGGGCATACTGTTGTTTCATGCATTGATCTCAAAGGACTCCAGGAAGGGAAACAAACGTTGTGAGCTTTTCTTTGTCGATAGGGATGTGGCAGTACTGGTTCAAGGTCCAGACCTGGGGATGGAGCTCACCTTCCCTCAGGAGAGGCAGAGGGGACACCCTGCCACAGAGCTCCTCCTGTTTGGAGCTAAGCAGTTGGACATTCTGGAGGAGTTTGCCAACCCCCAGGAGACACATCCACAGCCCTTCTCCATCCTGGTCTGGCAGACTCTTACCCCGAAACTCCTTCCCTCTGTGCACACCAACTTGTTGCTCTGTTTCTCAGCTGTGTGGGGAGATTTGCTCTCTGAGGTTCCCAGGTATTCTGCCATTTGCTGACCGTCAGCACAGCACACCCAGGAGCTCACAGGCTTGTGTGGAGAAGCCCCAGGAAGCCAATTTCCATGGTTTCTAAATTCTACAAAGCCAGTTTTCAGGTGCAGTTTGCTGGCTGGGCTGTGGGCAGCTGCAGTGGGTGTCAGTGCGGATCTGAGCAGTGCTGTGCATAACTCAAGCTCCCAAAGCTGCAAATTCAGCAGCTTCTCTAAGGAGAAACAACTGCACTTAACTAATCCTGGGGTCATCTGACAGAAGCTTGCTTTCCTGGCTTATGCCTTTCCTGCAAACTGATAGCTGATCCCTTTGGGCAGCATTTTTTCATGTCACTGATGGATTTACCTGACCAGTCAGAGAAGCTCTAAATATGCCAGTGCAGCTCTTCCATAAGCACATATCCAGAGGTATCCATTCTTTTCACAGTGGGGCAGAAAGGCTGCTCTATTACTCAATGGCAAAAAGGAAAAAAAAAAAAAGGGAAGATTTTTTGCTGCAATGACTCTGGATGCAGCTGCATAACTGGGCTCAGGAAGGGCAGAGCCATCTCACAGAGGTGGTAACAGGCACAGGGTGAGGTTCTGCTGCAGAGACATGTCCTGTTCCTTCCTTGCTCAGGAACATGGATGGTGGATGCTGTCTAGGTGTGGACACCTAGCACAGCACCAGCTTTGTACAGGATTAAAGCTTCTCTCTAGTAAATACCTTTGCTTTTTTACCATTAGCAGCTGAAATTTGCTGTTTGTGTCACGCTGCTTTTGAAGTCACTGGTTACATTTGTGGCCCCACTGTACTGAGCATCTGCACAGGCTTTGAAAGAGGTACTCGATGTCCTGGGGAGTTTGTATCCTAAATGGAGGAGAGGGACAAAGCTGGAGGAAGGAAAAGGCAGGTTAGTGGTGAGAATCTCAAACACAGAAGAATTAATTGACTGGCCTGGGTTCACATGAAAGTGTGTGTTGGAGCCAGTTTCACCAAAATTTCTTCAGTTCCAGCCAAGTGTCTTCAGCACATCTCCATTGCTCCCCTCCATGCCATGGGGACATGAATTTCCTCGTGTGGGAAGGGTACAATAACCAATTCCTGCTCCTGGGAAGGGTGTTTTGTTCTTCAGGCGTTGGGATATAGGCTGGGCTTTTGCTTTTCATCACATTTAAGAAGGTTTTTTCCTCCAAGGAAATGTTTAAAGCAGGTATTTGTGATCCTTAAACTATGCAAGATCATCCTCAACCAATGCACACCTGGGTTTAAGAGCCTTTGGGTTTCTCTTTTTGGTGAAGGATTTTAATATTCTGGCGTTCCTGTATGTCATAGGTTAGCAAGCATAGTCCCGGAAGGGACGTCCTTGCTAAGGGGTGCTTACAGTTTCCTCTGGGAACTGATAGAACCTATCAGCTGGCCAGTTTGAATATGGACAATTCTCTAAGCCACTTAAAGTTGTGATCACCTCTGTGATCCACATTTAAGAATAGGCAAACTCCCCCTCCAAGCTCTCTCTCGTTTCCGGCGCTGGGACAGGTGGCTGCAGGGCCCGAGCAGGGCCCAGTGGGCCCGGCCAGGCCCTGTTTGGGCCAGGCCGGGCCGGGCCACGGCCATCCTGAAGCCATGGACCTGTTCCAGCCGTGGAACCCCCCCCACTGCCTTGCCGTGGGCAGCCGGAGCAGCTCGGCTCTCCTCCCTCTCCACTTCGATAAGAAAAATTCAACATTCCAGCTGCAAAGCTGCAAGGCCGAGGTGAGATTAACCCTTTTACTGCTGTGAAGAGCTGAAAACCTGAGGGAAGAGAGAGAGGAGATGCTTAAAGCTGAAATTCTGTTGTGAAGCTATGATATATCAGAGTATCCTGTTGTAATTTCATGAAGATATGGGGGGTGGAGTGTTCAACTCGTGAGCAAAAGCACCTGCGCTGAGATAGGCAGATGCTGACGCAGCTGTAATTTCATGAGAAGTTTGGACAGGGAGAGATGAACCAGATGAGGACTTTTGCTCCAAACGGGAAAGGAGAAAACCTCAGTCCGTAGAGATGAACCAGATGAGGACTTTTGCTCCGAACGGGAAAGGAGAAAACCTCAGTCCGTAGAGATGCTCCCAGAGATAGTCCTAAAGATGAAGATGATGAAGACCCTTTGCTCCCAGGGAAGGAGAAGGGCCTCTGTTTTTGTTTCTGAACGGCTCAACCTTAAAATTGTACCCCAAAAAACTTCAAGAGTGGACCCTCGAAGGCAGTTGCGGGAAAAGCTGCAAGTCGGGGGAAAGGACTCACACGCAGGCAGAGAGACTCCTCTTCCTAAATGGACTGAACAATATTTGGAAGTGGGCGGCTGTCTCGTTGTGATAATGTTTTCATAGCATGAGCAAGAAGAGACTTCTCTTTCTAAATGGACTGAACAAGGTTATTATGGAAGTGGTAAACAGACTGAACATCTCAAGGGTTGTCTTTTCACATTGTCAGTGGGAGAAGGGAGGAAGGTGGGGGGAGGAGGAGAGTTCTGAAGGTGGTATAATTTTTTTTCTTCTTTTAGGTCTGTTAATAAACTTCTTTATATTCTTTCAAGTTTGGTGCCTGTTTTGCATTTCTCCTAATTCTTATCTCACAGCAGATAAACAGTAATGAGTATTTTGGACCAAACCACTACACTAAATTGGTGTTTCTGCCCGGTTACAAACCGAACCCGCGACACTGTAGAATGGGAGAAAGAGCTTTTAGCTCTCTGCTGGCTGAGCACAGCTGCTCCATGCACTGTAGTCATTTTTCTCTTTAAGCTGGACAGGGAATCTGAGGCTGGGAGCTCCATGGGTGGGATGGAGCCCTCTCCCAGCTTGGCATGGATGTGCCCAACCTCCCTGGGCAAGACAACCATAAAGAACAACTTCATTGGGGTCTGCATGAGTGTCCAAAATCCTGCTGGTGCTGGTTGTTTTCTCTTGGAGGTAATTACGTTTCAGCTCCACCCACTGATCAGGGATAGCAGAAATTAAAGCTCATTCCTTGCTGCAGTGCAGGAGTGTGGCAGCGTTGGGTGTTTGCCTCAGGGTTTGTTCTGGTGCAGGTTGGCCCAACAGCAGATCTTTCCAGACACAGGTTTCAAAGCAAGGAAGAAGTTTTAGGCAGCAGAAAGCAAATCAAGCCCCAGCAGCTTACAAGGATGTTTTCTTCCTTAATTAGCTAAACTAAATCTTAATCAACCCACCAGTTAGCTTGATAAATGCCCGAAGGGAAACTGCTTTTTCTATTTTTGGTCCATCACAAAGAAGCTGGGGATGATGGTCTAATGAAGCCAGATGGCCAAAGCTGCTGTACTGAAACCCAGCCATGGAGGAGGAGGAGGCTGGAACAGCACAGGCTGCCCTTAAAGAGAGGAAATTTACCATTCTCTGATATTCCGAGGACTGGGAAACTTTGGAAATTCCACCTTAGATCACATGGTTTTACTCAGCTTCTGGTGTGGTGGGATAGGTCTCACTTTTGAATACTCTAAGTCCTAGTAAATGGAGCACCTTGTCATTCATGGGATCATTTGATATCTTGACTGTTACTAATGTGGGCAGCTGAAATGCAGATTTCCTGGAGTCAGAGGGTCAAAAATGTCTGGGGTGTTCCTGATTTTGAGTTTGGGTTGGTTTTTTTCTTTCCTGTCAACTGGTACAACTGCATTGACTCCAGTGGAAACAAACCTACTTTTATTGCTTAGAGACTTGTGGCTTTTCCTTGGAAAGCTTAATTTGCATGAAATAAGAACTTAATAGCCTCAGTTGAAAACATAGGATAGGCAGGCTCCGTGCAAAATTAAACATGTATTTCTTCCAGAAATCTCAGCCTGAACGTGTCGGTCCTGGGCTCCCTGCTTGGTTTGGCCCATATTCCTCACATTCAGGCTTTCTTTTCCTTGGGCTACCTGCACATTCCAGCCAATGCCAGGTGGGCCCCACCTGCTGCTCTGCTCCTGCCTTGCTCCTCTCCAGGTTTTGCCAAGTGTTGCCAAACTACCTGAGTATTTTTTCCTCACTAGACTTCAGTGGAGATGCTGCTCTCAGGGGGTGGGATCCAGCATCTCCCAGGTGGAGTGGCTGGAATGGTGAACCTCTGACGCCCAGGGAGGGGGTCCTGGGAGGGCAGCTGGGTCAGAGGCTGCTGGGGCTGGTGGCACCCTGTGCCTTATGCTCAGAACTGAGCTCTCTACAGCCCCTGTTCTGGACTCTGAAGGAAATTCTCCTCTGAGGATACCAGAGAGGACCAGTGACTCATGGATTCACATAAACATTTTGCAGTTCACATAAACATGGAGCAATTCTGTTTGTGGAACGTTTGCAGTTAATGAATTAATTATGTTACACTCTCCTGTGAGCAGCAAGCCATAAACTAAACTAAACAATCAGCAGGAGGCTTTGCTGCCTGTGTTTCCTGTTGTGTTTCAAATAAACACAAACACAGAAAAAGCCAAAGTGCACTTCTGCTGCCCAGAATGCTCAGATTTGGGCACCAAATTGAACATTGGAAAGAGTGTTGCCATTAATTCCCAAAGCATGTGGGTACCTGTTGCCACTGGGGTATGGATGAAACCTCCTTCCTTTTAAGATTTTTTTTCCCCTTTGTGAAAGAGTGATTAAGAATTAGAAATCTTTGTCATAATATTTGATTCTCATGTTCATGGGGCTCAAAGAATTTCCTTACTGATGCTCACACCTCACTCCTGGCATTGCCTTTCTTTCCCGTAATGATTAATTTATTTTGAGGATCTGTCCATCCGTGGGTGCACCCCTTGTGCTGCCTTCGGCACATCTGAAAAAAAAGTAGGTCTTGGATGTTTTGTGGCTGGAACTGCAGTTGATGCCAATGAATTAACTCTGTTATGGGAGCTGCAGGATGTCTGTGAAAGGGAGATGACAGAATTGGCCAGGGATGGTAGAAACAGTCAGAGCTGGCGTGGCAAATCCTGTCCTGTCTGCTCCTGTGCCTGTGGATGTTCCACTCTATCACTAAGGCAGGTCATTTCACTGATTTTTGTCGTATATTTGCTCTTATTGTGCTATTTTATCCTCTTCCTAGACAGCTTTAAACTAGAAACAGCAGCTACTTGACATGTAATTAAAGCTAATAACAGTTGAAATTATGTATGCTTGAGTGGTTTGGTCTTTGAAACACAAATTGTGATATTTGCACTTTCTCTTTTGGCAAAAACATGTGCTTTCCTCGCAGACAGATGGCTTCACAGGTGATGAATGTTTGGGAAGAGTGGATTGAGCCACAAGCCTTCAGTATGCATAGAAAACTCTGACTTTTTGACAGGTGGATTCCCTGATCTTTGAGTACATTAGTGGGGTGTTTGTTCCTGGGAAAACAGAATAAAAGTGAGCTTCCTTGTCACTACCAGCAATGGATTTATCTGCTGCTCAGCTTTCACTCACAGATGTGGGATTCTTTTCTCTTTCTGCAGTGTTGGTCGTGAGTTTTCATTTTTACTGCACTGAAAAACTGGGAGTCAGCAACAAATCACCTGCTTTTGCTCTGCCTCATCATGTCCAGCCCATTTTCAAATACTCCTCTACATTCTGGCAGCAATTTACTCTCTGCTGCTGCACTGTCTCCTTGATTACCTTGATTCCACCACACTTCTGATGTGCCTGGATCAGCATCCTCAGCTAAAACTCAGGTCTAAGCAGGCCTTGCAGATAAGATACTGATTTTGGAGGTGTAAAAGTGGTTAGAATCATTTAGAACTGACACTGTTTTCCAGGATATGGCAGCTTGTGCAGTAAATAGATGGAATAGTTCCCCCCATGCAGAGGTGGGCTGGATCCAGGGGTGCACAGGACAATATTCAGTGTGCCCAGGTGTCACTTTAAAGCAAAGCTGCCAAGCACAAGACAGGGTCTGATACTTTTCTTTCAATGAATTCTTCACTGTTGCACTGGAGACAGCTGGAGTTTGATCTGGAGGAGTAGTGGCTGTGTGGAGGTCTCAGGATTTAATTGTGCATTTAATTGTGCATTGTGCATTTTGGGAAAGAAAAACCCCAGAGCAGTCAGTCTGAGTGTGCTGGGGCAGATCATTTCAGTGGAGACATCCTGTTGTGGCAGCCACAGCAGATGCCAGTGGGGCAGCACTGGTAACAGGAATGTTTTTTCTAGGCAGCTCTGCCAAGGTGTGGATTTGCTCTCCAAGCTCTGCTCAGCCTTTGGCCTCTCCTCTTAATGCCCTGAAGCAAACACTGAATTGAGAAGTTCCTGAGCAAACACCTCAGGGAAATGAAAGATCACCTGACAATCTGGAAATTGTCACCCATGCCACCTCTCACCCCCTGGCCCTGTAAGTAATCACTGATCTGGTGACCAAGAGCCAAAGTGCTCCTTAAATCCCACCTCCTCACCCAGCCAGCCTGGCCCATCTTGAGCTGTAAGTGAAGCAAAATGTGCATAACATTGCCAAGATCCTCTCTGGGAGCTTGTGCTGAGGTTTTTCTGGGTGCTTGGAAGCCAAAGAGCTCCTGGACTGGCTGTGTCCCAGCAGGTGAGGTGGGACAGTCACAGGAGGAGAGAGCCTCAGTCACTGGGCTGCAGGAACAAGGAGAGGACTCAGAGTGTGGGGTTGTTGATGAACTTAAATCAGGCTCCATCAGCAGGTGAGGAGGGAGGTTTGTGCTGTGATGGCTGTGGCACGTGGGAATTGGGCAGGGGGTGGCAGTTTGGTGGGTACCACCCTGTCCAGGCAGGGTTTGGACAGAGGGATGCACAGCTGCTCTCTGCTTTCCTACTTGGACCACAGGACTTTTGTAAGAGTCCTGTGGTTTGAACAAAATGGAAAAAGGCTTTTTAAAATTAAGTGTAAGCAAACTGATGGGTAAAGCTTCATCCTGGAGTGAGAAATTGTGCTGTTTTGCCTCCTAAAGGCTGAAATGAGACAATTCAGAATTTGGAAAAAGAAGAAATAAAAGGATTTCCAGAAGGGTTCTTAAATTTCTGGGTGGATTTGCGAATAGTTTGGGTAAACATAGACGTCATCCTTTTCTGGCAAAGACCATATCCAGCTGAGAACACTGCCTGGCCCCAGCTGTACTTTGCTGCCTGCTTCAGCCACCAGAGTGGGTACCTGGCCTTTCCCAGCTGTAGGAGCACGGATCCTTGTCCTGGCCCTTTTGGAAAACCCTGGTGTCTTTACAGCTGTACTTTCTATGAGTTTTGAGATATTGTTAATGCTTCCTGGCTTAAATGGGCAAAAAAATTGGTGTTTTGACTTCCACTATCTGGAGTTCAGCTGGTGATTCCAGTCTGTGGGGCACCAAATACCTCAGAGATGGGGGGACTTAAGGACTCAGGATCATAAAAAGCTCCTGGCCTCACCCCACAGGAGAAAACTAACAAATAGAGTCAGGTCTGAGCTATGCAAGCACACAGCCACATGTATACACACTTCCCTTTCACACCAGTTCCAGATTTTATTTATGCAAAGGTCTGCTCTTGGGTCTTTGACTGATGATGGGTTTGTGCAAGGAGGAATAAATAGGGCACCATAATTTTACAGCTATCATTAAACACACAATTAATCTATGTCTCGGAGGAGGCAGCTCCTTCTTTGGCTCTCACTGGCTGCTCCTGCTCCCCTGTTAATACTCAGCAGCCTCTCAGGGCTGAGTTGCTGTTTGGTTTCAGGCAGAGAACAGCTCCTTGATGTTTTGTATCCGAGTGTGGCTGATGCCCTGTAAAGTCAGTTTGGGATGCAGGGCTGGGACTGATGCTGCTTGGGAAGTGCTCAGAGCCTTGCTTGTACCTGCAGGCTTGGAATAATATTCCCTTATTGTTGCCTGAGCTGAGTGCTGAAGGATGTGAGTGTTTGAAGGAGCAAAAACCAGCTCTAGCCTGGGGTGGGAAGGGAAAAGCTTGAACGAGACACCTCACTGTTCAGAGATGACCCAGCACTGACAGAAGCATCACCCACAGCCAGTCCCTGACTTTGGGGTGCCTTTTCCCTTGGCTTTGTTGTGCTGATTTGACAAATGCATCAGAAGCCCCTGCTGAGACAGCACAAGCTTCAAATGGGAAAGGAGACTGTGCAGCCCAGGCCTGAGGCTGTGTGTCCTTCCAGGAAAACAGAGAATCCCAGCTCCTTTCCCTGGACATCTGGCATGGCCTCGTGCCCTCAACACACTGCTCACGCTGCTTTCAGGGTGCTCCCTGCACTGACAGAGCCATGAAAGGTGTTTTGCAACTCTTTTCTGTGAGATGGAGTGCTTGGGGAGGGTTTGGAGAAGAGAATCAGAGCAGAGCTGCCAAGGTTCAAGGGGTCAGACTGAATAATTGAAGGCAGATGTGCTCCAATATCTCTCAGACGCTTCTGCACTGTCCGCATTGGTGTGTGACACCTGGATGAGTTGAGATTTGCAACCTCCCTTTCATTCTGACCGTCTGATTTTAGGCAAGATGGACTGTGCTTTCTAAAGGCTCAGGCTGCAGTAGCTTTCCTTCATAACCATGGGAACTGCTCATCCTGAGCTTGTCTGGTTCTTCCTGAGCAAGGAGAAGCTAAAATTGCCATTTGAAAGGAGAAAAAGGAGGCTAAACTTTATATTCTGGCTCATGATAAACACCCGACTCTATAAGTGGAAAATGGGTTCAGGAATTTAGATTGGATATTAGGAAAAATTCTTCCATGAAGGGGTGGTCAGGCATTTGAACAGGCTGCCCAAGGAAGTGTGGGATCACCATCCCTGAAGTGTTCAAAATGTGTGTGTTTGTGGCACTGGGGGACATGTGGTGAATGAGGTGATGCTGGGTAATGGTTGGACTCGGTCTTGAAGGTCTCTTCCAACCTTTATGATTCCATAACAAAGCTTCTCACCCCCATCCATGGGCTCTGCTGCATGCAGATCTTGCCCTGTCCCCATGAGCAATGACTGTTTAAACACCTTGAAGGGGAATAGACTGTTAAATCCTGAATTCAGGCTCGGTCTAAGCAAACAGAGCTCACTGCCAAACGGATTTCACACTGCAGTTCTGAGTTCACTGCTCAGCATTCATTTGGTTCTAATTCTGTACCTTGGTTAGGGTTGTGTTGGCATTGCATCCTCATATCCCTGCTAATGAGGTAGCAGGACTGATGCAAGCAGAGGACTCCTGTATGGATGTTGGCAGCACCCCAGGGAAGGTACTTTTAGACTCACTGGGGAAGTGCCAGACATCAGGGATTATATATTTGCACTAATGATGCCTCATCATTGGTGAGAGCCAGGACAGGCAGCGAGTTCTTGGTGTAGGCAGGACTCAGTTTGTAGCAGAAAGGCCAAGTCACCTCCAGTGAAGGGAACAAGTTGTCTCCCTAACTGAGAACCAGCTCTTTTATAATTGGGAGTATTAAGTACTTCAGAGAACATTGCTTTGCCCGGGGAAAATCACATCTCCTCAACCCCCTCCTCTCCCTCTGTCCTCTCCTCCTGGACTCGGTAGTGGAGGTCTGGTGCTTCAGGCTGGATGTTGCTGTTATCCAGTGGATGCCCTGAGGACAGCAACATCAGAGGTTCCCAATTCCTCCTTGGAGGAGGGCAGAGGGTGGATATGCTTGTCCAGGACAGATGATGCTGCTCCACATGGGTGTTTGGGGTCAGTGCAGTAGGGGATGCTGAGTGTTCCCTGCCTGTGGCACTGTCATGGGAAGCGTGTGCTGCTGACACAGACCGTGGTGTAACTCCACTGCACACACCTGTGTGACTGGAGAGTCCAGCCCAGTGCACACACACAGGAGTGCAGAATAAATGTGAGTATGACCCAAACAGGGAAAAGCAACCCTGGATATGCCTCATCCACATTGTCCAGTCCTACCCCAAATGCAAACTGCATGGTGTGTCACAAACATCAGCTGCTTTTTTCTTTATTTCACTGTTTTCAGTCCTCGTACAACTACAAATTTAGCACTACTGCTGAAGAAAAAAAAAGAGCAAACTACAGCCATTCATGGGGTAACATAATTTTAAATGTTGTGAGACAGCTGATACTATTAAAAATCATGGCCCTGTTATAGGCTTTCATTATTGATGGCTACTTGAGGAGACATACACTATAAAATATAAAGATAAAAAGTGAAAGGCTATTTAGATAGATGTTCAGCTGAGTGCCTCTAGCATCAAATCAGTGGCACTGGAGAAATGAGAACAGACACACGGCACAGCCTCTGGACTAAATGTGTGCACATTCTGGGTCTGCCAAGGCTTCGCCTGTACAACGTACACTTTAAATCAAAGCAACACTGAAGTCAATATTGACTGTTCTTGGAGATATATTTTACCTTCAGGCACTGCTGTTTCCCAAAGGAGCGTGAGCAAGGACGTAAGTCTCTGTGCAGTGCTGGCTGCTCGTGGACAGGGATCTCCCTGAAATCCTCTGGAAACGATTCCTCCTCTGGAAGTACCTGCTGCTGCTGCTGAGGGACCTCTGCCTGTTCTTCAGGTACTCCCGGTAGTTTTTGGTGAGCAGGGTGTAGAGGAAGGGGTTGATGCAGCTGTTGCTGTAGGTCAGGCAGGTTGTCAAGTAATTAATGTTCTTCATCACCTTGGGAGATAAAGGGAAGGATTCGTAATACTGGAAGAGGAGCTGCCATATCCAGAAAGGCAAGAAGCAAGCCCAGAAGACCAGCACTATGGTGAAGATTAAATAGAGCACCTTCTGGTTGGGCAGCCGCTTGGTCTGCTTGAAGGACGCAGTCTGTGACACCCAGTAAATCTTAGCCAGGCGGATATAAAGGTAGCCAATGATCACCCCTGGGCCCACGATGCTGGTGCCAAAAAGGATGGTGAGATAGACTTTGTAGGACAGCTTGCTCCAGGTGGGCAGGCAGATGCTTTTGTTGTCCCTTTGCACCAGCTGGATCATGATGAGCATGGGGAGGGTGAGCAGCAGTGACACCAGCCAGATCACCACAGCAATGGCCTTGCGGTAGCTCTTGGACCTCTTCACCGTGTCCAGGGGCTTCAGCACAGCAAAGTAGCGCTCCGTGCTCATGACTGTGAGGGTGAAGATGCTGGCGTGCATGGTGAGGAAGTCCAGGCTGAACAGGACACGACAGCCAACGTCTCCAAAGTACCACTTCTGAATGAAGTAGGTGCCGACGATGAAGGGGATGGTGAGGAGGTAGAGCAGGTCGGCCAGCGCCAGGTTGATGATGTAGATGTACATGGAGGCAGAGGAGCGCAGGTAGTGGCACATCACCAGCAGGGTGTAGACGTTGCCTGTCACCCCGACCACGCACATGAGGGAGAGGATGGTCCCGATGGTGCAGATGGCAATCATGTCCTCCGTGGAACCGGCGGCCCACGCGCCGTCCCCGGTGGCATTGGCGGAGGTGTTGGGCCTGATTCTGAACAGGTTGTCCTCACTTGTGTCTGTCACCGTGTAGGGGGTGGCAGAGAAGTGGCTCTCCAGCTCGTCAGTTAGGGACATCCTCCTGGGCTTAAATGCCAGAGGCTTTGCTCATGTCACAGGGGTCCGAGGGGCTTCTTTCTGCTCTGAGAAGTGTGGCTGCTGGGAGATGTTGAACCATTTCTTAGCAGGGTCTCATCCAAGGACCATCTGCATTCTCCACTAGAGAAAAGACATCAAAACCAACATATTAGAAATATGCCAGAGCAACACAAAAGATCATGTAGAAGTTACCTGTCCCTGAGCATGCATCTGCACTGTCTGAATGTACCAAAGGTCTTTGGCACTGAGGCCACTCATGTAGGGCTTGTGCTCTCATTACAAGAGCCCAGCTGTGAGGTGTGTCCATGGAAAAGAGACAAAAAAGGTTGTGTGGATCACTGGAACCACTTACTGCAGTCCTTAATTTGGGGTTGGAGTAAAAAACCATCCTTCCTAAATTCATAACAATGATTTACAGAGCTATCAGCATGATTGCTTAGGCCTCTTTGCTACATTCTTCACTCTGAAGGAGCGGAAGACCCCTAAAAAGGGAAAACAAACTTTAGATTTATCATTTGCAGCCAAATTGTCTGTTCTGTGTTAGTGGTGCACTCCAAGTCCTGTCCAGCATTCCTGCAGTGTTTTCACAGAGCAGCTTCCTTTGAATGAGAAGCTCCTCCTCTGTCCTGCAGTTTCAAGCAGTATTTGAGTGATGGAGGAAAAGGTGCTTTATACAGCAAAGGTTTCCCTGTGGGATTTCTGTGTCTGTAAGCACAGGGCTTTTCATGCTCTCTGTCCAGTGTGACACCAGAGATTTCCGTGTGCCTGTAAAACAGATCTATTTCAGCCAGAGCTGGGTGTGACCCTGCCTGAACAGCCTTGAGGTGTGAGGTTGCTCTGCAACGTGCGAGGCAGCTCTGGTTGTGAGAGCCTCTGCTTAGCTCAGACTCAGCGGTGCACAGATCAGGGCTCTGTTGCTTTGAATTCATTCTAGGCATAGGGAAAAGGAGAGCAAACCTACCTCAGGGAAATGCTGAAGAAGTAGCTAAAATGCCCAGATTTTAAGGCATACCAAAAGCCCGTGCCATCCTAAAGGTCACTGCATACAGAAGTGCATTTGCACTGTGTGTTTCACAGCACTCAGACTGTCTCTTTTTCTTTGGGAAATGCTGAGGGGGAGGGGTGCTGGCAAAGATTCCCCTCTGCCTTGTTCCACTGGGCAGGTTGGATTTGTTTTATCCTGGGAATTTGCAGCTTTTCCCAGTGAGTTAGGTGTCCCTTTGTCTCCTCACCAGCTCTGACTTCTTTGCCTCTTTCCTCCCACTATCTTCTTGGCAGGAGGATTACAGTCCCAGGCCCTCTCCTGCTGCCCTTGTGTCACCCTGACAGTGACCTCTGTGGCACTTGAGGATGGACAATTTTCATCCTCTCCGTGACTTGCCCTCACCTTCTTCCCATTCCCACCTGCTGAGGATGACGGGTGCTACAGAGATCTCATAAAAAACTCTGTATAAGAGAGGACAATCCAGTACAGAGGGAGATTTCCCCTCACTTAGCAGTTGGGATAGAAGCACAAAACAAAGAGAAACACACAGAGCCCGTCTCCCACCCCAGTCCCTTGAGTACAGGCATCCAAATGGGAGAGATGAGGAGTGGTCAGTACTCCTTCAGGACAGTGCTGCTCTGGGCTGGTTCCCAGCAGCTTCACCAGCATCAAGATCCACTTCCTGGACCTTGCAACCCCAAATCTTCCTCGTCCTGCTCCTGCTGTGCTGTGCAGTGCCCTCCTGCTGTAGGGCAGGTGTAGCCAGTCTGTCCTGCTCCCTTGCTGTCCCCATTATCGATGTTGGTGTCTGAGCTGTGCTGGTAGTGAAGGTGTCTCTCACGAAGGAGACACAGCTGCTCCCGGAGTTGTGGCAGCTCCTCTGCCTCACAATCAGCAGCACCCTCGGTCAGAAATGATCAGCTCTGCATGGGATGCTCCAGCTGAGCCCGGAGCTGGTCCCACACGCAGCTGTCGGCTCAGTGTCAGTGATAGTTCATTTTCAGGAGCGTATTTCCATGGCTCAGGTGCTGCCTCCTTGCACCTGCCTCACTTGGTGTCCCAGGGACTTGTAGCAGATTTGTGCCGTGCTGGTGCCTGTCTGTGCAGTTCCCCGGAGTGACAGCTCCTGCTGGAGAGAGCGGAGCCCACTGCATCTCCCTGCTCTGCTCCTCTTCTGCTGAACCTGCCTTTTGCTCCATTCATAAAATTCCTACAGCACCGATTCCATTCAGACACTTCACCCATCTCCAGACAGAGCTAGAGGAGAAAAATTAAGCCAAATAGGGAACCCTTGCATCATTTTAAAGTTCCCATCACTGCTGCACTCGTACACAAACACACACTCACCCACATGCACACACAATAGAGAGCTTGTTATTCCAAGCAGCCATTCAAGCACCTCACGGTCCAGGCGATTTCCCCAGCCAATCTTGCCTTTCCCTCTATGATATCATCCCACAGGAGTACCACGCGTATTCACAGCCGTAAACAGAAATTAATTTCTCCTGCTCAAACCTTGCTTTTAAATCCGGCAGATGAAGTTTCCTATGAGAAAGAAAATTTTAAAAATCGATCTACTAGCATCAAAGCTGAAACTTAAAGAAAGAAAAACAGAAAAAGAGGAAAAAAAGAAAGGAGAGAATCCTTCTTCATGGGCAGAGAGTGAGAGATCCCGGTGCTCTGTCGCATCTGGAGTGGCAGGGGCAGGAAGGGAGCGTGCTGCCAAGCCAAGTATGTTTGAAATCTGGGCGCTCTTAATACTCACATTCCCCTCCCTCCACTCGTGCCGGCTATTTTTGCTCCCCGGTGACGTTAGGCATAGCGTGGCTTTGACTGCAGCCAGTGAAGAGCTGTTTAAAGAAGCAGGGTTTGATAACCATGGCTTGTTCAGCTGCCTCCCCCTGCCTGGATGGGGGTGAGAGAGGTTCAGGTTGTTTCATCCCAGGACTGGTGAAAGGCAAAGTACCCTCCGTACACTGCACGGGAGAGGGCAAATTTCCTAAATTCCTAACACTGCCTGAGCAAAACCAGCACAGCTGGGGAAGGAGAGTGGGCCAGGGAGGGTTAAAATCCTGCGGGAGGGTCAAATTCCTGCAGGAGGGTGGGCTGCCCAGGGAAACAGCAGAGCTCCTTGATTTGGAGATCAATTCCAAAGCGAAGCTGAAGTTTATTTGGATTGGATGGCGTATGAAGAGATGAATCTGTGTGGTGGTATCACACACCACAGCATCTGAGACAGTGCAGGCTGGCGGTAACGAAATATTACCTGAGTTGTTTGGGGTTTGGATCCATCCTGCATTGCTGTTACTGAGTGCTGCTCCCTCCTCTGCCTCTTTCTCTGGATATTTGTATCACTGCTTCCATGTTCTCAACCTTCCACACTCCTCATTCTGGGTGCCTTGAGGTGCATCTTGTGTCTAAGGTCTTGTTCTCCTGCAGTGGGACCCCAGTTTGGCTCCAGCTGCCCAGGGTGGCTGTGGTAGCACCAGGACACCTCGGTGAGCTCTGGCTGTGCCTGTCCCCACAGTGGGGCAGCTGGTGGGAAAAGCAGGGCCCTGCTCAGGGACAGGCTTTTGAGTGGGGTGAGGGCTTTGCTTAAGAGCAAATCCATGTGGAAGCTGGATTTTACAGTAAAAATAGATCTTATGTTAGCAAGGGCTGGCTGAGAAACCCCAGCCTGAGCACTCTCAAATGTACAGGTTTTGCTCTAACACTGCATCTTGTGTTTGGCCCCTAGAAATCTTTGGGAAAGCGTGGCATGGGAGCTGCTTCTCAGGCTGTCTCCTGAGGAAGATCCAACTTCCCATTGCCTGTGTGACCCCGGAGAGCAGAACAGTTTCTGGGTGAGCACTGAGAGTGAAGCCATTGGCAAAGTGCTTTATTTGCCCCCACGGGGAGTGAGAAGGTCATGGATGTGGCAGTGTCCTCCTCCCAGGCAGAGCAGGGACAACCTGCTGCTGGCTTGAATCCCTTTCCTACTGCCTGCATGTGGCCCAAAGGGCTGGGGCTTGCAGGGATGCTGACGTGGGTACCTCTGCTCAACACCTCCAGCATGTGGCAGGTGTGTGCAGGTCTGTCTCCAGGCATTTACACTGGAGCTGCCACAATCCTGTCACTCCTCTGTCCCCAAAGGGCAACTCGGGTTGGTGTTGACCCATCCCAGGAAAAGGAAGGAGTAGTGGGATGGAGGAAGGGTAATCCATCTGGGTAATCCATCAGTTTTCTGGGTCTGTGGATTCCAACTTGATACTTCCTTTGGTGGCACTTAAACCTTTCGAAAAACGTGAAAGTGGTGATTTCATTTATCAGGAAATCTCGGTGCCCACGGGGCTGCCATTAGGGGAAGCTGGGCTCCCATCTGTCTGTGTCCTGCTGCAGCCATTAGAGGAGGTGTCTGGCCAGGGGCAGTGTGGACAGTGTCAGGTTCACAGCCCTGGCTCAGAGGGCTGCTGGTGGTCGTAGTTCTGCTGCTTCTCTTCCTCTTACTTCCTCATCTTTAAAGCAGGGATCTCTGTACTCACTCGTCTCTCAGTGCTCTGAGTTTCAGGGGTTTTAACATTTGTCTGATGCTGTCAGAGCTACAGAGACAGGGGTGGCAGCCCCAGTGATCTTGTGTAACAGGAGTAGGAGCTGCACAGTCAGTGCTGGGTGAAGATAGGAGTCCTCTAAAATGTGAAACAGGTCTGCTTAATAATTCAGACAACATCCACTGCTACAGGGCTGGAGTTCTGCACAGGAGCCTTCTGAAGTTACTGCACAGGCAATAACCATAATTATTCTATTAAATACAGGGCAAAAGAGACTCTTTCTCTCCTTTGATGTGAGGACTTATGCCAGTGCTATGGGAATTTAATTGTGTTTCGTTACTCATTCAAACCTCATGGAAACAGTAAAATTCCTGGTGTGTCAAACTGAGCTGTGCCCCACCAGCTGTGCCCCCATCAGCTGCCTGCTGCCTTCCCAGGTCTCTGCAGGGCCCTTTGGCATATTCCACTTTTACTGGGGCAGTTTTGTGTCCACATTTGCCAGCAGCCAAGGGCTTCCTTCTGCCCCAAGCTAGACATATAAGTTTGTCTAGGTACCACATTTTAAAAATCTACTAAGTGCTGCTCCCTCCTTCTACAGAAAAATGTGTACAGATGCAGCCAGAATTGATAAAAGAATCTCATGAATGTGTCTGCATTCTTGGTCTGGGTCAGGTCTAGAAACGTGCAGGCTCAGGATAAGATGTGATTCCTGTTTGCCTGACTTGGTTTACTCATCTCCAGGCGCTGTAACACCCACAAAGCAGTCACAGCACAACTTCCGTCTCTGGAGTCTCCACTGCCAATGCTCCCGTGGTCACACAGAAATTCCAATTAGCTCTTGAGAAGCTGCCCTGACTTTGGGATCAGCCCAGAGGAGAACAAGGATTTGCAGCATCGTGCTGAGCTCAAGTCCTCCTGAAGCTGTGCTGGTGGCCAGGAACACACAGGAATGGCAGCAGCTCCTGAGGAAGAGCATTGGTGAGACCTGGCAGCCCCTGGTCGCCTCTTGTTCCTAGGAAAGTTGCATTTCAATCCCTCTGTTCCAACACTCATGGTCTTGGACACATGCAAATGTGATATTTAAATTCCCAGCTGGTCCCCAGTTGCTTTCTCCACTCTTCCCACTGTCTGTCCCCACTGGTGAAGGAGCCACCCAAACTCAGCCAACGCATTTGGAGACTTCCCTGAGGGTTTTTTTGCATGTTGGTCTTCTTTCTTCCTGTTTTTTTTTGCAATATGAGACTCCAGTTGTCCTTCTGGAGTTGGTATGGTTTCGCACTTGGCTGCTTTGTCTGGAAGTGAAACTCTGGGGGCTGAAATCTCCAGTTTGCTTTCCCTCCTCCAGGATCCCTTACACAGATCTGGGATTTACAGCTGCTCTGCTTTCCCCCTGCACAGTGGGAATTCCATGGACAGTTCAAGGTGTGGTGCTGAAAGGGGATGGAGAGGGTCAGTCCCAGGTTGTTGGTCACCATGTCTGTGGCTTTCCTGGCCCAAGGAGTGTCACTGTCCAGGGCAGGGGATGCAACCCAGATATTCCCACCTCACTGTAGCAGGGATGCTCTGCAGAATCCCACAGATCACCTCTGCTCTTGCACAAGTTACAGTTTCTGGACTCCTATGAGATCCAAATCTTGCTGTAGGGTGCTGGGAGGTGCTCTGGGGTCCATATGAGAGCGTGGTGGGGCACAGGGGGCCAAACTGCACCCCCAGACTGGTGTGGTCAAGGGCTGGTCCCCCTTTGAGGCTGAAGTCCCTGCTTTCCCAGGGAGCTGTGTGAGGGGGCTCATTCCATGCCCATCAGGGATGGGGTGAGTTGGGGTGAGAGGAGGCACTTTGTGAGGCGATGGTGGGACAGGGAGCAGCAAGGCTGAGCTGCCTCAGTGCTCCCCAAGGCCCTGCACAGCTGGGAGTGGGGAGGGACCACAGCTCATTCCTGGGGAGGGCAGGTACAGGGGCAGCTCAGGGAACTTCTGTTGTGGGTGTTCTCCTCTGCCCCAGTTGTCCCATCCCACCCAGAGGACTCCAGGCTGGGGTTAGGGTGGATACTCTTGGCAGACAAACCCTGTTAGGACTGGATGTGATTCCACCTCTGCAGCTGATCTGACTCCAGCCCCGAGCTCTGCACAGCAGGCAGGATGGCATTTGTTTTCCTGTGTGACATGCATGAGTGGGCTCACTTGGCCCCTGTTTGTGCAGCCTCAGCATTTGCAGAGAGGTCTGAGTCTCTGCAGATCTTCTGGTGCCAGCCTTGGGGCCAGGAGCACTTGCAGGGCTGTGCCAGGGACCCCAGGAGTTTGTGTTTTCAGAAACTTTCCCCCAAATGGATTACATTGATGTGCAAACTTTAAAACTCCTTTATTCTGCTCTTTTTTTTTTTCCCCTCCTGACCAATCTCTCAGGTCTTCCACCACCACTAAAAATTCTCACACAACTGCTCCAGTCCTGGATCTGAGATGTCAGGAAAAGACCAAGCATCCAGGAGCTGCTGAGAAGTTTCCCTCACTTCTTCTCCACTGCTGTAGGGCTGTTCTTTGGGGTTTTTGGCAGAGGCCAGAGACAAGGATGCTGAAATCTTTGCTAATGAGCCTGTGCCTTGCACAAGTATAGAGAGCCATGACTAGCAGTGAGTGGTTTTATATCTCCCAGCAGTGATTAACATGTCTGCTTATGGATTTGTCACAGTCAAACACATCCCTAGCCAGGTGCTGCTGTCTGTGGTGGCAGAGTGGGTCCTGCCTGTGATGGCTGTGCTGTCATAAGCCTGGCTTAGCCTCAGGTGGTTTTAGGAGAGGTTTGAGCAAGGCTAAAGCTCTTTTATAGCTGGGTGCTGCTAATTCACGTTTGCTGGTGGCTTTCTGGCAGCCTTTTGCATCCTACAGTGTGGCCAGCGTGGCACAGCTGCCTCATTAAACTTCAAATCAAGCCATGCTGCCAGGTACTCCACGATTTTGCTGGGACAGTTGCCCTCTCAGTCTGCACAGCTCCATTCACTCTTTTATTTGCAAGGTCTGAGATGTGCTGTTTGGTCTTCTTCATCCTTTGACCTCCCCACCTTCTCTTCAGTTCCTGGAAGACCTGCAGTGAGTGTAATCATCTGGGGGAAGGCAGGCAGGCTGTGGGAGGCAGAAGAGGTCATTGCTTCCCTCCATCTGCTGAGAAAAGCTTCCCTCTCACAAATGTCTGTTGGGGAACCCCCTCAGGAACAGGATTTGGCCTGGGTCATATGTCACATTTTCCTCTCTGTCAGTTCAAACCTGATCATGTCTTTGGCAATAGTTTGTGAGTGCTGGGATAAGGGTCACAGACAAATGTTACTGAATTTTCTTTATCACAAAGAATTTGAGACCAACAACAACAACAACAAAAAATCGCAGCAGAAGTCTCCTGGAAATCCTTCAAATCATCAGGAAAGCCATGGGGAGTACAGACAAACTGAGACACACCTTCCATGGGCCAGAAGCTGATGCTACACTAGAAACAAAAGCCTCTTTGCCGTTATTTTCTATCCCAAATATCCTGAGCAGCTCCATGCTCTGATCAGCCCGGTGCTGGCCACACCATTCCTTGGCAGTTTGGTTCCCTGTCCTCAGCCTCTCCTCATCTCCAGTGCCCTGTTCTCTCCTGGGACACTGTTCTGTATTTCTCACTCCGGTTCCTCATAGCTGGGAATTAGAAGATTTAGGAAAGTGCTCTGGGGCCAGAAGACTTATAGGGGAAAAAAATCAGGCTCCCATAATTTCCAGCTAAAGCTCCTGCTGCTGATCCCAGGTGTTTTCTCAGCGTGGAGGGCAGCACACATCCTCATCCCGGCAGCAAAGGTTTCTGCTGGAGCTCTCAAAACCCTCTCACAGGAGACAAGAGGCAAGAGATGAAGTGTGAAAAGTTGTCTGGCAGTGCATAAAGAGCAGCAAATGTCACCGCACTGAGTTGATGCCACTGTGGACCCAGTGGTGGCATTTGCCATCCTGCACACAGTGGGGTAGAGCTGGGAGGAGCTGGGGATGGTGACAGCTGGTGCTGGTGTGGGTCACCCCTCTGGAGCAGCAGGTGATAATTCAAATGCTCCTTTAAAAAGCTGCTTTTCTACAGTAAATTGCACTCCCACAGAATACGTGTCCTTGCTTACTCTGATGGGTAATTTCCATTCCCAGTGGTGATGGCTCAGTGCTGACTTCTAGTGCCTGTCTTCACTTCGCTAAGGAGACAGTAAAGGAGACAGTAAAATGCTTTTTTCCCCCCTTGTGGCAGCGTCACCAAACTGAGCCAGAGTCCTCCTGATGCCGTGTCAGCCTCTCTGGGGCTGCAGCCCCTTTCTGCTCCTCACAGTGTCCCCTCGACTCTTTTAGGGCATCAGAAGCATCCAGCCCCTGCCAGCATGTGGTGCCAGGGACAGTTTGGGGGTCACCAAGCAGGGGCAGGGCTGTGCCCCCCTCCATAAGCTGTACAAAATGGATGTCCCAGGCCATGAGCAGCCCCAGCTGATCCAGCTGTCTGTGCCCTGGCCAGGATTTGTGCCCCGTGGCTCAGTCTGTGGCATGTGCGGCCATCACAGTCACACAGGAAGGGTCAGGCTGGAAGGGGCCACCGTGGCTCATCTGGTGCCACCTCTGCTCCAGCAGGGCCATCCCAGAGCACAGGGCACAGGACTGTGTCCAGGTTCTGGAATTTCTCTAGTGAGGGAGACTCCACAGCCTCTCTGGGCAATCCAGTGCTCGGTCACTGCACTGGGAATTTCTTCCTCAAGTCCAAGTGAGGTTTCTGCCTGTTCCTCTTGTCCCATTGCTGGAGCCCACAGAGCAGAGCCTGGTCCCTGCTCTGAGCCCTCCCTGCAGACACTGACAGACAGAGATGAGGTCCCCAGGTCCCCTCGGTCTTCTCTTCTCGAGGCTGAGTTGATGGAGGTGTTCCTGCCATCCCATGAGGGTGGTGGCACTGGGTACCAATCTGTGGTTAAAGAGGGCTGCAGGACAGGCTGGGTCACCTGCTGGATGGGTGATTCGGGTCAGATAAATCCTTGCTTCTCCTCAAAATCCAGCAGCTGAGTCTCTCTCCTCAGGGATTTGCTCATGAACCTCCTGTACCCCGTGCACTGCTGCGAGCTCCCTGCCAAGGCAGGTGGGAACAGCTCTCTGTAGAGGCCTTGAAAAAGAAAGCTTTTGAGCTAAAAGCATAGCCAAAAATGACAGGTGCTAGTTAAAAGACTCAAAAGTATGTGCCAGTTTTTAAATGAAGTATTTTGCCCTCCATGGGTTGCTTCCTGGGATGAAGAACAGGGAGCAGATGCCTCATCTGTGCCAGTCAGACAGTCCCTATCTGCAGGGACATCTGTGTCACCAGCACAAGGTCTGGGCAGCAGCAAAGGACCCTGCAGGGCACAGGGCAGGTAGCTGGGCAGTGTTTGTTCCTCTGTTGGCGCTTTGGATGTAGGAACAGGCTGCAGGATGTTGGCAGAAGCGAGCAGTGGATGCGGCACTTCACCTGTGCCACACTTTCTTGGGGTTTCTTTCATTTCCCTTCTCCCAGGGTGCAGCACTCCCCTGCCCACTGTCCCTTCCCACCATTGTTTGCTCCTGCATTTTGAAAACCCTCCCTGGAGGGATGTGGCCGCTGGCATTCTGTGTCAGAGGGAAATTACCCTGGAAATGGCTCTAATGTAGAATAAGTGGCTTAATTCCCCGGTCCAAAGCCGTGGGAAGACTGAGCAGGTGCCTGGTTCCACAGCTGGAAAGCAGGTTTGGTTGTCTCAAAATGCTTTTCTTTGCCTTGGTTTGGTCCAAAGTAACACTTTGCTTATTGGAGGCTTTTTTGTTTCCAGGTGCTGCCCCACTGAATGGGAAGGGGCTGCTCGCAGCAGATGGGGGGACCGAGGGTGGGCTTGGGGTTGCTCACCCCAGCACTGGTGTGAGAAGGGGGTGCAGACAAGCCTGTGAAACTGCCCATCTGCAGCCCAAGCAATGCCCCTCTGCCCCTGTCAGACTGCCTGGTCTGGGGTAACTCAGTTTGTCTTCAGTTTGCACCACTGTGGTGGCCGAGGCCACACCGAGGGAAACACCCGACCTGCCCCAGCTGTGCTGCTCCCACCCTGCCTCCCTTCCTGCTCTCATCCATGCTGAGCTGCTCTGACAGTGCCCTCTGGCACCATGAGATCATTTCCCTCTTATTCCTCAAGCACTTGGTACCATTCAAAGCTCCTCTCACCTCGCTCTGCAAGTGGACACAGCACCTTGCCCCACTTGGACTCACTGCAAATATTTTATTCTCTCTGCTGATTTCCCAGCCATGGCACAGAAAAACTTGCGGCAGCAGCCACAAAAAATCACCACGAAGATGTTGCATGAAAGTCACCATGAAGCTGCAGAATAAGATACCCTGGTGGTTTCAGAAAGTATTTATTGTACCAGTGCTGCACACTTGGAGGTCTTGTAAAATGTTAAAATTTGAGACAGATTGTTCCCAGTGGGCTGGGATCTGCCTTTGCAGTGTGCCATGGCCTTTGGGTGCTGCACAGGGTGGAAGATAGGGAGGGGTTTTGGGTTTTGGAAGGGGTGTCAAAGCTGTTTTGTTGGTGAGCCAAAGGGAGCAGCATCCCTCATTTTCCATATTGGTCAAAATGTACAAACACCTGTATCAATGAAAAAACACCCCAAAGGATAAAAAAACCCCACTCAGTGCAGAAATCAGCAGTAGATTGAAATTCTGTTCTGTGTCTCCAGACCCTGAGCACGTCACCTCTGGATTCCCTTCAGGGTGCTGTGGGATGCAGCTTTTGACCCCACGACTGAGCTGTTGTCTCTGGAAGTGGCTGTTCCAGCTGTACTGGCTTTCTGCTGTTTAATCCTCCTGTTTTGCATCCTGTCTCACGCTGCAGCATCCCAGGGCTGTGCAGATGAAGAGATTCAAGTGAACTCAGTGCATCATTTCACGTGCTTACACACCATGGCTGTGCTCAAAGCCACCCTGACTCCACTGTGAAGGCTGCTCCATGTGTGAGCAGGGAGGGAATGTTGCCTCTGAAGTGCGTGCTCGGAGCTGCAGGGAGCCTTCCCACACATCTTTTGGGCTCAGAGCGCTTCAGGCTGGTCTGATCCCCTCCTGAGCCCCTGGCAGAGGGGAGCCTGTCTCATCCCTGCCACCACAATTCCTTGCTAGCCCACACCCTGGCTATTCCCATGCTGGCAGCACTATTTTTAGCAGGGCTAAAAAGCCAGCACTGTCTTCAGCAGGCTGTTTGGAATAAGATGGTTCTCCAGGCTGGGGCAGCGAAGGTGAGAAACACAAGCCAGGCTCAGGGGCTGGCAGGGTGCCTTGAAGCACTTCCCACTTGCAATTCGGCTGTGTCCAACACAAATGAGAGAGGCTGGGCACCTGCTGCACAAGAGGATGGTTGTTGTGAGCCTTTAAACACCTCCAGCGTGAAGTGCAAGCAAAACATTCAAGGATTTGAGTGGCTTGAAGCTCCTTTTGCCAGCCTGCATTAGCAGTGCGTGACTCAATTTGGCAATGACTGCAATTAGATATCCCACAACTTTTTGCAAAGAGGCTCTGGGTGACCTGTGCTGACCTTGGCTGAGTTCCTGTCCCCTTGGGACATTATCCAAGTGATGGTCTAGGACTCTGTGCCAGTGCAACATCTGGCTGTGCCTCCTCCTCGCAGCACAGCAACAAGAAATCCCTCGGCTGTGCACAGAAAGCAACGGGAGCTGACAGCCCTTCACTGGGGCAGAAGGGAAGGGCAGAGTTTTGCTACCTGTGCCACATCTGCCCAGCAGTTTGAAACATTTCTCCTTCAAATTGTCATTTCCAGACCCTCCCACGAGCTGGCCCTGCCATGGCTGTGCCTCGGCAGCCCCACAGCCGTGCCTGGGGCACGGTGCAGGCACCCACCTGGCCCTTCCATGGCCTCGCATTGATTACACTGCAAGGGGCTATCATGGTCTGTGTGAGCACAGAGGAGCCTTTGCTGCTGGAGCCCTGCTGGGAGTGCAGCCCTAGCTGGGAGACTCAGGCATTATCAGGATCAAGAAGCAAACAAGTTTGATGTTTCAGTTGGACTTTATCTTCCCTCTCCAGAATCTCTCTGCATCATCAGCAAACTTTGCCACTTTTGCCTTCATTCCTTTTTTTGGCCTGCTCACTTAGGAAGGTGCTGGATGGACACCACAGGTGATCATGTCATCTGAAAATTGGCCATTTACCCCCACACTTTGTTTCTTAACTTTTAACCAGTTATTTATTTGTCTGATGACCTCTGCTCTTGGCTTGTGGAAGATGGAGGACCTTGCTGACTGTCAACAATCCAAACAAACTGCTGGGATTATATTTCTACACCCTCATGGGCTCCTTGAGAGAGCTCCAGTCTATTCCTGAGGCAGAGCTTTTCTTTTAAGCATCTGAGTTTCCTTTTCCCCACTCTGTTTATTCAAGTGCCTGTTCACTCTCTTTACTGCAGCTTCTCCTAAATCACCATCCCTACTGCTCCATGGTCCCTCTACTCATCACTGAAACCTTCTTTGGAAAACTGGCATCACATTCACCACTTTCTAGTTACTCACTACACAGAACTTGAAGCAAGAAGCAACGCCCCACAGTTAAAGCTGAAGCTGTTTCATCTCTGGGTTTCTTCATAGCTTTTGGGTGAATGCAGCTCTGGCATCCTTGAAATAAGCTCAGACAGCAGGAGAGCTCACAGTCAGGTGTATTTATTTTATTTAATTGATTTTCTGGCCTTTAACTCACAGTGTAAAAAGAAATCTATGTTTTAAGGCATGTGGTGCTTACACTGAGTTAAGAATACTTGGACTGGAAATGTTGCTTTTAAAAAACCATTTGAAGGTATCAAGTCTGGACTGCTGACCCCAGGTCCTTTCAGAAGGGATAAAGGAGCTGTTAAATGCACCAGAGAGCATTTTGTGACATCTGCAGGTCTTAATACATAACCCCTGGTGTTTCCTGGAAGGATTTAGAAAGAAAAGGAACAATGAACAGGAAGAAAAATAATAATAAAAATAATCTTTCTGTGGTACAGAACAAATTCTTCCATGCAAGGGCTGGTTGTGCCCTGGCTCTTGCTGTTCCAGACTGCCTTCACAGCTCCCTCTGATCATAGATCTTGTCATGAATCTGAGTGTTTCAGTGTTTTTACACATCCCTAGAGGCATTTTCTGTCAATTTTGCACACATGAGTCTGGAAAATAAGTCACCATGGGGAATGTCAATGCAAGTTGGTGTGTTTAAGCTGAGGGAGCTTGGGGAGCTGTTTGCTCAGGCCTAAGAGCATCCAGTATCCCACCAGGGTGGCCAACCTTCCCCTTCTTTCCTGTTTAGCAGCGTCCAGCTGGAGGGAAGACAGCTCCAGCCTGGTCCTTCAGCAGGTCCCTGTGCTGAGAAATCCCTTCTTCTTTGTGTCCCTGCAGGGAAGTTGTTTTGCACAAAGAAGCAATCCTCTTTTTCCTGTGCAGTCTCTACCTGTTTCCAGGTGATTATCTGGTATGTGCAGCCTTCTGAATGCTAAAGTGCTTCAGCCTCTCCCTTCTGAGTCATCTTTCTGCTTCAGGCTTTCTGCATTTGTCATTTCTGCTCATCAGTATTTTCTCATTCTCTTCTTTCAGGGTAAGATAAAGTTGACCCCATGGTTTTTCTTCTGATCCATCTCATGTAAAAGTGCAGCCCTCCATGTCCTGCTCAGACTGTGACAAAGCAGATCAAAATGCAGGGGATGCTGGTTATGTCAGGGATGCCTGGATTTGGGATTTAAAGCTGGCAGGCTGTTCATGCCCTTGATCTGAGAGCAAACCTGCTGTGCCTCTGCTGGCTCAGCTTCCGCCATGTCCGGGACATGCTGAGATGGGGAAGATGCCGAGAAGAGACCTGTGACTCCTGCTGAGTGGAGTGAGTGAAAGAACCTGGTGAAAACCCATCCCCTCCCAAACTGGAGCTGATGCTCTCCCCTCCTTCCCAGCCAGATGAGGCTGGAACAAGAGATGTGCACAGATTTGTGTCTCTTTCCCACAAGAGCATCCTATGTGAACAGTTTGCCAAAGGAACAAGTAAACTTCACTCTTGGAGCCTTTCCTGAGAGTTGCACTGGATGTTCCCTGGAGCTCTAACTCACTGCTGAACAACACAGACCTTTTGCATCAGGATGATTTTTCAAGACTTTAAAATATATGGTGGGAGAAGTGTAAGGAAAGAGGTTTTCTCCCATTCTGACAAGAGCTCCTGCCTTCTCTCTCCAAACTGGCAGCATGTTGTACAGAAATATCCCAGTTCTCACTGGTCAGAACTCCTTGACAAAGCTTCTTGTCAGGACACTTGGTGAGTTTTGATGTGGTTTCTGCTGGTGTGTGCCAGCACCAGGCAGACAGTGTCTCTCAAACTGTCTCATCTTTATCACCCTTTTCTCTCCCCTGTGCCAGATTCCCACCTCACCTGTTTATCTCGTCTTGCACAGCCCTTGCCTTGCGCCAAACTTCTCCATCTCTGTCACTCCTCCTTTTCTGCCTGTATCCCTGTGCTCCTGGTGAGCAAACCCCAAATGTACTCATGTGGGTGGGTATTCAGTGACTGTGCAGCACACACAGTGTCTGAGCCTCCCAGGCCACCCTTTGTGTGCATCTTTGGGCAGTTTTCTGTGGGTTTGTGGATTGCTTTGAGACGTAACCTTGCCAAGAACTGCTGTCCCCAACCCTGTGCTGATCTATTGGTCCCCATGTCTGGGACATCTCAGGTAGCAGCAAAAATCTGGTACCTTGGTAGATGGGAAGTAGAACTGAATGGCTTGTGGGAGAGCATGGAAAAAGATGGGAATGAAGAGGAACCATGAAGTTATGGAGTGAGGAATGATAGGGGAAGGAGAAAATCTGGTGGGTTCTTCTTTGGGTTGCTCCAGTTCAGAAAGCTGCTCAAATGTCTACTGGCTTCCTTAAAGGTTACTAAAGTTGCTCAAATGTTTATTGGCGTCTTTGAAGGTCACTAAAGCCCACCTAGACCTTGGTGAAACCTTGAGATGTTCTGCTCACACAGCTGAGGATAAGCTGGACAGACAGGTGTAGTGCATGAGCACCCTGCAGCCTGCTGCTGGGGTTACCCGGACCCACCTTGTGCTTCCAGCTGAAGGGCCAAGGGGTGGAGAAGAGACCCTCGTCTGAACCAGCTGTCGGTGTCTGTGCTGGGCTGTTCCTGAAGCGGGGTGGAAGGGAGGGAAATCCTGTGCTGTTTCTTACAGAAGCGCCAGTGGCTGCACTCTGCCCTCGGCGTGGCTCCAGGGCGCGATGAGCAGCAGCAGGGAGCTCTGAGCAAACTGCTGTGTCTGACTGTGCCAGGCTCCAGCCCAGGCACACACCAGTGCTGTGTGGTGCCAATTAGCCCTGCAGCTCCCTACAGCAGCGTAATTCGGGTGCAGGCCTGTGCTGATGTGATTATGGTGCTTCTGCTCGCCAGGCTGGCTCGTGTGCCCAGCGCGGCATCGCAGCGATTCCGTGGGGCTGCAGAGGCTGAGCAGGGAGGAGTCTGGGGGCTTTGTGGACAGAAATGAGAGGGGAGCTGCAGGAAGGGGGAGATGGAAAGGAAAGCACCCCTTGGAGCAGTCCCTTGGGGTGAGGAGTGGTTGGGTTTGATGCTCTGCGATGAAAGAGCATTGAAGCAGACGCGTCCCAGCCCTGCCCCGGAGCTGCTCAGAACGCGGTGCTGTGCTGCTGGGATGGGCCGGCTTCCCATGGAGGGAAAACCAGGCAGGCTGGACAATGTGATACTGTGGCAATAACAGCTTGTGCACCGTAAATGAGGAGCTGGCCGGTCCCTTCAGCCCACAGCTCGGTGTTGCTCCACTCTGGTGTTACCAGCCCAAGCTCCCAGCTGTGGGAAGCGTAATTTGCCCAAGTCCTCCTGCCAACTTCTCCTTTGGCCACACCGTGGCAGTGACAGCTGTGCTGACTTCTCACACCCCCTGCTCCCGTTGCTCAGGTTAATGAACTCCGGACTCAGCCCCGTGTGCGCTGAATAACAGAATAACCACAGGCTAATTCTTTGCAGACAGTTGTCTTGCATTATTTATAGATGAGGAGTAGCACACTGTCCAGGAGGGAAACATATGGACACTTGGCTGTCAGCATTGTCACACAACTTCTGTTTGGCAGCAGTCTGTACTCAGGTATCTCTTTTTTCCATCTCCTCTTTCCAGTAAAGTTGGCTAAAAAAAAAAAAAAAAAGCCAAAGAAAGATGAGCTAAAAATGTAGTTAATCAGACTTTGATTTCAGAAAGATAAGCCCTTGTCCCACTGATATTGACTTAGCAGCTCACAGCTACCTGTGCTGTCGATGTTCCCTCAGCCTGAAATCCTCCCTGTGGCTACACAGAAATCCCTTCAGCAGAGCAGTCCACGCATCTCAGCTTGTCTTCTTGCTGCAATTCCTACCTACAGATGATGTAAAGATGACACAAGTGCCCTGTTGAAATGCTGCTTTCCAGCCCTGAGATTTCGCAGCTCGGAGCTCTCCTTGCGGCGTTAATCAGTAATTCATGCACCTCCCCCAAAACCCCAGCCTTCTCCAAAGCCTCTGAGACTCACAGATGAGGAATGTTAGAGAAAAGGGACATCTGTAATTTAAAAATGCTCCTCCACTGATATTTTCCATGGTAAATATTAATTGAGACAAGAACTTTTTAAAGCTTTTTTTCCTGTTGCTTCACCTGAAGCCTATGAGTGCTAGTATTTAGCAAAATACTGTGATTCTATTGAAAAGAAATACTTCATTTCAATCTTTCTCATCCAGGGCTCCCTAATATCTCATTTTCCAGTTCACGAGAGACCTCAGCATTCCAGCTTTCCATTTTTGTTTGGAATTGAAAGTAATTTCAAATGTCTAGGCTCCTGGTTTAGATTCCTAACTGATGGTTTTCCTCATAAAAGTTTTCTCCTCTCTTTTCTGCTTGGTTTTAACTGATGAGTGTGTGCAAGCACTGCTCTGATCTAAAGAAAATCAGTATCTACAAGAAAATTAATTCCTTTTATCCTGTGCAGCTTTAATTTCACCCGGCACCGGCCTTGTGCTTCCCAGTGGGAATTCTGTTGGCGAGGCCAGTGGTTTTCTCAGCATTAGCTCTAACCAGGGAAATGATCCCATAAAAACAAATTGGTTTATTTAATAGCCTTAATCATATTTTTATATATCATATTTTTATCTGCAGAGAGACAAATACAAATGCTGTCCAACACAGCTTTCCTCTTCCCCTGCACCTGGAATCAGCCTGGCTGATCAATGGTACCTGAAATGCTGGAAAATCGCTGTGGTCTGCAGTCAGAGCCTGTCTGGGGCAGCACTGACAGCAATCCAGTCCTTGGTATTGAATTCAGGTCTGCAGGAATGCTCCCTGTTCCCATCAGGAATTCTCTCTTCCCAGTTCTCCGCGTGTACAGCATTCAATTCCTGGAGGCATCACCTGCCCAGTGAAGCAAATTGGAACCGTGGGGACCTCACTTCTGGGAACAGCTCCCCAACTCCAGGTGCTCCGAGTTGCTGGTTTGCTCTGTGTATCTGTTGGGTGGTTTTTTCCTGGCAGCTGGATGGGCTCTCTGCTCACTCTGCTGTGTTGGGCTGGGCTCTGTCCAGCTGCTTTTCCCTTTGAAGCAGAGATGAAACCATGACCAAGTGAGGTTTTGTCTGGCTCCTATAGGGAAAACATCTCTGCACTGACCCATGTCCGAGGGAATGTGGAGAGATGACAAAAGTTTGTGCTCTCCAGGCTCCCATTAGCAGAGAAAGAATGAAAGAAATGGAACCTAGAAGTTCTCCCACTATAATTTTCTGCTTTAGGGAATTAACAGCTGTTGGACCTTGCTGTTGCTCACAGCAATTTACGAAGAATTGTTGTCTGACAAAAGTTTTAAGCTTCTGGGTTGCTCAACTCCTCCAGATCCTCTGTGTCCATGTTTTGAAAACTGCAACTGCTTTGGACAGCCAAGACTTTTATCTGTGCTCTCACTCTGAGGGTGAAGCAGTTTGTCTTTTCCTTCTGGAGGTGCTGCCCTGCTTGCCCAGGAGCTGGGAAAGCAAATCTGAGGGGCTGTGATCCTGCAGGCTGGGCCAGCTGCTGGCAGTGCCCTGGGAGCTTCCCAAAGGCTTTTCCCAGGTGTCAGTGCAGGTGACAATATCAAAGGGCAGTCAGTGAATGCCACTGAGTGTTGTGTACCCTCTTTGCCTCACAGCAAGAAGTCCAGAAGTCAATTTTTATCATTTCTCTCAACAGCCTTTCAAAACAGAGCCATTGCTAACTTGCAGCAGTCCCACAGCAGCACCTCATGGGGTTTCTCGTGGGGCACATTTGGCCTCTCCAAAAAGGCCACATTGTGTTGCAAGGGACAGCTCTTTCCTCACAGGTCCCTTGCAGACCTGTCAGCTTTGGTACCAGCTGCTGGGATTTGAGTTTATTGTTCTAATGGGAATGACCAGGGAAGGAGAAGAGGAGGATGGGTTTTGCTTTAATTTATTTTTTTTCTGTTTTTCCCCCCCACTTTCTCATGACACTTGGGCTGGCAGAGCAAGGAGTAGCTGAGGAGAGACTGAGCATCATGTGGGGCAGCTGTTACTGCTGCTGAGGTGGCTGCAAGGCTGGCTCAGGAGCCAGGCACAGGTGAGGATGCTCAGACTCCCTCCTTTCCAATTCCACAGTCCATTTGGATGCACAGACAGGAGAGAAGGATTACTGCAAAGCCAGCCCTCGTCTCTCCTGACTGCAGAATCAGAATGGAAATGGAAATCTCTGAACCCTGAAGGGGTTCACTGAAACCTTCTCTGGGTGAAGGACCTGGAGGTATTCCCTGTTCTTCCTCTTCTGAGAAATCTCTTGAAGAGGGGATGTCTCTTTTACTTGGAAAAAAGAAAGATTTTTGAATATTACGCTGGGGATTTAGCTGCAGCTGTGTCTTAAATAATTTTGGGAATAAGAGTTGATTATTTAGAGTGAGAATCTGCAGTCTGAGCAGGTGGAGGGAGGGTGAAGCGTGGCTATCTCCCTTGAGGGGATTAGGGAAGCTTTCCTGGGTTTATCCTGACTGTGGAGGAGAGACTGGAAGGAGGGCTGGGAGTGCTGATACACACTGCAGGTCAAGGCAAGGTACGGAAAAATCTGAACAGATGGACTGTGTTAGTTGCTCAGTGTATGAGTAGGTGACAGTTTAAGGGTCCCTGGGGCGTTCCTGCCTCCCAGAGCACTGCCCAGAGGAGGCTGTAGGGTCTGAGTGGGAGTTGTGCCAATGACTGAGGCTGATGGGTTTTGGTGTTCCCTCTGCAGCAGTGCCCCAACAGCCCTGCTGGGTGGGGATGGGCTCTGTGCCCACCAAGGGGGCTCTGTCTTGGCCAGAGGTGTCTGCCAGGTCCTTGCAGGTGTGTCAGGTGCTGTGTCCTGGCTCACCAGCAGCTTCCAAGGGCCAGCACTGGGCTGAGCAGCGGCTGTGATATCTCATCTCTGCAGGCAGCAGCTGGGCTGTGATGCTTCACTCTGTGAGTAACTTTTGGAGAAGTTGCTACATTTTCTTACTGCAGATCACGGGAGTGTTTTGGATCAGGGCGTGCTCCTGGCTGGGAGGAACCACAGGGTTTGCTCTCCTGCAAATGGGAGCAGCCCTGGGGTCGGTACCCTCTGCCTTGTATCACATCCCAGATCACTTCCCTGCCCTGGAATTGCCATCCCAAGAGGATCAGCAGTGCCCAGAGCCAGACCCAGTCCTGGCACTGGGTGTAGCATCCATGGAGAAAGGCTGTGATTGCTCCCTTCTCACAGCTCCAAAGGACTTTGGAGAACTCCCCTCATGTGGAGCTCATCTTTGGCTCTAAATCTTGGCATGTTTGGCTGAGTAATTCCCTTCCTAAACTGGAAAACCTTAATCCAGCAGGGCAGAGGAGTGTGGTAGGGAGAGGAATGTGGGGGTGGGGGGCTTTGGGGTTTGTTTGGTGGGCTGGAGTTTTTGCTTGGTTTTTTCCCCCCAGGCTTTTCTGTGTTATCAGCACATGCCCAGCAGTGGTACTTGCTTGAGCAGCTATAATTTCCTCATTCCTTCCGGTGTAAACCTGCCCAGCATCTCAATGCTGCCATTAGATGTTTCCTCTGAAGTATGAGAGGCAGCAGCAGTGAAAAAACCATCCTTTATATTGGTGGACCTGTTAGTCAGGATTATGGTATAATCAATTCTTTATTTATCTCTGCCACCTCTTCCAAGGTCAGGATTTATACTGATTTTTTTTCTTTTTTCCCCCCTCTCTTTGGTAGATCTGTTTCTGCTTTAAGAAGCCTTGAGCCAGTTTCACTTTGGAAAGTGCTGAATTTGAAGCAGCAGACTGAAAGCACCAAGATATTAATTTCCCTATTTCTGGGCAGTTATAAATTGGTTTTCAGCAACCTCAAGAAATGCAAACCAGGCTGCTTTTTTTGATGCTTGTGAGAATCAAGAGGCAAAGATGCTGTGCAGCCAGCCTAGAACCATCCCCTAGCCTTGCACCCCCAGGGAACAGGCTGTGGTACTTCATCTCACCTGGGCAAATGTTTGTGGGATAAAGGAAAAGACCCCATGGGGCTGTTTGTGTTACAGCCACCCTTGGGATGCTGCACTGTGGGCCAAGGCTCTGTGACTTTGACTAGCGAACGATTGTAAGGAGGGATAGAAACTGCTCCCCTAGGTTTTGGATTATTTACTTTATTTTGATGTTTTTTAGTGCTTTGCTGTGGCTGCTGCCCACTGAGCTTGGTGGGACCCTGCAGGGGCAGCTGGTTCTAAGGTGGGGGATTTGAGGGCTGTCCCTGTTTCCTGCACATCCATCTGCTGGGGGATGGGATGGGATGGGATGGGCATCAGGCAGGAGGTCTGGGTGCCACAGTTTTTGTTGGATCACAGCTCCCAGCTCAAAGCAGCCGGGATCTGAACCTGGTGCTCTGAAATCTTTCACCGAGTTTCTGTGTGAATACAGGTTCAGTCACAGGTAGACAACTCTTGGGTGATTGGAATTTACCTCAACAGCAACTCTGGATGCTGTAGCAACAATCTTTGTCTGTAGATGGGATATTAGGAAAAAATTCTTCCCTGTGAGGGTGGGCAGGCCCTGGCACAGGGTGCCCAGAGAAGCTGTGGTTGCCCCATCCCTGGAAGTGTCCAAGGCCAGGTTGGATGGGGCTTGGAGCACCCTGGGACAGTGAAAGGTGTCCCTGCCCATGGCAGGGTATGGAACTGGATGAGCTTTAAGGTCCCTTCTAATCCAAACCCTTCTGTGATTCTATGCTATTCCTAAACAGAGAAGAAGATGACAGATTGGATTAATGCCTCTGCTGGTTTTGGTTTACTCCATCCAGCAGCCCAACCCTGCTCCAGCTCAGTTTCAGTGCTCCTGGTCTCAGTGGTGCTCTGTTATTCTAACCCTTCCTCTCTTGCAGTCTCTTCTATTAATTAACCCAGCATCCGGGAGAGAGGGGAAATTTTAAAACTGAATTGTGTTTTTTTTTAACATAGGAAACACTTGTTCAGGAGGGACTGTTTTTTCTCTTGCAGTGTGTGGACACTAGGAAGTGCTGGCAGAGGAATTTTCCTGTGAAACTTTTCTTTCTCACGAGAGGGCAGTTAGAGAAATCCAGCTTCTCACAGTTTCTCTGTGAAAGCTTTTGTCTTCATGAGAACTGGATGGACAACAGTTTGAGAGAATGTAAACCATTTTTACACCTGCAGGTTGTTATGAGGACTGTGAAAATTATTTTCCTTCTTGAAGAATAATATTTGGAAATGGGTGCCTTACTGCTCAACCTATCACCTTGAGAGGTGGTGGGTCAGTAGGCTGTAATTTCTCTTTTAGGAGCCATGCTATAAAAGGTATGGGTGATTAAACGAGGCTGCTTCAGCCACATCATCTGACCTGGACTTGCATCGTGATTTTCACCATCTCTCTGGGGATAACAGTGACAGCAGTGGAGGGCAATTTATGTGGCTCTGTGCAGTGGTGAAATAAAGCCTCAAATTCAGTGTTTCCCATGCAACATCGCTAATGTTTCTATCTGCTAAAATAGGTTTGACTGACAAAAATTTCTTAACCGTTGTTAGACAGTGAGGTGACAGTGGCAAAGTAATCCATAACTAAACCCTAGTGGATTAGTTCTGCATTCTGGGTGTCGGCACTCTTCGTATTACTATTTTTACTTTTCCTTTTTTATGAAGATTTTTCTGATTGCAGAGAATGCAAGAGGCTGCCATTGTGAATGAGGCATCGAGTTGAGACTGGGGAGGTCCGTGTGAGGTCTGTGTTCAGCTTCCAGCTCCTTTAATCCTTCTGTAAGCCTTATTGTAAAGGATTCAGCTCCTTTAAATTGCCTTTGCAAAAGCTCCAGGTCGAGTTGGAGCTTTCAGGCTTTATCCGTGAGCTGAGAGAAGAGTTTAACACCTAATTGGGGAAAGTAGGGAGTTGTGCATTTTAGAAGCCTCAGGCTGCAAGTCCGTGGCTGGGAGGCAGCCAAGCATTCCGTGAGGAGTGGTGGGACTTGCATCTCCCTGGGAAAAGGGTCACTCCGGGGTGGTGATTCGTGCCTTAGTCCTGACATAGCTGTTCCCACATCTGTAGCCCCCCAAAAGCTCTGACAGACGCATATGGTGATGATTTCTATTTTGGGGCATTGCTTGAGGGGTGGCTGCTTTGTCTGGCAGCTGAGCTGGGGTAGAGTCACTGGCGAACTGGGTGGGTGCTTAAAAAGGAGTTTAAATTGTGAGATTCAGTAGGAAAGTTGCAGCAACGAATAAAATCTCGTGAAAAACGGCGTGGTGACCTTCCCAGCAAGAAGAAATCCAACCTGCTCGGTGAATAAACTTCACAGGTTCGCATTTCCCTTTCCCAGAAAGGTGAGGGCTGCTTAGATTCCTCCTCCCTGGCAAAGTCCTTGGCTGTTCAGTGGGGTTATGCAGGAGCCTTTTGGGGACTTGGAGTTTCCCCCAGCTGAGGGGAATCCCCAGAGCAGCACTGCTCATCCCAAGAGGGAAGGAGGAGCAGGCTCGGATGCCCTCTCTGCAACTCTCACTGGAATAAAGGACAAGAACTTAGAGACAAAGGCTGAGGCTGCAGTGAGCCAAACAGGCTGTCAGTCTTCCCAAGAGCTGCCAAAGGGAAAGGGAAGGAAGGTCCAGATTGTGTGATGAGGCTGTCTGAGGCTCTTCCTGTATCTGCTGGTTCCTGAAGGAAGGAACTAGGTCTGTGCCAGGGTTTGAGTCATCTCCTTCTCTCAGCTGTGGTGATGTTCTCTCTGGGCTGCACTCTGCATGTGTGTGACTTCCCAGTGAGATGGAGACATCTGGAATCCTGTCCAGGCAGGAGTCATTAGATTCTTATCCACCACATCTGCCCTGTGGCCCTGAGATGGAAGGCAGGGAGCAGAAAGGAGGAGAAGGCACCTCCTGCAGTGTGGAGGCAGTAATGGGGATAACAGGAAATGGGGAAATTTCCTTAGGCACTATTAAGGCTACAAATAAATCTGTCTTTTCCTCACCCTCTGCAGAGCAGCCAGACCTTCCCCTGCACAGGGCCCCAGGTCCTGTCTCCCTTTGGTTTCTGTGGCACTGCCAGAGCACAGGGGCTTGCCTGGGAGGGATGTCCCTAAAGAGCCACATCTGTCCCTGCTCCTTGTACGGCAGCTCTGGATGAGCTTGTTTGCTCCTGCTGCTGTTATGATGAGCTGGGCTGTGTGGGGACAGGTATTTCATCACTGGTGACTCAACATCCCACTGAGTCACGTCATTAATATTCCAGAGTGAATTAGCACATGGGTAGGAGCGTGTGCCAGAGCCAGGTGAAAGTTACTCAGCAGTGATATTGTAAAGGAAGTGCTCTCATTAGCAGAGTGGTGAAACATCATTTTCTCATTCTGGGGACTACTGAAGTATTTCTGTAGGCCTGAAGGAAAAGCCTGATGGAGAATAAAAATACAAAATTAATTGCAAGGCATTTGGATCTTCTACTGTGAAGTACAGCAATCCTGATCTGTGATTGCAATGATTACGAGTGCAAGTTATTAAAACAGTTTTAATGTAAAAATAAATTGCATTTATCATGGAGGGAACACTGCACTTGGCTGGAGAAAAGTGTCCATGTTCAATATACATCAACTGCAATTGTTGAAACATTTTTGAGGAGCACTCAAGATTTAGGGTGCTTGAAATGCCACTCCTCCATTACAAGTATTTCTCCAAAGGCTTGTGCAGCTCTGAGTTGGTATGTGAGCAAAATCCTTTGGTGACTCACGTTTGAGTCATCAACCTGAGCACCTGCTTAAGTTTTGAAGAGAGATCAGATGCATTTGTACCTTTTACAGAAACGCTGGTGGTGGTGGCCAGATGAAATGAGGTCATCAGTGAGAAAGCGCTCCATCCTGAGAGGATGTGTTATCCTGGTTATCCTTTTGGACTCATTATCCTCAGAGCATGTCACCCCATTTTTTCCAGTTGAATGTCCTTCTTATTCACTTTAATCTCCTTTAAAGATTTGTTTTGTATTCCTGCTCCTCATAGGGGTGTTGCATTGTGCCATTTATGCTTTTGATAATTTGCTGTCCCATCTTTAATCTCTTTTCTTCCTCAACCTCTGAATTTGGGATGAAACAAGTCTTTCAAATATTATGTGGTTAAGAAAATGAGTTGCTCTCCACAGATTCACCTGTTCTTGTAAAGCCTCAGCTTTGCTCCAGAGGACACATTCTGCTGATAAACAACAGCCTCTGGCACTCCAGGCGTGGGCTGAGCAGGTCTCAGCTGCTGTCACCCCTTCACTGGCTGTGATTTTGATTTGTGGGGCTCTGGGACAGCTGTCACCCGTACTGAGGTCCCTCACTTTATTTGTGTCCCTGCTGGAGTGCTGATTGAGCTGGTCCATGGCTCTTTCTGTGGGTACAGCTATGAAAGCTTAGGGACAGGTTTGAGCTCGGATGTGGCACTAAAAGGATACATGACCATGGAGAGGTGATCTTGTTGGGAAGGGCCAACCAGGGGGAATTCTGCTGGAAGAGTCTTTCCCATGTGATTGGACATGATTGAACTAAAACCTAGCAGAAAATGGGAGCAGGTTCTGGGAAGTGAAGTTATTGTTCTGCCTACATTGCCTGTGTTTGTTGTCGAGATCTTTGCTCCTGTTTACTTGCTAAGGACTGAAGTTGTGATTCTTTTATTACTGTGCTTTTGAAAGTTATCTGATAAAGAGTATTTTTTTTCTTTGAGATAATAATTACCTCATTTCTGGCAGAAGAGTTGCAGATTAGTGCTTACAGATTCATAATGCAAGGAAGTGATTTTGATCTCTTGTGACTAACGTGCTGAATTTTTTTTTTTTCCCCTCATACATGACTCAGTGCAGGCATGGTGATGCCCTGCTATAAAGGATTGCAAACACAGGTGGTTCCTCTGCATTTCAGGGTAATGCTATGGTTCATATTAGAAAGGCTTGGGTTGGAAGGGATCTTAAAGACCATCCAGTTTCACCCCCTGCTGTGGGCAGGGACACCTTTTGAGGGAGAAGTCTTTGAGGCTGATGGTCTTTGTGCTGAGCTGACAAATGCTGATGAAATGTCTTTAGTGTACAGAGGTTGTCCTGCTCCTCCAGGAGCCAGGCAGTGCTGTGGCCTGCAGTGTGGTCTCCAGGAGCCTCACTGAAGGATTTAACACACACTGCTCTCATAATGAGGTCAGGAGCTGCAATTGTCAACAGACACATTATCCTGGATTGTGCTCATGAAAGGGAGCAGAGGCTGCAATAAATGATGGGGGAGGCTGCTAAGGCCAAGAAACCTCTCTGAATCCCCCAGCGAGGATCCTCCCAGTTGAGCCCAGCTCGTGCAAGCTGGAGATGCTCCCCATGAGCTTTGGAAAGGCTCTGCTGTCCCAGCTGCCAGCAGCACTGCCACAGAAATGAGTGGCATGTTCCAGTGGCTGAGCCAGACAGCTGCTCTGTGGAGACAAGCATTCCTTTTACGTTACATCCCTGCTCAGAGTGGGGGTTTTCTACCTGTCACTGCCAAAATGTTGAGGGGAACAGAGGAAGTGAGGGAAATTTCCCAAGTTTCCAAAGCCCAAAGCAGCACATACTGAATCCTGTTCAGCTCTGCTGGGAAGTGTTTACTTGGAAAGCCTTTAGAAAGCACAAGAAGGCAACAAAACAAATGCACAAACACAAACTGTTCTCTTCCAAGCAATAATCTAATCATTAAAAAGGGAATTCTCATTTCAGTGACTCCTCAGGCTGGGCAAGTGCAGATAAAGCCAAAGTCTGTTAGAACAGCATGACTCATGTTTCCTCTAACAGCGGCTTCTAATTTCACCTCCTGTTTTCCCTGGAAAGCAAGGAGAGTCCTGCTTCTTTTGGACATAATAGGTTTGGGGGTATGCTAAAACATTTTCATTTTTCAGTTTTCTATGATGTTTACATGTGGAAGCAGCGCTGTTGCATGGTGGGAGATGCTTCACCATCACAGTTGGGGACTGAAGCATGTGGGGCTGGATGTGCTTTAGCAAAATTTTTGGCTCAGTTGTCAGACCAGGAAGGGTGGAGCTGGAAGGGTGTTTGATTTCAGTCCATATCACCCCAGTGCACAAACTGTCATGGGCTGTGGTTTCACAGGTGTTGATGTGCTTGTGGATGTGCTCCTCCTGAACTAAAAGCCTGCTGGTTTAAAGACAATCCTTCAAAACTCTCACAGCAGGCAGGCTCCCTGTGTTGCAGGACCATGGTGTCTGGAAGTGGTTCTGGAGTTTTCTCTATGGTTGAAGTTCCAGCCTCTCTCACCTACCTGGCCTGTCCTACTGGCATCTCTGCAGGGCACTGGATGGGGACAGGGGGAATAAGCAGCACAAGGCAAACCCTGAAGGAACTGGAGAGCTTTGCCCTGTTCTTTGCAGGATGTCTGAGATGGAGGTGAGTCCCATGAGCCAGATGCCCCCACTGTCCTTGCTGGAGAACAGAGCCCGTGGAGATACAAGGGGATGGTTCTGGTGATCAGCAGAGGTGGCAATTCCTCCCTGGAGCCCGTCGATTTGGGAGTAGGCTCCTGTTCTAAAATTGCTGTTTCCTGTGGAAGTATTCCTCCTGCCTCCCATGCTGCCAAGTGATTGCATTCCTGTGAACCTCTGCTGTAGCCAGTGGGTGAGGAAATGTTCGAGTTGCCCCTTGATCTTCTCACACTGGCTGTGTGAAGTGGCAGAGCAGCTTTGGCTGGGTGAGTGCTCTGTGTTAGCCCCTGACACCAGTGTTAGATACACCTGCCACATCTGTGGTTCTACAAGAAACCTGCCATAGCCGTGCTGCTGAGGTTCAGCTGTATCAACACTGGGGTAAAAAGGAAAGTTAAACGAACCAAAAAACCTGAAAGTCCTTCATGGATGGGCTGCAGCCCAGTTAGCTGGAGCTTTGTGGAAAATGAGCTGTGCAGCAGAAAGCCATGAGATGAACTGTTGTGCTTTCAGGATCGTGTTGCAGAAAGTCTTTAAGCAGACGAAGCTGATCCAATGGTGCCTTTCCAGGGAAGAGGTGCTCTCCAGCATCCATCAGAGCTTGCAGTCTCCATCCCTTCTTCACACTGAGTTACTGGCCCTCTTTTTTTAGTCCCCTTTTCTCCCCCCACGACCCTGTACACACGAGGGTGAAAGCATGGCTGGGCTTTATTCAGCTGCTCTCAGCTGGTCCTGAGAAGCATGAGAAAGATTCATCACCTCATGAGGATCATGGAGACCACAAACCATTTAATGAGGAGTTAAACAACTCCAACTGTGAAGCAAAACTTCATTTTTTCTTTTTTTCACCTTTTTTTCAGTGAGACAGCCTATGTCTGTAAGAAGGAGAACTTGTGTTCCTTCCAAAAGTCATGGCTTTTCAAAATCTGTATTTTCATGAGCAGTGGATGTTTTTTAAAATGTGTATGAATATTTCACCTTGACTCCTCAGCAGCTACTGGTGGCCACTTGCCTGCCTCCCTCTGCTTCAGTCACCTGCAGACATCTCCTTTCTGGTTGTTTCACAACACTCCAGGCAAGGGGAGCAGCCATCCCTATTCCAGGAACTCTCAAGAGTTTAACATCTCTGATGTGCTATGGCATTAGCAACATGCTGCCCAGGTTTTTAATTACGTCATGGTGATTAGCAGTCCAGAAAATCACTTGAAACCAATTAAATAATGTGCACCTAACTGAAGACTGTTGCAGGCTCTGGGGGCTGCTTCAGAGCAGTCACAGTTGATAGGGTTTTAAACAGGCCCTCTCCCCCTCCCTGTAAATGATTTACCTACTTCATTATTTTTCAACTCCAACAGTAATTGTTTTTTAGGGGTTTAGTAAAGCTGCTGTTATGAGTGGTAGCAGTAAAACTTTCTCCTGTATGTACCCCCCCATGTCTGGGTCGAGGCCCTAAAGTGAGCTGTGGTTTTTCTGACCCCTGAATTACTGCCTGTAGTTTCAATGCTCTCACATAGAGGTACCAAAGGTTCTGCTGCCCAATGTCCCCCTGAGTAAATCAGCCCTAGAGCCCAATCTGGCCTTGTAATGGAGCAGCAGTGGATGATGCACTTGAGGTCATTACTAAAAAATATCCAAACCTCTCCAGAAGCAGTGGGATTGAGAAGGGCTGAGAGCAAAAGGTGTTTTTCTCTTCCAATTTTTTTTCAATATGTAACCACATTTGCCTGAGAAAAGGTCCCTCCAGGGGCAGATGTCCTTGTCCCTGACCAAGGGGGCTGCGAGCAGCTGTGGTGCCCAAGGGGGGTCTGTTTCCTTCTGCCCTCCAGCTGCCCCATGAGCTGGCTTGGCTGCTCCTGCAGCCTTGGGGACCCCAGCCCAGAGCAGCCAGAAGACTCTCCTGGTCCCCTCCCTGTGCAGAACCACTTGGAATCGTGGCTTATGCCAGGGCCTGGATTTATTCTGCCACTCAGGAAAAAAATCAAGGTGAGGGGACACCCGGTGTTCTGGGGGGGAATCTGCTCATCCCTTGTGGGTCCCCTGCACGAGGCCTCGAGGGGCTGCTCCCAGCACCAGTGTCCAACTGGCTCTCCTGTGTCCTTGCAGCTTGGTGGAGAATGTGCTGGAGGGCAAAACCAAGAGCCTCCTCTCTGCATGTTTCTCAAGTGTCTTCTGGCTTCCCCCAGAAAGGGAAATGCCACGCTCAGGCGCTTCCCTCTACATCAAGGTAAGTGCTGGCTGAGCTCCAGCAGTGTCCAGTCCTTCTGGGCAGCTCCCTGGTCACCCTGTGCTGCCCCATGACCAGAGATCTGAGGCAGGGTGAGGTCTTGCTGTTGCTTGCCCACCCTTCTGTCCCCTTCCCATGGGCGTGGCTGTGTCCCCAGCAGTTTGTGTATCCCTGTGTCTCTCCTGAGCAGTTCAGGTTTCCTCCTCAGGCACTGAGAGTTCAGATCAGTGTCCTGGGCGTGGGGGAAAGAAGAGCAGAATCACAGGCACTGCTCTCTGTGCTCTTTGCAGACGCTGAAGGCCATGGACACAATGCTGAGGACATTGGTGCTCAGCTTTCCTGTCTCCAGTGTCAGCCAGGAGCTGCAGGACATCTTTGAGGTCTGGCACAGGCAGAGTGGGGGTCCCAGGGCGTTCCTCAGCCTGGAGAGTGTCTGCTCCAGTGCTCACCAGCACCTTCTCTCACCCCAGATGCTGCTGGACTTCACCAGAGCTGAGAGAGTTGTGTGGGAGAGGGCTGTGGGCAGGATTGGTGTCCTGACCCTTTTGCCATCCAATTATTCCACTCTGGAGGTAAGGACCGGGTCCCTCCAGGCAGACCATCTCCCCATCCCTGCCCACCAGCACAGGCTGCAGCTCTGAGGTGCCTTCATGGCCAACGCAGGCTCCACCACAGGTTTGAGGGCTCCACCAGCCTCTGCAGTGAGGGGTTAGAGAGCAGCTTCAGGAGTCCCAGCTAGGACAGACAGAGTGCCTCCATCACCGGGAGTGCCTCAGGAGGGGACAGGAGGGATCCTGAGAAGGCTCTGGGACATAACCAACAGCTCTGGGAGATTGCTGGGGGGAATAAAGTGTTTTTTGTAGAGTCCAGCATTGCAAGCCCTCCATCCAGGGGCATTTCTGCAGGGGTGGCAGGAGTGCACTGAAGGCCTCAGGAGATGTTTGTCTGTAATCATTAGGAAGAATTTCTTAATGGAAACAGTTTTCAGGCTTTGGAAGGGAGTCCCCATTCCTGGAGGCACTCAAGAAACGACTGGATGTGGCACTCAGTGCTCTGGTTTAATTGACAAGGTGGTGATTGGTCAAAGGTTGGACTTGATGATCTTGGGGGTCTTTTCCAAACTTAATGTTTCTGTGATTCTGTGACCCAGAGTGATCTGAAGACACCTACAGGGCAGATGGAGGAGTCCCGTGGTCGGACTGTGCCTGAGCGGCCTCTGCAGGCCCCAGAAAGGGCAAACGGTGAGCTTTTGTGTAAAATCAGGGCCAAGGAAGGGCTCCTAAGGGTGCAAGGAGGCTGATGGAGGAGTGCTGCAGGGACCAGGGGCTAAAGTGGGGCCAGTTTCCCCTTCAGCAGCCCAGTGCACCTTTTGATGTGCTCTAGAGGTCCCAGTTTGCCCCCGGTCCCCGCAGCACCTGCACCAGCTCAGGCTGCTCAGCTGGGCTGGACCAGAGGACAAGAGCTCCCAGCATGATGAGGACCACAGCATTATCCTGGTGGTTGCCACCCTCCCAGGTTGCCACGCTCCCATCTGCACTCCTACACCCCCCCAGAGAGGTCAGGCTCTGCAGTATCCTGGAAGGAAAGGGATGTCCTGAAGGCACATGGGAGTGTCTGAACACGGGGCTCTGGGGTCCATGGGAGGGCACCAGGGATGTACCGAGGGGATGGGAGGGCACAGGGAGGTCTGGAGGCACCCTGAAAGCAGCCAGGTGGCCAAGGCTATGCCAGGCCTGTGCCCTGGGGGACAGACTGCCCTTCCCTGCCGGGGTGGTGGGTCACTGGGATCCGTTGCTGGGGACAGGTTCCCTGTCAACAAGCCCTGGAACCCGTTGCTAGAGGCAGGTGCTGTGTCACAGTGGGGCCCTCTGTGACAGCCCACTGCAGCATGCGTGGTCAGCGTGCCTGTTGCCCACGGTGGATGGTGACAGGCAGGAGCTTGGAGCTGACAAGGAGCCCCTGAGTGCAGCTTGTCTTGCCCCATCACCCCTGGTAGCCCTGTTGGTGCCTTGAGAGGCCACCTAGAAACAGAGACTAGACAGGAGTAAGGGAATAAAGGTAGGTGTTTATTTGAAAGGCCTTCAAAGGTACCCCTGGGGAGCCAGAGGCCACTGCCCAGATGGACCCAAGATGGACAACAGGTCACGAGTTCTTCACACTTTTATAGGCTTGGTTCATTTGCATATCAGGGTTATTTTTCCAATTCAAGCTTTGGTTTAATGATGTAATTTCCCCTCAGCTTGCCCCCCTCTCAGAGGCTTTTGGTTTATACATTTTGGGCCTAGGACAGTCTGAGTGTCCTTGAAGAGCAGGCCTGGAGAGGCCTTGTTATGTCTGGCTGGCATGAGAGAGCAGAAATTAACAGGCTACAAGAAACTCCGAGTTACACGCTGGGCAGTGCAGGATTTGAAAACTATAAAAGTTAAAACCTAAGGCATCACTGTGGGGCTGAAGTGTTTTACCAAAGATTCCCACACCACCACCCCAACACCCACCCCAGCATCCCCCATATTGTGTATCCTAAAGGATGGAGAAGAGACCCCCCGCCTTCCCCAGGAAGGCCTGGGAGGAGGACAGCTCTTCCGAGGAGAGCAGCTCTTTATACCTCCAGCCTTTGTCCTTCTACGACACGACCACGATGCAGCCACTGCAGATTGGTGAGCGAGGGGCCCCGTGGGGCTGGGCAGGGCTGGGGCCCACCAGCACACCCTGCACGGGGCCAGGATCACGTTTTCCTGGCACGATGACAACAACAGTCCTGGGGGACAGGCACGATGTCGCCTGAATGCCAGGGCAGCTCAGGGCTGGAGGCCAGCCCCAGCACAGCCTCTGCCAAGAAAAAACAGCAGAGGGGCTCCAGGGTGTGGGCAGTGAGGGGCAGTGGGGCTCTGGACCTTTCCTGCCCATCAGCCCAGGGCACTGGGGCCTTCCCAGCTCCAGCAGAGCAGCTCCTCTGCTGGTTGCCTCCAGCCACGAGCTGCACAGGGCAAAGGCCGTGCCAGGGGGGTGGGCATGGGGCTGGGTGGAGGGTAGGTCTCCTTGGCTCTCTTCTGTGGCCAGAGCCTCTGCAGCCCTCCCTGCTCTTGCCCTCTGGCAGATTCCAGCTGGTTGCCTGTATACGAAGAAGCAGAGGAAGCTGTGGATTTCATCATGGCCTTTGTCAGCAGCCTTGACAAGGTAATTGGGGCCAGTTGGACAGTGGCTGTGCTGGCGTTTGCTGGCAGGGGCTTTGCTGGGCTGTGGAGGGCTGCTGCCTGGGCAGAGCTGCTTTTCCCACAGGGCAGTGCTCTGGTGCTGCTGGCTGTGTCCACCCTCCCACACTCCCCATTTGTGTCTCTGTCCCCTGGCTGCCAGGACACCCACAAGTTCACATTTCTGAAGAGTGTCTACGTGCTGTGCAAAACCGCCTTGAAACGTGGCTTGACCCAGGGCCTGGATTTATTCTGCCAAACGTGCGAAGTGGTGGACAACATCAAGGTGAGGGGACACCTGGTGTTCTGGGGATGGGGACAAGCACCCCTGGCACTGGGACCCTGTGTGGACAGCACTTGGGTGGGGCAGGGACTGGAGGCACTGGGTGCTGGCAGCTGCCAGGTCCCATCCTGGTTGTGTTCTGCAGGACATCCTGGAAAAGGAGCCAAGGGACCATGTGTCCTTACGGGTCCGGTATCTCGCCATGATTGCCATCGATGAATTAAGGTGGGCCCCCTGCCCCAGAGCTCCGAGGCCTCGTGCACGAGGCCTTGAGGGGCTGCTCCCAGCACCAGTGTCCAACTGGCTCTCCTGTGTCCTTGCAGCTTGGTGGAGAATGTGCTGGAGGGCAAAACCAAGAGCCTCCTCTCTGCATGTTTCTCAAGTGTCTTCTGGCTTCCCCCAGAAAGGGAAATGCCACGCTCAGGCGCTTCCCTCTACATCAAGGTAAGTGCTGGCTGAGCTCCAGCAGTGTCCAGTCCTTCTGGGCAGCTCCCTGGTCACCCTGTGCTGCCCCATGACCAGAGATCTGAGGCAGGGTGAGGTCTTGCTGTTGCTTGCCCACCCTTCTGTCCCCTTCCCATGGGCGTGGCTGTGTCCCCAGCAGTTTGTGTATCCCTGTGTCTCTCCTGAGTAGTTCAGGTTTCCTCCTCAGGCACTGAGAGTTCAGATCAGTGTCCTGGGCGTGGGGGAAAGAAGAGCAGAATCACAGGCACTGCTCTCTGTCCTCTTTGCAGACCCTGAAGGCCATGGACACAATGCTGAGGACATTGGTGCTCAGCTTTCCTGTCTCCAATGTCAGCCAGGAGCTGCAGGACATCTTTGAGGTCTGGCACAGGCCGAGTGGGGGTCCCAGGGCGTTCCTCACCCTGGAGGGGAGGAGTTGCCCAGTCCAGTGCTGAGCAGGCAGGGCGTGGTGTGGGGAGGATGCTCAGCTCCTGTGAGGAAGCAGGGGCTGGCACCAGGCTCCTCTGAGGCACAGTGGCTGCAGAGGGTGGCACCTTCTTGGCCAAAAGGTTGTCCTGGGAGCTTTGTCCAGGCCTCTGAGGGACCCCAGGGATAGGCACCCCTCTGCAGACTTTGTGTGAGGTCGGAGGAAGCCTCGAGGGATGATACAAGTCTGGCCCAGGAGCAGAGCTGTGTTTGCTTCTGGTGCTCACCAGCAGCTTCTCTCATCCCAGATGCTGCTGGACTTCACCAAGTCTGAGAGAGAAGTTGTGCAGGAGAGGGCTCTGGGGAGGATCAGTGTCCTTACTTATTTGATGTCCAACTATTCCATTCTGAAGGTAAGGACCAGGCGCCCTCCAGCCAGGCCATCTCCCCTCCCTGCCACTCTCCATGCCAGGGCTGCTGCCCAGCTGGTTGCTCCAAGAGATGGGGCCATAGAGCCCTGCAAAGCTCAGATTCACCGGGAATCCGGCCCTGGGCACACTCTTGGGTACAAGTCTTCGGCACTAACTTCCTTCTCTTAGCCCTTCTTCTCATGCCTCCCTCATCCAGGCCTCTGTCAACTTTGGAAGAGACAGTTCTGGACGTGTCTGCCCTGAAGACATCTCAATCCCAATCGTGGGAAAGCTGCTGGCACGTCTCATTCTTTTCCGATGTTCCAGTGAACAAACAAGCTATACAGCCTTCCATGCTCTTTTTTCCCTCGCTGAATTCCTCTGTAAGTAAAAAAGCAAGAGCAGCTGTGGCCTTCACACCTGTGCACACAGAGCTCTCTTGACAGATCTGCTGCCTGACCTCCTTTGCCCCTCCCAGCTGCTTCCTGTAGCATCCCAGCTGTCACTCTGCTACAGAAGCTGAGTGCTCACCTCAAATCCCGGATCTGTTTGTTACTGCTCCCCTTCCTCCCCTTCCTTTCAGGCCCTTGAACCCCACTGCCTTGTGGCCCCCACAGCCAAAGCTGCAATTGACTGCCAGGTGCCAAAGCCAAGCCTTCCCCGTTAGAGAAGAGCAGATCCAGCAGCATGGCTGCTCCCTCTTGCCTGTAGCAGGAAGCTATTGCTGATGCCCTCCAGAAATCTTGCCTGATTCTGTCCCGCTGTCCTGCAAGCGGATCTCAGGGGGGTTTGATGACCTTAGTGACTTTTCTGTGCTTTCCCTGCTGTTTAGACAAGTCAAGGCCAATTGACAGGTCAGACCAGCTCGTTTGGGAAGGTGTGACCACCTCCTCCTTGTGTTCCCTGAGCACCAAGGACTGTACCCAGGTAAAGAGCCCCCCTCTGCTTTGCGGGTCTCTTGTCTGTGGCATCAGCAGGGCATTTGTGTGAGCAAAGGGACCCAGAGCCGGTGGGGCCGGTGGGGCCTCACTGCCCTGGCAAGAAGGTTGCTGCCATCCCTGAGCAGGGACAACACACGGGCTGCACTCTGGTGTCCTGGCAGCAGCTCCAGCCCTCCTGGCCGCCAGCAAGAGCCTGGTTCTCTGTAGGGCCAGCACGCCATGCCCATGAGCCCTCCTCCCCGATGTGGAGGGCCCTTTGTCCTCACCCTCTCCCACACAGGGACTGCAGGCACTGCTGTCAGCTTTCCTGAGGGATGTGCTGCCAGCACTGCCAGGAACCTCTGCCCAGCCAAGCAGCACCACCAGGGCACTCAGTGGCATGCCTTCCTTCCTTCCTTCCTGCCGTAGGCCTTTGGAAGATATCTCCGCTCTAGCGAGAGGACAGACGTCATCCTCGAGGCCATTGGGGCATTGAGAGATGACAGCATCCTTGACAAGGAGGTGCCCAGCAGCATGCTGGATGTGGCCATGAGAGACCCAGAGTCCTGGCTGATGGATGTAAGTGCCCTGGGGCTGGACTGCCATCTTCAGCCCTGTCAGGCCTTGTTCCTCCCTCCATCCCTTCCTCACAAATCCAGGTGACTTGGGCACCTGAAGGTGGCAGAGAGGAACGGGAAGGGCAGCTGAGGACATGGCTGCACTCCAGTGGCAGTGCCATGCTCACCTGTTTCCTCTCCAGGTGCCCAAGATAGTGAGCTGCATCCTTGAAACCCTGCCATGCATCACCACGGAGTCAGGCTGTAAGAAAGTGGAGTCACTGTTTCTCCTGATGACCAACGAGTATGGCTCAGCAGTGCTCATCAGCCTGTGTGAGATGGTTTTTCAAGGAGACAGGTACTGGCCCTGACAATCTGAAGGGCTTGCTCCATGTGGGGAGTGGGACCCCAAGACTTTGTGTCTGCCACATCCAAGGAATGCTGCAGGACTTCTCAGGGAGCCAGGCTCTCCATCCCACAAACCTTTCCAGCTCTCTGGCTGGGCCTGCAGCAGCCAAAGCCAGCCAAGCCAGTCCAGAGGCAGCTTGGTGCTCCCAGAACTCCCTCTCAACCCTGTCAGGCTTCCCTGGCAGGGCCCCTGGAGACCCCCAGCATGGGCTCTGCTCTGTGGGGCTGGTCCTGGCCACGGCGCTGTGGCTGAGGCAGCCCCTGGCTTCCAGCACTGTGCAGGAACTGTGCGACACTCTGTCCTCCATGCCCGAGATCTTGGACAAGGTCCTAACGGAATTGGCTACCTTGCTCCGCAACCAGTGGTGCAACCCTCGCAGAGAAGGCACCTGCGCCTCTCGCAGAGCCGTGAGTTGCCAGGAAAGGCCCTGATCCCTTGCCGTGAGCCCTCTGCCAGCGCCTCATGGCTCTGTTTGTTCCTGCAGTCGTCCTCGGGGCCGATTGACGTGGAGGAGTTGGGTGACGAGCCCAACGTCTGGAGCGATCAGGAGCATGTCGATGTGCTGATGGCCTTCGTGTTGCTGGAAGTCCTCGCTGAGCTGTCAGAGAGAGCTGAGATGGTGAGCAGGGTGATGTTGGGGCAGCCACGTCAGCAGCCAGGGCCTGGGGCTGAGTGCAGGGCAGTGGCTTGGCCTGGGCTGGGAGTCAGGATGTGGGGTGACTGCTTCAAAGACCCTCCCTGCTGTGGTGGGGCCTGGGGTGGCTGCCCTGGGAGGTGTCCAGACAAAACCTTTTCAGAAAATGGAAATTCTCTTCTTCCTAAAGGCAAAAAAAGTTGACGCCTTCCTGCCAAGCATGATGAAGATACTGGAAGCCGGCAGTGAAGATGAAAAGCTGAAGATCATTGTGGTCTTCCGAAATATCCTGGGTCAGCTGAAAAAGGCAAAGGCCAGCTCCATCGCCATGATGCTGGTGGGGAAGGTGCTGCCGCTCTTTGACTCGGTGAGGCTGATGTGGGAGCCTGAGCCCTGCAGCCGGGCCCTGCGCTGCAGCCCTGCCCTGCAAGCAGTGCTCAGAGCAGGCTCAGCTCTCCTGGAATGGATTCTGGGCTTTGCAGCCAAACACTGCTCCTGCCTGCTCTGGAATGTGACCCTGGAGCATCGCCCTCACCGCAGCCACGGGCAGGGAGCTGCTGTTCCAAAGCTCACTTTTCCTCCTTCCCACCAGGAGTGCAGCCAGCTGCGAGAGCTCTCCCTGTTGCTCTTCAGAGACCTGCTGAAGGCTGTGTTGAGTAGGGATGAGAAGAAGATGAGGAGGAACATTCAGAGTGCTCTGGTCCCTCTTCTCTTCCGTCTGAATGACCATCTCCCCAGCGTGGCTAAGGTTTGGATTTTGAGGCTGAGCACTGGTATGGGGGGAGTGCCACCTCCCAGGGATCCCAGGGCCTGGGGCAAGGGCTGCTGGCAGCAGGCAGGGCTTCCCCAGTGCAGCCCCTGGGTAGGGTCCCTGCAGAACTGTACAAGCAGGGGTGGACAAGGTGGCTCAGCCATTTTCAACACCTGCCCTGCCTGCTGCAGCAGGGCTCTGCAGCAGCCCGTGGCCACTGAGGCAGCACCCGAGGCCCGAACATATGTGCTCCCAGAAGCCCAGAGGTTTCTCAGTTTTCCTACAAGTATCAGAGGCCAGGGCTTCAAGCCTCAGTCAGTCACGCAGGGCTGTCCCCAAGAGACCTCAAGACATTTGGGCTAGGACAAGTCACAGCTTCCTAGGGGCAGAATCATGGCAGGAGTAGAGCCAAGAGGTCTCTTTGCCCAGGCCCTGGTGCCACGTCTGAGATAATGCTGTCCTGCAGGCCTCCAGGGAAGCCCTTTTTGCTGCTGCAGAGCTTCTCAAATGGAAGCAGCTCAAGCACCTGCTGCAGAGAGAGCGGATGTGGGAGCTTGGAGAATGCTTGGTAAGGACAAGCCACAGGGCCCAGGCTGGGTGAGGGCTGTCCCTGCCCTATGTCTGTCAGGGGAACAGAGCCTGTACGGAGTGCTGCTCGCAGGGCTGGGCAGGACCTGGAGGACCTTGTTCCTGTCCTCGAGAACAGAGCCCCAGAGGCTCCTGTCGAGGCCCCTCTCCCTTCCCTGTACCCAGCAAGAGGGAGGGCTCAGCAGGGAGGGGTGCTGGCAGGAGGGACTGATCCAGCCAGCTGGGGGACTCTGTGACAAGCCTGGAGACATTGCTGGTGCTCTCTGCAGTTGCTGAGGAGGAGCAGCAGGGCTGAAGAGTACATACATCAGAGCCTGCCCTACCTGAGGGACTCTCAGTCCTCCGTGCGCCTGGCGGCCGTCAGGTTCATCAGTGAGTCACAGCCCCTGGCCCCTTTTGGGCCAGCCTGGCCACTTCCTTGCCACTGCACTGGCAGCAAGGGGCAACCCTGTGGCAACCCCAACCACCCCATGCCGAGCCTCAGCCTCCCTCTGCCCCTTGCCACAAGCTGGGCTTGGTGACCGCCTTGCTCAGCCCCACTCCCTTTGGCTGCTGGCGGCCCCTGGGTCAGCCCTGCAGAATGGGAGGGCAGCAGGGCCGGGGCTCACACTGCTGGGAGCACAGCAGGAGCAGGGAATGACGGAGCTCTCTTCCCAGGGAGCGCCACGACACACATGAGGGACCAGGATTTGGAGACTCAGACTGACGTCCTCAGTGGTGAGTGCTCTGCGGGGAACCCGCAGGGGCTCTGCACACACGTGGCTTCATCTTGCCTCTGTTTCTTTTGGTCACAGCCCTTCAGCCCTTGGAGACGGACAAGGACATCTCGATCAGTTCCATGGCAGCCCACGCTGGCTCGATCCTACGAGCTCCAAGGGTGCGGCGAAGATCATCAGTCATTCTCCAAATGCTGTGCTGCTGGTGCCGGTGAGCCCAGCAGAATTATAGTTTTCTGTTTCTGCTGGTGCCGGTGAGCCCAGATTTGTAGTTTTCTGTTTCTGCTGGTGCCGGTGAGCCCAGCAGAGTTGTAGTTTTCTTTTGCTGCTGGTGCCGGTGAGCCCAGCAGAATTATAGTTTTCTGTAGCTGCTGGTGCCGGTGAGCCCAGCAGAGTTGTAGTTTTCTGTAGCTGCTGGTGCCAGTGAGCCCAGCAGAGTTGTAGTTTTCTTTTGCTGCTGGTGCTGGTGAGCCCAGCAGAGTTGTAGTTTTCTGTAGCTGCTGGTGCCGGTGAGCCCAGCAGAGTTGTAGTTTTCTGTTGCTGCTGGTGCCGGTGAGCCCAGCAGATTTGTAGTTTTCTGTTGCTGCTGGTGCCGGTGAGCCCAGCAGAGTTGTAGTTTTGTGTAGATTAATGAATAAAGATGGAAAGCCACATCCGAGCCCATGGTATCCTTCAGATGTGTAGTGCCCTGAGTGTACTGAGCAGACTGTGTCCTTCTCAGTCTGTCCCACAGGCAGTGGGATGCTTCCTCCTCACATCCCTGCCATCCCAAAATGCCCCACTTGGCCCTAAAATTGCAGGCACAGGGCCCCAGATTTTGTGCAGAGGGCCTCAGATTGCATCCCTGATACCCCAAAATGTCCCCGTGGGCCTTGAATTGTATCTGCAGGGCCCCACCGTGTCATTGACAGACTCCAAATTCCATTCCCTCTATTCCAAAATGCCCCGCGGAGAGCTGGAGTACAGCTGTGGGGCCCCAAAGGATCCCTGGCAGCCCCGCTAGGTATGGAATCATGAGGGAATTCAGCCCTGAGGGGACCTCAGAGGATCCCAGAGCTCCCTGGGAAGTGCCAGGGGCTTGGAGCTGGAAATGAGTGAAGCGCTCTGCTTTAAATGGGCCATCTCCCATTTCCACCAAAACAAGCCTCATGCACACGCGCCGGGGAAAGCCTCCAGCTCCTCACCACACATCGCGAGCAATGAGGAGGTGATGCCATCCCCAGGCGCTGGGAAAAACAGCAGAGGGTTTGTACAGCGAGAAGGGATGGGCAGCCGGGGCACCTGCGGGAGGAAGCAGAGCGTGTGCGGGCTGCCGGCTTTGGGCGTCTTTTCACCAGTGCTGCTGTTCCCGAAAACCTCCGCAATGGTCGGGATCACGACTCCTTCTAATACTGTCTTCCGAGTGTTAGAGAGTAAGGCATTGCTTAATTTTTGGCCCACAGGGGTGGCTGACAAATTCTGGCCTCCATGCTGACGCCAATACAGAACTTTTCCACTTACACATTTTTAGCCAACAAAGAAATTAATGCTCATTGATTCTAAGTCACATCATTCACTTAATTAATCAGTATTCTATCCTCTACTGGTTTTCTCACTCTTCATGCTCCTTTGCTCCACATTCTTTTGTCCTTTTATCACCTTTTTCTTGGATAGGGAACCTCCAGCTTTCCAGACCTTCATCTCCTCTGTATCTTCTTGCTGATTGTTTTCCCTTGCTGTGCCTCAGCTGTCCTGTAAGTGGTAGAGTGAATCTTGCCAACGAACTTGTGGTGCTTTGTCACTCAATATTAAATCTGACTTTTGCTTATACCCTCACCAGTGATTTTTTAAGTGATCTCAAACCCTCTCGTTTGTAACACCCGGGTGAGGGACAGCACCGTGGGGCAGCTGCTCGGGGGTGTCGGGGGAGCCCTCAGCTCCCAGCTGATGAGCTCGGGGGTCCCTGGCAGGTCCCTGCTCTGTCCCCAGTGTCCCTCTCTTGCAGAGCAGGATGGCCATCAAGTGGCTGGTGCTGGGACTGGCACAGGAGTTTTTTATGCCAGACTGCTCCAGGAGAGCGTGCAAAATCCCAGTCCTGTTCTGCAAGGAGTGGCGGGAGTGGCAGGCCAGCAAAGGGCTGCTTCTATCCCAATCGCTGGGCCAAACTCAAATCAGTAGCTGAGGGTTCATCTGCTTTTTCTCTCCTGTGCTTGCCCAGGAAAGCTGCTGCTGCAGGTGTAAAGCAAAGGGAGGACAATCCCTGTCCTGAGCAGCTATTGCCTGCTCTGGAAATTAGTTTTGTTTGAGTTGAGCTACTGAAGACTTCCAGCAGTTCAAGTAATTGATTCATATCTGTATACACGTGAGAAATAAGACAACTCTTAGAAAAATTTAAATAGTTTATTAAAAACAGAAAAATAGAAAAATTACAAAAATCAGAAAAACGTAAAAATTTGGGATCCTAGTGGCTCAGGAGGTATGTCCCAGGAGCGCAGGGATTAGAGAGCTTCAAGCTTAGACAGCACTGGACCTTTGGTGGAAAAACCTGCAGTGCTGGGCTGACTTTTAGCTAATCCAAAAGTCAAGAAAAATTATTAAAGGCTCCTAAATAGAAGTAAGGCTTAAGAGCCCAGCACCAGCACCCACTACAGCCAAAACCTGCATTGATCTGTGCCTACTCTGAAGCTTGCCTCGTCGTTTTATAGTGCCTTTGCTCCGCCCCAGCTCGCCCACAGCTCGCCCACAGCCCGCCCACAGCACACCCCTTTGGTCCCAAGTGATTGGTGCTTCCCTTTTGACAGATCATCTCTGTCTACCAATAGCTCGTCGTTGTCAGGGGGGTAGCAGCAGCTGAACTAAGAGTGGTTACATGCCCTCATTAGGATTCAGGTTGCCATGGGGTTTGCCTGCAGAATAACGGCTATGGGGCTAAAAATAGCTGTTGGCTGTTAGAAACTGGGGTTTTGGAGCTGGTTCTGAGACTAAGGTGCAAAGTAGAAACCCTTAAATATTAAAATACATCTAATACATCTTAAAACATTTGTAAAAGTATACAGTGAACATGAGAAAAACAACTCTTGCAGTGTACAGGTGGTTTAAAGTTTGGAAAGGGATTTTTAACTGGGACACTTTTAACTGGGGAACTTTAACTGGGACTGGTGCAGATAAACTGCTTTGAACAAGTGAAAACACTAATAGCAGAACTTGATATTTGTACCTGGACTGAGGGGTGAACATTAACATTCATTTAAAAATTGTTTAACTCAAAATTAACTAATTAAAACACTTAACATGCAAAGACCAAGCTAATTAGGGATTTCATGTAAAACATATATATATACATATCATTTTAAAAAATAGATTGCCTTGATTTTACTCCTTTCAGTGCCCTGTGCCGTGTCTTTCTGTTGGGATCTGTGCCTTGGTGCTGTGTTTGGGGCCAGCCCCAGTGAGCAGAGATGCCTCCCAGGCCCAGGGACAACCAGGAGGAGGCTGGAGGATCCCGAGGGGGTGGGATCCCCCTCAGGAAGGGGGGCTGACTGCTGTGGGCACTGCTAACGCTGAGGAGGCTGAGGTCATGCTGCATTTGCCTTTGGGTCACAGCAGTGGCCTGATCAGTGAACTTTGTCATTCTCCTCTGTTTGCCTGCAGAAGGGTTTTTCATTTTAATGACATTTTTGATAAAGTTGAGCCTCGTCCACCATCCTCTGCAACAAGAACTGAACAACTTACATAAAGCTCTCATGCTGGACAGGTTTATTTTCCTGAATATTTTCACTAGAACAATTCAAGATGGGTTTTTTTAAGTGTTACTATTTTTTCTGGCCAACCCCAAGCAGAAGAGCAAGGAAGCTTCAGGAAAAGCTTAGGGCCCTTCCTAAGGCAATCATGCCTCCAACAGCAGCCCATAAGCACGTGTGTCAGTGGCTTTGGAGCAGATGCTGGGCTACTATGTGGAGGAGGCTGGCTGGCCGGGGGAAGGATCCTGCTTTGTGTGTACCATCTACACGTGGTAGTAACATCACCTGCAAACCTTGTTTCCACCTTCAAGCCGAGGATCTCCTCCAGAAGAAGACTCTTCTTATGCCCCAGGTTGAGAGGATGGAAGGTACAAAGCTCCTGGGCAAGTTGCTGAATGGAGTTTGGATTGCGTGGACACAGGGAAGCTGCAGCTCAGGCTCCTTGGAGAGCGCTGTGACCCTCTGGACTGTGTGAGACATCTCAGTGAGGGCAGCAGCAGGGGGGAAATGCTACAAACCAGCACTGGAGGAAGGAAATCCACTTGAGCTACAATTTGGGGAACACAACTGCTCTCTGTTCCCTCCTGGCTGAGGAGTGAGAGCCCAAGCTGAGGCTGTGTCTGCTCTGCGCTCGGTGTCAGACGCCGAGCACTGAAGTGGCACAGAAGCATTGCAGGGGCAGGGGTGAGGCTGGGAGGTGGGAGATGAGCTCAGGGCAGGGCCTTCAGGTAGGTTTGGAGCAGATACGTGCCACTGAAGAGATGCTTGGTATTTGTCCAATCAATACCTCCAATTAGCACGTACACCTGTTTTTCTCATTTACTGGAAATGCAGCACAGCATCCAAGCTGCAGAAATGAAAGGATGAGGTGGTGCTGGGCAGTGCATGATTCGAGGCAGAGAAAGCCTTAATGGACAACTTCTGTGTAGTTTCTATTGCACTGACACTTCTAATTTGCTGAGTATTTAGCCTGTATCCTGATGAGGCTGACAGCTGGGCTGGGAGCCTCACAGAGCCAGACCTGAAATCGGTCAGAGTTTACCCGTGAGAATATTGCAGTGGGAATTCTGCAGCTTCAGTGAAACCCACAGAGAAGGCCAAGAATATAATCACTGAGAAAGGGTATTTTGGACACAAGGAGAGGATGTTCTTGTTATGGGATGTTAAGTGTGTACAAGCAAGAACTTGCAGATAATATGTAACAACTCTACCTTTGCTTGTCTAGCTGATTGTTTTACTGCTTGAATGGTTATTGTTTGTTAGACAGCCTTGTCATTGTTTGCTAAGCAGCCAATCTTAATAGGCCACAGCCATTGGGAAGAGGTATAAGAACAGCAGCAGAGAAAATAAAAAATCTCTCTATCTCTCTCAACTTTGGATTACAACAAGTGTGTGCTGTTATGTCCACCTCGACAAAAGCCACAGTCTCCCTGTGGAAATGTGTGGGTTCCCCAGGGACCAGCATCTCTGGCTCTGTTAGGATTGGTTCCACATTTGAGGTTCAGAGGGTATTGTCCCTTTGTACTGCTTTTGGTTTGTTTCAAGTGAGTTGTAGTGATTTCAGGTTGCAAAATACAGAAACAAGAAGACTGACCAAAGTAATTTCTGATTTGCACAGTTCTGTGTATAATGTGCTCCTGTGCCAGGACTGGGATTGCTACTTTGACACACAGACCAGGTAGGAGCTTTCTCCCAGACACTGCATGCAAACACCATTTCACCCAAATCCTTTCCACATTTTGGAAAAAGGATAAAAGGAATTGATCCCTCGCAAGCATTATTGTGGAAAAGGAGTAAAAAACCATCTTGTGTCCCAGGTGTTTTCATCTATAAAGGGTCTTACAGCTCACCTAGCCCTGCTTCAAAACCTTCCTACAGCTGAAACTGCGGGAAAAATTTCAGTGCCTGGATTTGTGTAAATCCATAAAAAGCATAAGCAGAATGAGAGTGATCTTCTGCCCTTCTGGAGTGAGGTAGAAAGAGGTCATGGAGAGCTGAAAAAGAGGAAAGGACAGCTCTACCTGGGAACAAGCTCTTGAGCAGCTGATTTGGATCTGAGGTAGAAGTGGCTGCTGTGTGTGTTTCTCAGTACAGCGTGTAGCTTAAACACTGACAGTGTAAATCCATTATTCAGATGTTGGAGAACGAGCCTGGCACAACCCTCTGAGTTTTCCACCAAGATGATCTGAGTTTCTCTGACAGCAATTCTGGTGCTGCTGGAATAAATGGTTCGTGGCTTGGGAGATGCTGCCTGACTTTGGGAAGGAGCTGGATGTGGTTGGGCTGCTGGAGCAGCCCTGATATCTTGGGGTGAGGAAAAAAAAGGAGTGGGAGGGTTTGAAAGTGAGTTTCTAGTGATGGCTGAAGTCCAAAGCCACAGCTCTGCCTGAATTAGGGTCTGGGATATGAGCATGTTATGATTCTCAGGCTCTGGGCTGTCTCGTCAGAAGCTCTGGTGCCTCAGAGGTGGTGCTAACTCATTTCTCAGCTTTGGAAGTGTTGCTGCTTCTGTTTACATTAAAGAAACTTCTGTTGTAACAAAACGATAAGAAGGGCACTTTCTCCCTGGGAAGGAAAACACAAGCTTTACCTTTCCTTTCTCTAAAACAATCGAAGCACACAATCTCTCTGGGAATTGTACAGACACCCTAGGCTCTTGATGAAAGTCGATGTTTTTTATTATTTATATGATCTTACTCTGCAGGAAACAGACATTTGCCTCTTTAATTTTGTTCTAGAAAAAAAGAAATTATGAGAAAATAGAAACGGTGGAATGTGCGTCCTGTTTTTCTCTGCTAGATGGACTTACCTGCCCTGCTTTTCCTTTTCCTGCTGTCACCTCATGCTATCAACCCCCAGGGCAAAACCGACAGGGGGCTCACACTTGCTGAGTATCTCATTCCTGTGGGCTGGCTGGGGGTGAGGGTACCCAAACACTGCAGAAGCCACAGGCATTCTGCTGCTCCTGAAGGAGTGTCTGCTCCACACTGGTTAGCTTCTGGTGCTAATTTGGTCTCAGAAAAAGCATTGTTTCCTGCCAGGATGAGGAACACAAACCCACAGGCTGCGATGTTTGGTCTCTGAAGGCATTGTAAGGCTGCAGATGGTTCTAACTGACACAGATTTTGCAGTATGTGGGTTTATTCTCTTGCCAGCCCCTGGGGGTGTGCATGTCCTGACCCTCTGCCCGAGGTTGTGTGACCAGTAAATGTGTGAGATGGCAGAGTACCAGGCATGCATTTGGCAGGCAGGGGGTGCCCAGCAGCTCTGCCATGGCTCCCTCTGCCACCCCAGGGCAGCTCATGCCCTGTCTGTGCCAGCTGTGACACAGGGCCCAGCCATGCCAGGGGACACAGAGCTGTGCACTGGGTGTGCCCCAGTTTATTGTTTTCTATGAAAAAAGAGACCATATTTTAATCTTTAAAACAACCCCAAACCAAATCCCACACTAATGGAGCCTGAGACTTTGCCCTTCAGGCTTCTCCAGGCTTGCAGGAAAGCAGCTGTTAGAGAGAAACACTAAAAAAAATAACCTGCAAATGGGAACACAGAGTTCTCAAAGGATCTCCTGTGTACCTGCTGCTAGGGGTGTTTGACCCTAAATTGACTCTAAATTAGACAGAGATGGATCTGATGGGTGGACTGTAAGATGGATAAGAAAGTGGTTGGATGGTCACTTCCACAGGGCCACGGTCAATGGCTCAGAGTCCTGATGGACATCAGTGACCCGTGGTGTCCCTCAGGGGTCTGTGTTGGGACCAGAGCTATTTAACACCTTCATTAAAGACAGATGAGGGGATTGAGTGCACCCTTACTAGGTTTGCAGGTGACACCAAGCTGAGGGTGCAGGGACACCCCTGAGGACGGGGCCATGCAGAGGGACCTGGACAAGCTCCAGAAGAGGCCCATGGGAATCTCATGAGGTTTAACAAGACAAGTGCTGGTGCTGCACCTGGGTCAGGGCAACCCCTGGGATCCATCCAGGCTGGGGATGAGCAGATGGAGCAGCCCCTGGAGAAGGACTTGGGGGTGCTGTGGGTGGACCTGCCCTGGCCCTGAGCCCCCTGTGTACTGGGTTGAGCCCCCACTGTGGGCAGCAGGAAAGGGATTGGGATTGTGCCCCTGTGCTCAGGTGAGACCCCACCTGCAGAGCCACCCCAGCCCTGGGGCCCAGCATAGGAGGGATGTGGAGCTGCTGGAGATAGTCCAGAGGATGCACCAGGATGATCAGAGAGTTGGAGCTCTGCTGGGAGGAAAGGCTGGGAGAGTTGGGAATGTTCAGCCTGGAGAAGGGAAATTGCAACCTTCCAGCATCTGAAGGGAGTCTACAGGAAAGGTGGAGAGAGACTCTTTACAAGGGCCTGGAGTACAGGACAAGGGGGAATGGCTTCACTGACAGAGGGCAGGGTCAGATATTAAGAAAAAATTCTTCCCTATGAGAGTGGTGAGGCTCTGGCACAGGCTGTCCAGGGAAGCTGTGGCTGCCTCATGCTGGAAGTGTCCAAGGCTGGGTTGGGATAGTGGGATAGTGGAAGGTGTGCCTGCCCATGGCAGGGGGTGGGACTGGATGGGCTTTAATGTCCCTTCCAACCCAAACCCTTCAGTAATTCTGTGATTCCATGAACCATGTTGTTCTAGGAGTAGTTGCTCCAGCGCCCTTTTTTCCCCACCTGTCTACCAAACATCTCAATGGAAGTTAGCAGGTCCTCTTACCATGTAATGATTTTGCTCATAATAAACTAGGCTTGTAGTCTAGACTTTTCTCCAGCATCTCATGTTGACATGAGAGCTAATGGCTGAGGTTTTATGGCATGGGTTTTCACATTTTCATCCTGGACAGAAGGTCAGAGTTCAATTCTATTTTTCTCCAGGAGTGTGATATATTTAGAAAACTCTGCTCACAGGAAACAGACCCATTACTTCAACTACTGTCTGTGGTGGTGACTGACCACTGTGGTGTGGCTGCGTGTGACTGACCACTGACCTGAGTCCATTTGTGTCACCTCTGCCAAAAGTTTATGAAGATACGTGGTGACACTTTCAACTTTGCAACGTAAGAAGCAAAGGAAGTAACGGCTCTGTAAGTGTGGAAACGTCACAGCTGCAAAAGCTTCAGGAGGATGTTTTCCAGTGGCAATGACAACCTGTGATGCGACCTTTACTGATGCCTGAGTGCAAACTGCATGTCCTTCTCCTCCAGCAGTGAGACCTGCAGCTTTGTCCCCCTGCCACCACCTCCCTGGGCACAGGCTGTCATGCCTGGGCTTCGAAGCTGTTTTTAAAACACAAAGATATGGCAAGACCAGTTTTAATCCCAAGGGTCCTAAATTATCCTGGCACACTGGGTGGCAGTGCCAGGTCCTTTAGGGTGGTGGAGCCTGTGCCTCACTGATCCATGTTGTTCACAGAGGTCTTCTGGCTCAGCTGGAGCACAGAGGGAATTGGAAACCTAAAATACCAAATGAGACTGGAAACTGCCATGAGCTGCACAGCAGGACTGTGTGCAGCTCCCAGCAGCATCCTGCTGAGCACAGGGAGAAGGGTCCCAGTCATTGATCCATTTTCCCAAAGGGAAGCTGGTGAAAGATGTGACACAATCCTGAGATCCTCTGCAGCCCGCCAATGGGGCAGTTAAAGATCCACAGTATGTTTCAAAGCAGAAATCATGTCTCTTGTCTGTCTAATGAGCTGGTATCCTGGGTTGAAGTGTATTCTATTACCATCCTCATGAGCCATTGAAACCAGGTGAGGCAGTGTTTCCTTGCCTCCTCCCTCCGGACTATCTGCTGTTCATGGCCCATCAAAGCCATGCCACATGACTCACAGATAACTCCCTCCGGACCATCTTCTGTTAATGAGCCCAGCAACGCCTTGCCTCATGACTCATTACCCCACTGTGAGATGCTCCACCCAGAAGGAGGAACCAAGCATCCCATCGTGGATATAATCTGAGATTCCCAACACCAGAGACAACCTTTCCACTGGATTCCCAGAGGACAGGAGCTACACAGCCACCACTGGACCTTCCAAGGAAGAGGAGACCCTTCTACAGGATCATCACTTCAACAGAACCACATAGGACTGCAGCCACCATCTTATGGGACTGCTACCACCACCCTGACTAACAGGGTGTCAGGTTGTATCCTGACTCTGTCAGTTTAAACCAGTGTTTTCTGCCTTTTTATTCTTTTTTTCCTTAATTTCCCTATTAAATTGTTATTCTGACTTGGTGCCTCCCACTGGTTTGTTTTCAAACTAGTACAGCTGGGATCTGTTAGAACTCTTTCCAGGGCTTTGTGGAGCAGCCCCATCTCCACTACCCTCCCTCTGTGGTTGGTTGTAAGTCACAGCCTCAAGCTCAGCCTCCCACTGTGGGACAGTGACACGTGGGCTCATACGAGGCCAGGACCCTGCTGGGTGTTGAGCTCTTGAAGTTTTCCAGCTCTCCTGTAATTCCTTGCTGAAAGTTTGGGGCAGAGATGCCCAGACTGTGGGTTGCTTTTAGAAGGCAACCTTTCAGACTTAAAAAGCTTTGGTGCATGTGCTGTTAGGGTTGTTAATGAGCTTTTCTCTCAGAGCAGGAGCTTGTGCTTGGTCATAAACATAATTTTAAAATAATAAGCAAAGTATTTGAAGCAGAAGTTTTTGAAGGATGTATAGGTTCTGCACCAGGATGGTAATTACAGGTTATTTTTGACTATCTGAGAGTAAACATCCACTGTAGAGGTTTTGTCCGCTCAGGAGTCAGCACAATAGAAGGAAATGGAAGTTTAAGAAGTGTGAGTTAAATGGCTGGAGATTGAGGAGACAAAGTAAATACCCTAAACATGAAAGAAATGAAAGAAATCTGAAGCTTGTATCTGCTTGGACAGCAGTGGCTTCTCCTTCAGCTGTCCTGGGAACTTTGTGCTGCACAATAAACTTCTTTCTTTCATTCCCCTTCTTATCTATGGGCTCAGACTCTGAGAGACCACCGAGAGCAGATCCAGCCCTGGAACTTTAACCCCAGTTGCTCTTCCTGGAGCTCCAGCAGGGGAGGGGTCAAAGATCTGGGCTTTCTATGGGAAATCAGCCTAATTTCCTGAAATAATAGAACCAAAGGAAGGCGTCCCTTTGAAGATTTAGGGAATTGAAAGCGCAGTTTTAGACATCTTACCATATAACATCAAAAATGTTTTCTCGCCGCTTTATGATGTTAACACGTTTGATTTTTCTCTGCTTTTACTATTTTAACTTCAATGGCATCAACAAGCTGGGTTGATGCTGAGGTTATGTCATCTATCTATTGTGTCATCCATTCCCTGGAGTGAACTCAGGGCCAGGATGAGCCAGCCAGGAGCCCCCTGGCACCCAGCACCCAGCTCCGGTGAAACACAGCCCTGGGTTTCCTATTTCATTGCTAGAACCACAATCAGCTTCCTCAGCAGGGACCAGAGCTCTCCCAGGTGAAGCTACATGTCTAAAAACAGTCACTGAACATTTTGTAGTTGATGGAGTTTTTTTGGCTGCTCGATTTTTTTTTTTTTTTCCTCCCCCAGCCCAACAATAAAAATGGAAATCTTCCAACAAAAGTAAACAATTATATTTCTTTGTTGCAATGGCCAGTTTGAGCTGTTGCAAAACAGTTCTGTGGCCATCTACATCTGCATGTAAATTGCTCAAGAGCCAGGCTGGTGGCTGAGACCGAGTGCTTTTCATCCTGGGAGCTTTAACTCTTTGCAACTGTGCTCCAGTTTGGGGTGCTCACCTCTGGACTGGTTCTCAGCAGTTGTAAATGGGTGATTTCCTGATCACCTGAGGGCAGTGCTTGCTGCCACTGTGCTTCCATCCAGGTCTTCACCAGCTTGGTTCCTTCTGCAAGGGGCAGTAGGTCACAGACTGGTGAGAAAAAGTGGCATTGTTCCTGGGTGGAGTAGGGGAGTATCTACCATAGAGAAGGATGAGAATGTCTTGTTATGAAAAGATTTCCTAGATCTTTCCTTCCTTGGAGCATCTGTGTAAAAGCAGAGCTTGTTTGGGTAATGTCTGCAGCAAGTCAGAGTTGTGCCAATGGAAGGGATGGTGTAAAGAAACCCTGAGGAGAACTGAGCATGGTCTGATACAAAAACTCATAACCTTTCTGGGAATTAATCTAAAGGAAATGTGGGGTGTGAGTTCCTGATGTAGGTCCTGCTTGAATGTCTCTTACTGATGTTTTGCTGCAGTTTTGTTTTAAGTTTCAATGACTTGGATCTGAGCCAGCTTTGTGTTGCAATAAATGTACTCTGCATGTAATTTGGATGTTTCACAAGTATTTTTAATGATGTGTGCATTTTTGTGTGTTTATGGATGGAAAAATCCAAATATAGTGTCTCTTGGCTAATCCCATTCTGTTCCATCCATAATCCTCTAAAAACCCAGAGCTGTTTGGATTCAGGGCCTGCTATCTCACTTGTTTCATCCATTTTCCCTCGTGCTCTTCTGAGCAGAAAAAGGAACCAAGTTAAAACTCCAAGACCACTTTACTTGTGTTTATTTCAGAGGCAAAGAACATCTTGGCCTGACACTTGTGGAGGGCAAACCAGCTCTGCTGGCTTGGGCTGGATCCCAACATCCCATCTCTAAGGATGACCAGCAACCTGCAAGCAGCTGGTGCTCCCTTGGGATGCACTTGCTGAGCAGGCAGGTGCTGGAGACTCCCTGAGTTGGAGTTCACATCACAGCCAAGTGTTGAAGAGCTCTGGTTGCTGCACCTTCCTCCCATGGATCTGTCTAATCCCAAATGTACCGAGAGTTTCTGGGCTGGCTCCTTGTCCTGCAGCAAAGGGCCCTTCTCTTGACTGTTTTAGCATAGAGCACAATGATGGCTTTTGTGAACTCCATTTTCTTGTCCTGCAAGGACAGGGGAGGTGACATTTCTTCTTTCTCAGGCTCATTTACATCTTCATGGCCATCTCTTGCACATCTTTTTATCTCCTGTGCCCTTGCTCCTGAAGCCCATATTTCCCCCATTGCCCATGTTTGCGTATTTTCCAGATCTAGTTTATATTATTGGAGTCTGAGCTAATGGGATGTGGCTGTGTCATGGGTTTAGTTGATCTGATCTGTGTTTCCTTGCTAATACTTCCTGTTGTTTTATTTCACTTTGACAGGACAAGAGGAAATGGCCTCATGCTGTCCCAGGAGATGTTTAGTTTGGATATCTGGAAGAACTTCATCACTGAAAGGATTGTCAGGTGATGGAGTCCCATCCCTGGAGGTGTCCAAGGAATTCAGTGATCTGGGCTGGGTGACAAGGTGGGGATTTGGCACAGGTTGGAGTCGATGATCCAGGAGATCTTTTCCAACTGAAATGACTCCAGGATTCCACGATAACAGCAGGTAGCACTGAGCTACTTTTGGCATAATCCTGATATCTCTGTCTTGAAGAGTTGATTGTGGGTTCTCTGCTGTGGTGGTCAGACACTGAGCTGATTGTCCACACTTCCTCAATTCAGTTCCCTTAAGACAAAACTCCCTTCCTGCTTGCACCTTCACATTTGGATAATGAATTTACTGCCATGTTAACAGAAGGAAAAATCCCAGTAAAGAGTGCTGTATTTCTATGTCTGTTTCTAAAGGGGAATGAAAACGTGAAAGGCTTCATTTGTCCCCCAATTTAGTTTGTACAGTGCCTGCTGGATAAGCAGTGTTGGGGAATAATGAAGCTGTGAGTTGCCAGGATTGTACTGCCTGAAGTCATGTTTCTCTCTGAAAGAGATCTTTTCTGTGTTGCACAACTGACAGGGCTTCAACTGCAAAATGTTAGCAGTGATGAGGAATATCTGTGGTGCATTGATAAATGAGTATTCTGAGGGACTGGCCTGGAGCCTGCCAGCATTTGGCTGTGCCTCATGGAAGAAAAACACCTCTAGGAGACTTAAAGTCAGTGTTGGAAGAAATGGTGTGAGTCCTCAGAGAGCACCAGTTACATGAAATGGAGATGGAAAAATTAATAAAACTGTGCCCTAGGCATGAGTCAGACTTTGGTATGAAAGAGAACAACTAGAATTTGCTTGGATAAATAGCTTCATGTCATCTTTATGTTGGGTGGGAAGGAGAAACTATGCTCAGGGAGTCCGTTGCAAACTTGAAGGTGGAGGTTCTGCAGATAAGTGAGATTTAGAAACCAAGCCGTACATAACTTGTGTGCTTTGTCTCATGGTCTCAGACACCTGGTATTTCAGGAAAAATGAAATTTCCTTATGTCCTCTTTAGCAACGGAGAAACAAAGCTTTGTTAAGGTCACCATGGTGGCTTTTTGGGGAGTAATCAAAGAAAATCAAAGGGTCCTATCTTGGATTTAATTCACAGTTTTCTCTTTTATGATCCTTTTTTCTTTTATTAAAGGTACGGTGGTAATGGCTAGCTTTGGTATAGCGCTCTAAGTAAACAACTTGTTCTGATAAGTTGAGTTTCCTTTTACAAAAGGATTTGCATCCTGTTTTAGACTGCGATGGAACTGCATTGTCCAAAATGTTGTTGGTTCACAGAATCACAAAATATTCTGAGTTGGAAGGGACCCGGAAGGATCATCAAGTCCAACTCTTAAGTGAACAGCCTGTATGGGATCAACCCCAAAACCTTGGCATTATTAGCACCTGCTCTGACCAACTCAGCTGATCTCAGGTTGTGTCTCTGCAAAACCAGAGAGGTTTTGGGTCTCTGCTCCTGTGTATTCCGATCTCTGGGATGCTGTTGGGTACCAACTGTGTTATAGCATTCAAAACCAGCTCCCTTGGACATGCACAGAGGGTGCACAAATGCTTTGAAAAGGGTGCTGTTTCTCCTGAAAAGACATCAAAGCCTTTCGAGGTCAAAGGTTCACAACAGCAGATATAGTTCTGGTTTGGCACTCTTGGAAGAGAGTGTTCCAGGAAATGGTCTGCCTTTTAAAGGAAGACATGTTGAGCTGTTTGCAGAGGCTTTGGAGCATTGCCACAGACACTGGAGCTGCCAATATGTATTTCTTGCAAGAGAATGGTTGGGTGCATTCCATAAAGTAATTTTCCAAACTCCGGTATTGGCAGGGAGGAGTTCTGGTCTTTTAATAAAGGCTTTCAGGACTCAGTAGATTAACTAAAATTCATAGCTGTCCAACATTCACAACGTGGTTTTAGACGACCTTACAAAAGCTTTTTCTGCCTGCAACATCTCACATAGCTGTTGATTCCTTTTGCAGTAATTCACCGGCGCCAAAATATAATTGGTTTTTCACAGTAGCCTCTCTTCTCACTCTTCTGAGCAAAGCTGAATGTATGAGCTCAAATTGTTAGGGTAACTTTGCCAGGAAACAGCTTTTCTTTTTCTGTGGCACCTGGCTGTGGTGGATGACTTGGCATTAAAGAACATTTTATGACCATACAATGATTGTCAAAAACCATTGGGCTTACTCTTTTTATGTTCCAGTCATAAATTATTGCATGCTCTATTTGTTTTCTTAATGTACCACAGTAGTAGGGGAATTCCTCACAAATATGAAAGTGGAGGTTTTGTAGATAAGTGAGATTTGGAAGCCAAAACCAGTGACAAAACACACAGAAACCAACAGTCTGATGGGACAAAGACTGTTAATGCTGAGACTTGGGATAGGTCCCTGTGCTGCCTTATTACTTTCAATTTCCCAGACCATGAAATAAGTTATGTAAGATACTACAGTGGCTTGAAACACAAAGGAATAGAAGCCTAAAACACTTCTTGTAATCATGTGTATAGCAAAGAAAAACCGAGTTTCTCCTGTGTTGATAGTATTTGACTTTCACCTCATAACTTCTGGTTCATTTATCATGTTGAGTTTCTGGGTAAAATTCTGGTTAAAGTTAACATGGATATTCTGGGCTGATAATTCTGGATTCAATTAGAAGGGATTTTGTGCTGTCAGGGTGGATTGAAGTATAAGATTCCTCGGCCGTAGGAGAAAGTTCATGCTGGAGGTTCTCTCTCGGAAGTTGAAGCGAAGCCTCGTTCAGGAGTAGAGTTTCTGGGATTATTGCAATGTAAATACAATTTAATTAAGGAGAAGGAGAAACTCCTTACTGAAGACTTAAATTACTAATAATTTTTTCTATTTATCACACAGATAGTCAAATGATGCAGTGCAAATTCTGTACAAACTAAAACTTCTCCAAGTAGGTTTTGGGTACTGAAGTTCTTTGCCTGTTCCTGGTAATTCTAGGTTAGGCGGAACCCTGAACTTCTGCTCTATGCTTGCAGAAAGCAGGCATTTGGGGAATTTGGCACACTCAGTGGGAGCACTGAAAATGGAAAAATCACATCAAGACAGGGCCAGGGGAACTCAGTGCTGTGTCTCTGAAGAAGAGGTGAATCTGAAACAGCTCTTGTGTGGTTTGGTATTACCAAATCCTCTTCTTGGAGACTAACCCTTCCTGTGATAAATGAATCAAGACAAAAGAGAAGTTAAAATTTTGAGTCATATTTCCAGAATATTGGTATCTTTAGTGCTGCCAGCTTGCACTTGAACAGCTGCTATTTAGGTTGGCTGGATTTGAGTGAAGGGTTCAGTCCTGTAAGCGATTCCTCAAACCAAGCAATCTTCCAGGAGCCCCAAAACTCCCCAATGTGTGTTTTTGCTGCTACATCACATAGCTGCAGCTTGTTTTCTTGTGCTAATCCATATCATGTGTTACAGGTTAAGCCAGTCCTGGCTGAGCAGCTCAGCCCAGCCTGTGGTAGCCTGTGAGACTCAGCTGCCAGGGGTTGTTTTAGGGTGTGAATTTGGTGGGAGGTGGCATTCAGGACTGGTTGTGACTGACATATGCATTTGTTTGGAGCATAACCCAGTTGTGAAGTCACTGCCAGACTGTGCTGAGAGCCAGGGTGGGTGGCTGTAGGGGAAAAAACTGCAGACCCGGAGCCTACTGCAAGAGTGGCTACATCAACATGTGCTTTGTCCCTGGAAATTATTACCCACCTCATGATTTAGTGTTGTCAATATTCAACTTCTCTAGAGATGTAGAAACCTTATTTGCGTTCTGGAGGTGATCCTTCTAGGCCAGGGCAGACACAGCCTGTGGGAAGGGCTCAAGGTAAGGGAAACAAGGGGTTTTGTTGTTGGCTTGTTTGGTTTTGGCTGTGTTTGTTGTTGTGGTGGTTTGGGTTTATTTTCTTTGGACACGTCTCCAATTTAGTGTCCTAAGCCTGAAACATGAGAGTTTGGTAGACAGAGAGTAATGGCAGACAAATGTCCCAGTTTTGGAGCATTTTTCTAACACAGAAGCTGCTGCCCTGAGCTGGGACTGTGAGAGCAAAGCGAGCCGCTCATTCACTGGAGGGGCAGAGCGGGTGTGCAGCACAGTGATTAAACAGAAGGCTGATCAGTGCTGTATGATGTCTGATAAATAAACCCCTGAAACTGTGTTTCCCTAAGGCTCAGCCTCCATGTCTTTCACTACAAGGAAGGCACAGGTGCTGCTGTGATCAGCATAAACCAAGCATGTTAATCCTTCCGAGAACACTCATTTCCTCTTGGAGCAAAATTTGCAAGCAAGAACTCCTTCTTTGGACTTTCTGGGCTGTGGATCATGTGATAAAAAATGGGGTCAAATGCAATAAAACACCAGCTTGGTGAAAGGGTGACCTGTGGCCTGGGGGGAAGCATTGATGCTCTCAGATCCAGCTCCAGTCTATGGCAGCCCAGGGCTGGGACTGCTGCTTGTGACTGGCTGGGGGACAGCTTGCCCAGGGTGGTAAAGAAAAAACAAAGGTTGTTCTGTGTGTCAAAGGCAGTGGCCAAGTGGAGGCAAAGATCTTATGGCTCTGTGGAGAGATCTGGGATTGTAGGAAGAGGGGAAAGGAGAGGGTTGTTGTAACTTCGTGCTGCATTTGCTGAGAGTTAAAATCTACTTGGACAGCTTGATCTGCCTCCTTGCCACCCCAAAACACCCCACCCAAAACAGGGAGAAGAAAGCAGCAGATCTTACCTGTACCCTGTGCTGACAGGACCTGATCTTACAGAGCCTGGGAGCCCTTGCAGGGTCAGGCAGTGCCAGAGTGCAGAGCAGATCTCAAATCCCGTCGGTTCACATGGCTGCTGGAGTACCTAGAGGGACAGGGTGATTGCCCAGGTACTTCTGAGCAGGTTGCTGGGAAGTTTTTGGGAGTGTGATTGGTTTTTCCATGTTTTCCAACTGCAGATTCTGCAGTTACCACACAGCAGCAGGAACTTGCCTTGTTTGCATTGTTCTGTGGCACTGCTGACTTGTGCTCCAGAAGTGAAAGTGAAAATCCAGTTGTGTGTGATATCTGTGTGCTTTAAGGATGGGAGGAGCCAAGTAAATTGTCTTTTTCTCTGAGATCCCAGTGGCTTCTGCATTTCTGTCCGGAAGAGGAGCTGAATAAATTGGGATTTGGAAAGGCTGTGCAGGCACTTGGAGAAGGGAAGGGAAGAGGCATGAAGGCTTCCTTGGACACAAACAGCTTTTGAGGTACTCACACTGCCTTCTTCTGTAGAGGGTCCTGTCTTCCAGCCAGTCTGTTCTCTTATAAATTCTTGCTTTCTCGTTTTTAAGTAGACTTTGAGAAACAGGCACTGAAATGTCTGTGGCAGGAGGGAAATCATTGTGCCGCACGCGTTCTCCGTAAGGAGGAACGTGCGTTACTGGTGCTTTGTAACTAAGTTATACCACATCTGTAGCCCAGCCTGGCAACCTCCAGAGAGCTCTGTGTGAACTCACACTGTGTGAATGCAGAAACACAACAGCTTCCTCAAGTGTGAGTGACCACAGAAATAATAGAATAAATGGATTAACAGCATTTTCCTGTTTATGTATTTCCTGACTAATTTTTCCCATATCCATTAACCTTTTTTTTCCCCCTCATAGCTCCTTAACATGTCTTGCTAATACGTTCTTTTCTGCAAGTGCCACCCTGTCATGTTTGCAAATAAGGGAGAATTTGTCAGAAGGGTTGCAGGAGAAATCCTTGCAGCTTTCCTCCTTTCCGAGGAGAAGCTGCCACCCAAGCTGGAGCTGACTGTGCATTTCCCCAGGTCCAACCTGACTCATGAACAATCCAACCTGGTGGAACCTTGGGTTCAGAATGAAACAAAACAGAATCCAAACATAAAGCATTAGTACCTACGGACAGTGGTTTTAAAACAGAGAAGTTAAACCAGTGAAAAACTTCATTCTACTTAATGTACTGCAGGAGAAATGAAAATGTTAGCAATGTTTTCTATTGGTTGCTGCGGAAAATTTATTTCAGAGCAGGTGGTGGGAAGCCAAAGTGTGCTTTAGACTTGGGATTTTTTGCAGAGATTTCTCAGCTCAACCACAATGTCCTGCTGGTTGCTCTCTCTGCAGGGGCTAGTTGGAGCTGTGGATGCAAACTGCACTCGTATACTCACTTAGGAAAGAGGCTCTTTGTCCCTTTCCATGATTCTGTTCTATTTGTTTTTATTGCAAAGGCTTGTTGAGAGTGGCATAGAGCAGACCAGTGAGGGCAAAGTATAATGAAAGTGATACCAAAATGATCTCTTACATAAACTCTTCTTCTTTTCTGGGAAAGAACTTAGAGCAGAAAAAAAAAAAAAAATCTGTAGGATCTTTTGAAGTTCCTTGGGTTTTATTCTGTTGCTGTTGTACTTCCTTCAGTAGTAGTATTTTCTCCAAACTGACTGCAACTTATGTCTTCTTGGTGGGACCCTCAGGGTACCAGGTAAATCTTTTAGAGATTGTGGTGTTTTGTTCCACCAAGCTGGTTCTGACCATAAAACCCACAGACTAAAATGCTCCTGTGAAAAACGAGGTTCACTTTCTTGTGAGAATTTAAGGGGTTTAATATAAAGACAATAAGAGACACATTAAATAAAGCAAAGAGGTACCAGCCGGGTGCCTTGGCGCTCTGCCAAGAGCACCCCTGACGCTCAAGGTGAGTCCTTTTTATACCATTTTTACTGTCTGTTCTTTAGGCATATTCAAATTTTTCCCGGAGCTGTTCTGCATGGCCACTCCTTGGGTCGGCCTTTTTAGAGCATGCGTGTTCTTCTGCCTAGCGGTTTTATTTCTTTTGATTCTTGGGGTTGGGCTCGCCAGGTGAGAGTTGATAGTAGGGTGGATCTCTCAATTCTCCAGACAGTCAGGGCTGATTGCAGCTTTGGGCCTCTTTGCCCCCCGGGCAGAGCGGTGATAGCGGCTCTGGGCTCTCCTGGCCGCCCGTTCTCCGGGCAGAGCAGCCTTTGGGCCCTTTTGTTCCCTGGACAAAGTGTTGGTCAGCAGCTCCTTGGGCCTCATCCTCTGCTCGCTTGGAGGTTCTCTTACTTGTTCACACTTGCTAACATTCGTGCTAAAAAGAGAGAAAGCTACATCCACACAGCAAAAAGCATTTCTAACTTATGTTAGAAATGTATCTACCTTTATACTTTGCGAGAAGCCAGTATTATAATATATGTTTATAACACTCCTAAAGCTATAGATCCCAGGGTGTGAGGCTGGAAGAGGGAAAAGGGGTGGGGAAATTCAGTGTTTACAGCTGGAGAAGAGTGCTGGATTTTGTGTGTCCATGACTGTGCTTAATGGTTGGTTGGAGAAAGGAGGACATCTAAACCCTGGGACAGCAGCTCTGCTCTCCTGGCTCCTGTGGGGGTGTTGGGGGAACTCTGCTCTGGTCCCTTTGAGAGTGCTCACTGAAGCTGTGCCAGAGGCAGAAAGCCTAAGGATACCCATTGGAAAGGCAGTGAGCTGGCTTAACTTGTAGGACAAAACACGTGTCAGGGTATTGCAGGTCATTAGCTTTTCACTTGGAGCTGCTGGAAGTGATGCCATTGCATTGGAGATTGAATTTTCTTCTTGTCTTGGTAAACACTGGAATTATTGTCTTGTGTTTGTTACAATGCCATGGGAAGAGGCTGAAAGTTTCAGGTAGTGATGTCTCCTCAAATAGATCCTTTTGAAAACAAAACCAAAGGACCTTGTTAAGGCTCTACAGTTTTCCTATCAAATCCTCTTTCTCCTGCCAGTGATCTCAGGTGGGCTGGTTGGTGGGTCAGGTCTGCCCTGGGGGAAAGCTGGGTGTGAGTGGCTGGTGTTTGCTGAAGGAACTCCAGCTCCTCCTGTTTGTTCCTTTATTCTCCTACTTCTTGCAGCTGATCTGCTTTTAGGGTCTGCCTTTGTTCTGTTACAGCTCTGCAGACAGCTCTGGTAGCTCTGAAAAGTGAAGTTTTGCCTTACTTTGAAAAGAAAGGGAAGCAGGTGAAAAAACTGGATGAAAAATATTTTCTGTCCAAAGAATGTGTTTCCCCTTAGATCTGAGTGCTTTATTGTAGTAAATTTAAAACTGATGGCAGGGAAGTGGCCAAGATAGCTGAAGAGTCTCCAGATTTTAGGACAAATCAGTGGGAGGGAAGAGAGATTTGGTGGATGGTGTTCTGGTTTTTGAAACTGAAGAGAAGAAGGGGAGAAGCAGAGAATGTCACCAGAGAGAAGAGGAAGGGAGGTGTCCTTTGAGCAGAATGAGGAGAGGGGCAGGAAGACCACAAGAGGGAAGACTAAATGAGGATAGAAGATACAGACCTCAGGCTGAAAACTACTAGGCAAAACCCAAATCTTAACCTCTGGTCAGATAACCCTGCCAGATGTGCTGCAGCTGTTCTGTGCAGCAAACATGCTCTGGGGTAGAAATCCCCTGGAGGGATTTAAAAGACAAGAGGAAGTGGCACTTAGGGACATGACTTAGTGGTGAGTTTGGCAGTGCTGTGTTAACAGCTGGACTCGATGGTCTTGAGCGTCTTTTCCAAACTTATGGTTCTGTGATTCCAAAACTGATGTCAGTCCCTTGGAATTCTGGTCATCTGCAGGGTAGGACAGATGGGAATTGTTAACTGTGCTTTGCAAATCAGGAAATGGGATAAAGTAATGCATGAAATATGAATGATCCGAAAAAAAAATCAAAAGGACCAATTTTTCAATGTACAGAAAGAGGATGAGAAGAGATTGTTGTTAATACTTGGTGGGGCCAGAGGAAATCCTTGCAGGACTGTCCAGGTGAGCAGGAGGTCTGTGCACAAACAGTTCCCTCACGTGGTGGTGGAAGAGGATGGATCACTCCTCGGAGGGTGCGTGTGTAGCAGTGCCAGGAGGCCGGCTCTGTCCAGCATTCCCTGGATTTGCATCTTGCATAGGGGTGACGAGAGCCTGAGGTGTCCCTGGTTTTATTCCATGGGAAATTTTGCAGCTGGTCTCAAGAACTGACTCTGTACTTGTAGGCAGCCAGAGAGGGCGTGTCCTGCAGGTTGTGTTTCTCCTAGATGACCTATTTCTGGGAAATGGGGTGGAACTCTCAACAGATCTAGATCAGCACTAATACTCTTCCTGCTTTGCTCCATGAGGTCCCACGTGCACCCACAGAAACACAGGTGGGTTCAGTATTATAGTCAGTAGCAAAGGGTCAAGAGGGGCATTTGCATGGGTTCTGGCAGGAGCATTTATTGCTGCTACACTGCTGAAGGTTACAGGGGCAAACATGAACGTGATCCCGAAGCTCACAGTTTTATCCGGGGTAGGGAAAAGGCAGGACCAGGGAACGGGGAACCAATGGGGAGCTCTGGGGGGGTGATGAGGGGTAGAGGCTGACAGCCAACCGGGGAATCCAAACTGGGATAGACTAACAGAACAGAACAAGCATCCTGGGAGAAGCCTTTCTGGTCACCCTAACATGAAGTGGTTCTTGGGGTACTAGGGACTTGTCTTACTGTCCCTCTGTCCCTTGTAATGTATGTTCACCAGTCACCACAAGCACAGACCATGACAGATAAGCATTTATTAACTTCTGCTGAAGGTATAACTAGGAATTAGTGCACAATTAATTTGGAAATCTCCTCAAGGTGCCTCTCAGGTAGTGACAGCAAAAAAGTAGTTTTAGTGAAAGCTTTTGATGAAAAGCTCCCAAGAAAAAAGCAGTTTGCATTTTCCAGAGCTAGTCTGGTGAGGAAAGTTAGATGAATTTTCTATAGTTTTTTCTTATTTGGCAAGTATTTTACTAAAACATACATCACAAAGTCGTGGCAGTTTTATTTAAATGGTTGACGATGAACTTCTGACAAAATCCGAGGATGTTTTGAAAAGAAATATCAAGTTATTGTTTGTTTGTTCATTTGACTTGAACAGCTGGTTCCCATCAGATCTCCTAAATTAAAAATATAATTTGATTTGACAATAAATATTTCATCTTAGGCCAAGTGAAACATTCAGTCAGCATAATTTATCTTCCTTAGTTAATTTTTTGGTGTGTTTTGGAAGTGACAACAATTCAAGCTGTTATTTGCTGCTCTTACTGAGGGTATGTGCAGGGCCATTGCCTTGAGGAGCCCAGAGGATCTGGGCACCCGCCCAACAGGCTCAGGAGGGATTTCCCCTCTCCCTGCAGAACGACCTTGTGTCTCCTACTGCTGTGGTTGAGCCAGAGGTGGAAAGGGGTGTGAGCTTGGCCCTTGCAGAGTGCAGTAGCAGCTGAGCAGTGTGAGGGTTCCTCTGCCTTGCTCCCATCGTGGTGGCCTGGGCTGGAAGCAGCTGTCTGGCACTTGGCCTGGGAGCTGTTTTCTTTTTGTCTGGGCAAAGAGAACAGAGACAGAGGGTGCTAAGAAGTGCCTTTAATGTCCCAACAGGGAGAAGACTGAGGGAGGAGCCTGCTGAGCCTGCCCTGGCACTGAGAGGATCTGGGAGAGCTGCAGCCCCGCTGGAGCTGAGCCCCTAGGCATCCCCATGGACTCTCCCCACATCCTGCACTTGGGTTTCCTGCTCCTGGCTCTTGCTGCTCCCCGTCCAAGTGAGTCTCTGTGTTTGACCTCGGTGCTTTTCCCTGCACAGCAGTAGCTCAAAACCTCTGAACTGTTAGGAGAAAGCTCAGCTGTGCCCAGTTAAAACCAAGACCACAAAACCTCTGAGGTGAGAAGAGAAATTAAGGAGCTGAAGGCTGATGTGTTTGGCCTGTCACAGTCACCTCTTTTGGGAGGGGTGTCTGTTTGGGTCTGTCTGATATCAGATGAGGCGAGTCCTCTCCCACAGGACTGACCCTTTCCCAGGAGAGTCTGAGAGGAAACCTGGGACACTGCACCCAGAGTGGGCAGTCTGGCAGCTCAGCTCTGAACTTCAGTGGTCTTGGGATCTGACAGTGTGTTGGAGGGACACCTAGGGGGATTGTGCCAAGGCGCTTGGGAAGGAAAGAGAACAAGAATAGATGAGCTCAGCAAGAAGAATGTCTTTCAACTCACTTCCCAAGCTGCCAGCTTCCCAGTTAAAAAAAACAGTGGAAGCTGTGGGGGAATTCTATGGTATTGCTCCCCCAGAAATTATCTGGGCACCGGCCCCAATACTGTATAAAATGTATGCATTGGCAGACAGTGTCTCCTAAGCCGGGACTGGGCTTTTCCACCAAAACTCATCCTGTTCTCTGACATTAAGCTTCTGGGGAGAAAACTGGTAGAAAATGTTTTTTTCTTTGTTTTTTCTGATTTAGATATTGCCATGTCCAGTGATGATCCTGCCAAGGGAACAAAGGACTCTTCCTCTGGCAACACAATTGTGACAGTCTACCGCTGTAAGGACTGTGAGAGCAGCACATGCCAAGCTAGGGCAATCAGTTTTGAAAACTTTGAAAAAATCGCTGAAACACAAACCATGTCATTTTCAAATGGAGTCATTGAGATAGTGACCACCGAAACACACATCCTTGCGTGCTTTAAGCAAGCAAAGTCTTTTCCTGAAGGAATTTTTGGCATCGTCTGGGAAAAATCTGGGGGAGCAGGACACTCATGTGGGATCTTGAATTCTAAAGGTATGCTTTGCTGGGAGCCTGGTTATTAACTGATGGAAAACATCTTTGTGGGTAGGAAACTGAACTCTTCTGTATTTGAGCTGACAGTGAGTTTTATGAGTTGATGCCTTTTCCTGGTCTTAAAATCAAGAGTCAAACAGGGTTAGAAAGAAAAAAGGATTTTACCTTGGTATTTATTTTAAAGATCCCTAGGTGTACTACGCCCAGGTCGAATGCACCTCCATGCACCCCGCAATGCCCACCCCCAAAAGATCAGGTATAACATTATAGGTTTTACTAATTAGCAGATCTATCAAAGATTCCCCAGTGAGAGGCTGGAATGAGCCCCCCTCCCCAAGGAACCTTCCCCTGGATGGTTCTATCTTGGTTTACAGAATGTGTTCTGGAGAGGACCTTGGGGTCTGGGCCCACTCATCCCTAACTACGAAGCTTCTAAGGAGTTTTGTCTCCTAGCTTAACAAACAAGTCCAAGAATGTAGGCAAAAAGGACTAAGAATACAGAAGTTGTAGAAAGGTATAAAAGGGATATAAAAGAAAAGGCAAAAAATCATCATGGCATCAAGTGATCTAACTTCTGTGAAAAGAAGTCATAAAGTAATTCACAAAAGTCAGGTCAGTTCTCTCAGGTCACACACTGCTTACAACTACACTGGGAGAGATACAGATAAGCACGTTACTCTATGATTTATAAAGGTACTTTTGTTGTTGTTGTTTTTTTGCAACAGCAATTCCCAAGGTGAAATTCTGTGCCAGTTTGCAGTGTGTGAATCCCACTTCTGCCAGAACACAGCCAGACCCAGGTCCAGCCTCAAGAGCTGCTCTGTGCTGCTCTTCTGTCCAATTCAATAAATACCCAGGAGCATCTTTCCAGCTTCCCCACAAAACTGCCAAAATCAGAGGTTCAAACACCTGTCAGTGCATGGAGCAAATGGCTCCAGGAGGCAAAACTTGCAGAGGTGTAACTTAGTTGAGCTCCATCCAAGTCAGTGACATTTCTGGCTGTAGTTGGTTCTCTGAGAGCAGCTTTTGTCACCTCTGCTGTTGGACTTAGAGCATCCTTTCTAATTTTAATTCTCAGCCTTTGTATGCCTTTGTTCAGCCTAAGAATTCCTCGTGTATTTAATTTCTGGCCACCAGAATCAATTCCTCTCCTGTATTTATGCTCACCACTGTAAAATATCTACATGCTGTCACTACTGTGTAAAACTTGGGTGACACTAAAACATCCACAGTGAAATCTGGAAATTGCTGCTGACAGGGATGCCTGTATCCCTTGAGAGGGGAAGGGGTGGATGTGTAGGTGAAGATAGGAAGGAGTTTTCCAGATTATCTTAGAAGAAGAATAAGTTATATTATGGCCCAGTGGGATGCAGGGTTGGTAGGAGATGCACTCCAGGGTCTTAGAGATTTACTCAGCTACTGGACTTGTTTGTTCCTCTTCTTTGGTTCCTGTGGATAAAAGGAAGCTGCAAAATTTTGTAATAGTTATGTTTTGAATATATTTTTATTGCATAAAGGTGATGATAAGATTTTTACAGATTTTTTTTTTTTATTATTATTCTTAATTAAATGTGAAAAGTTTCTTACCATTTTCAGATATTTCCATTCTTGATTCCCAGAACAATTCATCAACTTTAGTGAGAAGAAAATCTAATGACAATGGTTGATGTGAATTGTTGGGGAATGAAACATCTCCAATTTGTAGCAATCCTAGCAATCTTCAACTTTTGTGCTACATGATTCACTTTTTAAATCTATTGAATTCTTCAACATTTTAAACCTTTCATTGGAGATCTACATGATCCATATTTATAATCAAAACTTCTTTTACCTTTAATCTTTCTCAGAAAATGGAAGAGGTAACATCAGTACTGAGGAGAATAAAATTTGCTGTGAAGCAGAGACAGATGTCTGGAAACACAACCCTGCCCTGAAGTGCTACCCTGAAATGAAACCTGCAGAAACCAGAAATCCAACAGATGACATCCCTGGTGAGGGAATTCTAGATCAATCTCTTCACGTGTTGGTTTGCCTTTTGCTTTCAGAGGGGTTTGTCCAGAGAGCTGCACGTGAACAGAGTTTTACATGGGTGGCAGATGTTCTGAACACAGGGATGCTGAGGGAAGGGGGTACATGATGGGTGTGCAACAAATTCCCAAGAATTCCCCTTACCAGTAAGTGACAAATGAGACTTTGCCTTCAGACTAAGAGGGCATTTGTCACATACAGGCATTTTTATGTTCAAATTTCTTTCATGGTAGAAATCCCTGTTGTCTTCCCCAGGTCATGGACAAACAGATCTTTAAAAACCAGTCAAAGGGGATTTCCTCATTGGCCCTTGAACCCTTCATCAAGAATGGGTCTCATGCACCTCGTTGTTCGTTATTTGAGATGAGATTGATGCTAAAAGGTATCTGTTGTGGTGGGGTGTCAAGAATTGGCTTTGAATGTTGATAAAGTCAGCATTGTGGCAGGTACCTTCTTGAAGATATCCCAAGCCAGAGGCTCATTGTTGTGTCCTTCACCAGGTCCTTCTCTCTGTATCAGCTGTTGTTGGGTGCACTGCACAGCACAAAGTTCCTTTGTGTGGTGCTTATGAGGCAGCTCATGGCTTGGCACTCCTGCTTGCTTCACTTGGATTCTCTCTTTTCTTCTTCTCTGCAGGTAATCCTGAATGTCCCACCAGCCAAATGAACAACTTTGGCATCTTGTTCACAGTTGCCTTCCTTGCGTTTCTCACAGGAATGTGCACCATGTATTGCTACTTTTGGCACCGGCGCGGCCAAGGTACAGTCTGGCAAATTGTGTGTTCCCTGTGGGTGCCACACCTGGCAGTGGAAAAAGCATAAAGGGTTTTCCTCCTGGATCTCCTCTCCAGTGTGTTGTTCATGCAGTTCTTAAGGATCTTCACTGGGCCAGCAGCTGGAATGAACTCCCCTCCCACGGCTGCTGTGATGGTGCCCATCTGGTGGCTTTGTTATGAAAAATAAGCACAGAAGGAATTTCCTCACTGCTCCCTCCTGAAACGAGGGGGAAGTGCTGGCAGGGCCAAGTTGACTGCAGGGCTCAGCCTTCCCTCCATGGATCCTGTTCCTTGGAGCAGTCCCAGACTGCAGCATTGCTGTGCAGCTTCCCTGGCAGAGACGTGTCCCAGCCAGGAGACTGATGGACATCCAGGGATGGGCTGGCAGGGCCCTCAGGAAAGTGGTTCCCTCTCTCAGCCCTGCCCACTGGAGAGACAGCTTTCATTTAAGAAAGAATACTTCCCTAAATGCATCCAAGGGGGAAGTTTGTTTTGCAAACCAATATGCATGGAAAGAGCTGGGATGGGCTCTGTGGAGACTTCTACAGACACCCCGTGACTCTGCCATACGGTTTCCCCCTCGATCCTGTGTCCACGTGGCTCCAGTGTTTTTGGCACCATGTGTGCCCGAGGCTGAGACTCCTCTGTTACTTAGTCCATCCCCTAGGAAGTGACGTTGGTTGTTTCTTTCTGAGAGTCAAAGGATTAATTTTCCAAGTCTGAATTTGTTTCAGGAGGAGTTGCACAAGCTTGCAAAGCCCAGCAAAGACAACACACAACCAGTCTCCCTGTTGTTGTTACATCAAAAGATTAATGGATATATGGGTGTGAGGGGTAAAAAAAATTTACCACTGGTGACTGCCCTGAGGCCCTACCCTGGGGTGCAACATCCAGTGATGTCTCAGGTCTTTCCTATAGCCCCTCTAAGGCTGAAGGGTCACAGCACCAGGGCAGGGTCTCAGCAGAGCCTTCAACCCACGTTCATGGCCATGAAGCTGCCCCCCTTATGGAGCAAGAGGTGGCCCAGTAGCAGATGGGAGAGGGGGGTTGCCTGGAGGACTTCACACTCCAGGTTTCCAAGTCCAAACACAGGTATTTGGATTATAATTCTAACTGGAATCTACAGTTTCTTTGGTGGCCTCACAGATATTTTTCCTTCATTTCTGCAGCTTCTAGGCAAGACAGACAGGATCCTGAGAGAGAAATACCACTCTGCCAGCAGGACCCTCCACTCTTGTCATGTACAGCAGCCACCTGAAAAACAGACTGATTTTCCATGAGAACTCCTGCTCTTGTATTCACAAATAGTCCTGTTTTCATAAATGCACCTTCACCACATCCACGCCTTCCCCAAGGACTGAGGCTCTTATCCAGCTCCAGGCCTTTGTGAGCAGGACAAGCAGCACCAGGAGCCCACATCCCCTCCTGGTGCTTGGCTGCAGACAGCAGCCACCCCAGGGTGTGTGGCTGACTCAGCAGCAAAAGCTGAAACCAGCTGAATTCTCTCTGTGACTGAAAGTGTGAACTGCTCTGAAATGCACCCAGGTGTGTGTATTTTTTAATTCTCAGGTCATCTCTGGATTCACAAAAGCCTTTTGCACAGGTGGCTGGTTCATTGAACTAGAACGGTTTGGTCTTTTCACCAGACATTTGATTTTGCCCCTACCTGCAGGCTGAGGACATCTCTGTGTGTTTGTTCCTGTGCAGGTGTGGATGGGAGGCTGTGTCCAGCTCCCTCAGGAATGGCATTGGATCACAGAGGCCTTGGCCTCCCCCAGGCTGAACAGAACTCTGGTATCAATCTTCCTGACAAATTAGGCAAGTTTAGACGGTGTGTGATGAATACGGCCCTACAGAATCCTCACTGGGTAGTTGGTATCTTGAAATGATTCCCCATTCCCACTTGATTGGAATAAATCCTCTGCTTTTGCATTGGATCTAATTTAGTATCAGGGCTGTTGAGTGAAAATCAGTGGTAGCACAAGCGGAAAAGCAAATTCCTGAAGCAATGTGAATGTTTGCTGAATCATTTTTCCATGGTTTAGTTCCCCATAAACCTGTAGCTGAAACTTCCAGCAGGAAATCCCAAGGGATGTAGGACATGTTTCACTCTTGAACTCTGCTACAGTCAAATCTAAAAGGAAAAGTTCTTAATGTAAAAGATCTAAATAATTTTAATAATTACCGTAAAAAAGATAGAAGGGCCTCTGTGCTTAAATTTACCTTTTGTTTGGCAAAGGAGACCAATGCTCTTACGGGTCGGTGGGGTTTTTCCCCTCAGGGCTTCACACTCACACTTTTAACTCACAGTTTTTACTCAGCTCTCAACTGATTTGATGCAAATTTTCCGTTTTAATGTGGTGGAATGGAATCAAACCTTCCTGAAGGGATGACAATCCAGGTATTCCAAGGCTTCTAGGTATTTACTGAGTCTGTGGTGTTGATGATCCAGTTGTGAACTGTTTTATCATGAGGACTGTTATGTTTAGTCAATAAATCAAAAGTAAAAGTAAAAAGACCAGACTGTGGATGAACCAAGGAGGAAAAAGACTCTTCCTCTTTATGCAGCATTTTCTCACAATTGCACTTCCATTTTTTTTTCCCACAACAAAACTGCTGGAAGCTTTTGACAGAGAAGAGGTGTGTAAAAGAAGTGAGGAAGGTTTCTTTGGATCACATTGTACTAACTTGAGGTATTCAGGTTTAGTGATGTGTACATTTAATTTTCACTCTGTAACAGCAGTTGGGGCCAGAGAACTGGGCATATTTTGAGATTAAAGGTTACATGGGCACCTCAGTGAGATCAGTCAGGAGACACAAGTCACAGACTGATCTTTATGTCTCACTCAAACACTCTTTTCTTCACATCTCTTCTTCCTACGGGTGATTATGCAGACTGTGATATCTGGGGACATCACTACCAACTGTTCCACTTTGCCCCTCTGGGGCCGTGTTGTGCTGGTGCACACCAAAGGTGCCACATCTCAGGGAAAGCAGTGAGAACTTGCTTTCAGGCGGTGTCTGTCCTCAGCAAGTGCATTTTGCTATTGAATATACACATAGAGGTGAATATTTTTAATCAGAGGATCATGGAATGGTTTGTGTTGGAGGGGATCTTAAAGATCATCTTCTTTTGTCTTACAAAATAAAAAAAAATGACAGATGATACTAAGGGGACTGCCTCACCAAAAGCCATCATTTGGTAGCTGTTGTTTCATTTGAGGTGTCATCATAATCACAATAAAACTGTCTTAAGCACTGGCTACTCGTTGTGTGGTGGTGAACCCCTCCTTTTCCAGGCTCCCCTTCGATCTGAGAGATGCTGGTTAGGCCTTGGCCTTGATGAGCAGCCCCTGGCTCAGCTCCTCTGGAGTTTATCAGAAACACCATCTGCTCCAGGCACTGCTGCTGTCCAAGGAGCTCCTGGTTTCTTTAGGAACAGCCTTGGAAATGATTTTTCTTGCCTGAATGGCACAACGTCCCTCTTCTCCCACTTCCAAAGGAGTTGTGCCAGTCTGAAGCGGGGCCAGGATGAAAGGTTGTTGTGACTAAAGCCCATCTCTTGTGGCCCTACAAACAGCGGTGGAAAACGAGACCCTTGGAGCTCTGCTGGGCTGCAGCAGCTCCACCAGAACCTCCCTCGGAGTGGGGCCTCCCTGAGCCGGGATCTCTCCCGTTTGCTGCTCTCGGGGGATCCCAAACAACGACGGATCCTGGGCCGATCCCGCCACTCGTCAAGGCCCAACTGTCACCCCTTGGGGAGATGCAAAAGGATCTGGAGTGAGCATTTCCCTGCCTCTGAGGGGAATTTCTGACAGGTTCCTTGCACTGACTCTTTATATCTGTGTGCAGATGCTCTGGCAAATATGGGAGAAATGCTGCTCTCTTTGATGTTTAAGTACCTTAGATAGATAAGTAAGTTAGGCCTGTCAGTAACTTTAATATAAGTTATAAAGTTAAATGCTGTTAACTGTTACTCCTTTGCTAAATTGTTACATTTAAGGTATAATTTCAGTACTGTTGAGTGCTGTTAAGGTTTTAGTGAGTGCCCTCACTGTCCTTTTGTCACACGTACCTGAACACACATGCACACAAGACTAGTCAGTTAATTTCTATTTTGATTAACTGGATTTTGTTTGCCTTAAACATCTTGTAAATAGTAGAGTGAACCTTGCCAATGAACCTTGTCGTGCTGTCGCTTAATAACAAATCTGATGCTTGTTGATCCCTTGCCAGGGATATTTTAAGAAATCTCAAACATTCGCTCTGAACATGCATTTCCCATTTAATCCCTCTGTTCCTCACTGTTCATTGCACAAGTACTTCTTGTTCAGTTTCTTTGGCTGTTGGGGTCGTTGGAGAACTCCAAGGGTCTCCTTATACATTTCTCTACCTTTGTTTCTTAGGATAGACTGGACTTACACTTTCTGCAGACCTTTTCCTGAGAGGCTCCGTTACGCAGTTCCCTGATGTTATTAAATGCTCCTTTCTTTAAAAAGACAAGAGAAAAATATATTTTCTTCCATTTTCTGCCACTTTCTCTTACTTTTAAATTCCTGAGTTAGATGTGAAACCAGCTCCAAGTATCAGGCTGAGTTTAGTGAAGTTTGTATTTTGAGAACCAATAGGATCATGCTGGGAATCTAAGAGAGAACTACATTTTCTGTGTGAGGGACAGCAGCCCCTTTTTTGCCAAGGCCTCTGAAGCTTGGGAAGGTGCTGAGTTGCTCAGGTCAATGGGCATGAAGGGCACTACAGGTGCCAGGGCAGCCCAGAAATGACATGTCCAGCACAGGGAAACTGAGGTCCAGTCTTACAGAGAGGTTCTGTGGACGGAGGAGTTGATTTTGAAACCTGCTTTGGTATGAACAGACCAAGAGGAACTCAGATATTACAATTTCAATGCATTTCTTTTTTTTAGGTGAAGCAAGAGAACAGTTATCAGTGCTTGGGAAGGAGACTCCATCAGCATAACTTGCTCAATGAATGCTTCAGAAAATGAACATTTAATTGCTGGGCAGCTCTTTCTCGCAGTGGTCCATTTGACAAAGATGTGGCGTTAGTAAATAACCATTCCCTGAAATACTTGGATTCTTGTCTAGTAAGTTCAAGGGTTTCTGCTGAATATCTCACAGCTGAGGGGTGCCAAGGGCTCAGAGCAGCCAAAGATGCAGAAAGCTCCGACAGCACCGGCACAGGCCCTTCCAGTTTCCGTAAGGAGGTCTCTGAGATGGGTGCTGGAGTGCAACAGTGTGTGCACAGGGCTGCCTGCTTGTTCTGCACAGGTAAGGATTCAGCTCACAAACAGGGAGTGCAGTGCATTTCCTTTTCCCCAGTTTCTGGCTGTTCTTTGAGACCACTTGCAGTGAAGAACCAGGATCAGCAGATGATGCCCCAGAGAAAAAGGGTAGGTGTGGATTCACGGGGGGCAAAGGGCTGCTGTCTCCTAAGGCAGATGCTGTGTGCTGAGGTACCTTGGGCTGGGGTTGAGTGACTGCTGTCACTGTCACAGCCCTCTGTGCCTCCAGGCAGGGGAGTGGCACTAATATTTGCTCCCTTATCTGCACATCAGAGGATATCTGGTGCCATGCACTCAGAGATGACATCATGCACTGGGCTTCTTTTGGTTTCTTTATGAACTGATTGATCAGAAGTCCGACATGATTTTCTTCCAAAACAGCAGGTTAATTTTCCAGGAGGAGTCCCAGGTTGTTTCAGATGGCAGGGAAGGGTGCAATGGGTGGTGGGTCAGCTCGGGGTGAGCTGGGCAGCTCAGCCCAGCCAGCAGCAGCCTATGAGATGTCTGCTCCCAGGGGCTGCTTTTAGTCCCTGTGAATGTGCAGTGATCCCGAGTGGCTGTGACTGGCACAGGTTTGTTTGGAACAGAAGCTCCCTGTGAAGCCCTTGTTAAAAAGACTGTGCTGAGAGCCAGGGGGGGAGAGAGCAGCTTGGTGAAAGGGTGGGCTGGGGGGAAGCATTGCTGCTCTCAGATCCAGCTCCAGTCTATGGCAGCCCAGGGCTGGGACTGCTGCTTGTGACTGGCTGGGGGACAGCTTGCCCAGGGTGGTAAAGAAAAAACAAAGGTTGTTCTGTGTGTCAAAGACAGTGGCCAAGTGGAGGCAAAGATCTTATGGCTCTGTGGAGAGATCTGGGATTGTAGGAAGAGGGGAAAGGAGAGGGTCAGGCACTCTCCAGGTCACCCTCCTGTTGTAACTTCGTGCTGCATTTGCTGAGAGTTAAAATCTACTTGGACAGTTTGATCTGCCTCCTTGCCACCCCAAAACACCCCACCCAAAACAGGGAGAAGAAAGCAGCAGATCTTATCTGTACCCTGTGCTGACAGGACCTGATCTTGCAGAGCCTGGGAGCCCTTGCAGGGTCAGGCAGTGCCAGAGTGCGGAGCAGATCTCAAATCCCGTCGGTTCACATGGCTGCTGGAGTACCTAGAGGGACAGGGTGATTGCCCAGGTACTTCTGAGCAGGTCCCTGGCAAGTTTTTGGGAGTATGATTGGTTTTTTCCATGTTTTCTCACTGCAGTGTGCCACACAGCAGCATGGACTTGCCTGGTGTCCAACATTCAGTGACATTGCTGACCTGCACGCTAAATTTAAAGTCCAAATGCATGTAATTAGGTTCTAATTACATCTAATTACATCTTAAAGAAGGAAGGAGCCAGTATCCTGCTTTTTCTCCAGGATCCAAGTGACTTTCTCATCTCTTGCTCAGGGCTCTGGAAGAGGAGCTGAATGAGCTGGGGTGGGGAAAGGCTGTGCAGGCACTTGGAGAAGGGAATGGGAGAGGCCTGAAGGCTTCCTTGGACACAAACAACGTGTGAGGTACTCACTCTGTCTTCTTTAAGTGCTCCTGTCTTAGAGACAATCTGTTCTCTTAGAAATTGTTGCTCCTTCTACTTGTTAAGTAGACCTGTAGAATACAGTTGGCTTTCTGGGCTGCAAGTTTAATTTTCACTTTGAGAGAGTACATTGCTATGGTGGAAAAGGCTTTATTGTCTTGGTAAAGATTGGAATTATTTATTGTCTTGGCATTGCAATGAAGTTAAGGGAGAAGGAAAAGCCTGAGAGTTTCAGATAGTGATGTTTCCTCAAATAGATCCTTTTAGCAACAGGATCAAAAGGCCTTGTTAGGGCTCTACAGATTTCCTGTCAAATCCTCTTTCTCCTGCCAGTGATCTCAGGTGGGCTGGTTTGTGAGTCGAGTGTGATCTGGGGGGAAGCTGGGTGTGAGTGGCTGGTGTTTGCTGAAGGAACTCCAGCTCCTCCTGCTTGAGAATTAATCACGTTGTCATTGCCAAGATGCAGATCAAATCTGCTGCTTTGTGTGCAGGGCTTGTGTAAGAATTGAGTGTTTTCCTGAAGCAGTGGAGCACCTCTCATCTTGCTCCTTACAAAGCCAAGACTTTTGCATCTGCACCCACCAATCTAAGCCCGTGGGAGCCCTGACAAACTGAACTGATTGTACCAAGCCCCTGCATTTCAGGGAGGCCACAACCGGGGGAAAACTGCATGACTTTGTCACTGTGAAGAGCAAATTTGAGCCTCCCCTTTCTCAGTTGCCTTCCAAGGGGAGGTAGGTGCTCCCCATAGACAACTTTCTACTGCAGCCCTGTGGGCTGGGGGTTGCTCAGAAGCAGGAAACCAGGGGTGGTTTAAGTGTGAAGAACCCCAGATGCACCTCCCAAAGCCATGGCTCTTCCCCCTCTATCACAATCACTGTGATACAAAGGCAAAAGCAAAACTCTGCTGACTTTTTTCAGTAGACAGCTCATGTAGCTGGAAAACACCAGCCCAACCTGGGGCTTACGACTCTCTCCTCAGGACTTTAACTCATCAGTCAGACTGAGGGAACAACTAAAAAGAGCTTTGGAGATGCTGTGGATGTCGTGTCTCCCAACTGCCTCCCTCTTTCTTCTGCTTCTCCCGTGCTTCCCTGCCCAGGACAGTACGTACAACATCGATGCTCTTATATTTCTTACATTTCAGTATTTTCTTTTCTTTTTTTCCAACCTTCTCTAAGCTATGTTTGTCTTAGACATGCAATGCTCTCTATTTAATTTTTCTTCCCTTGTTTATGATGTAGCTTCTTTTAGGTGTTTCCCATCTGATCTCTCTATTTCTCACTGTTCATTGCACAAGTACTCACTGTTCAGTTTCTTTGGATATTGGGGACAATGGAGAACTCCAAGGATCTCATTATATATTTATATATCTTTGTTTCTTAGAATAGATTGGGCTTACACCTTCTGCAGCCCTCTTGCTGAGATTCTGTATTATCCAGTTCCCTGATGTTATTTAAATGCTTCTTTTAAAAGACAAGACAAAAATGTATTTTCTTCCATTTTCTGCCACTTTCTCTTACTTTTAAATTCCTGAGTTAGATGTGAAACCAGCTCCAAGTATCAGGCTGAGTTTAGCGAAGTTTGTATTTTGAGAACCAATAGGATCATGCTGGGAATCTAAGAGAGAACTACATTTTCTGAGTGAGGGACAGCAGCCCCTTTTTTGCCAAGGCCTCTGAAGCTTGGGAAGGTGCTGAGTTGCTCAGGTCAATGGGCATGAAGGGCACTACAGGTGCCAGGGCAGCCCAGAAATGACATGTCCAGCACAGGGAAACTGAGGTCCAGTCTTACAGAGAGGTTCTGTGGACGGAGGTGTTGATTTTGAAACCTGCTTTGGTATGAACAGACCAAGAGGAACTCAGATATTACAATTTCAATGCATTTCTTATTTTTAGGTGGAGGAAATGAACAGTCAGCAGATGTTATCAGTGCTTGGGAAGGAGACTCCATCAGCATAACTTGTCCAAGGAATGATTCACAAAATCAAGTGGGAATGTACTTGAGAGCTATCAGACAGAATCTCAATGTGATATATGTTCCCAAGGACAAATCTCCAAAAGTCAATCCTGCCTTTGCTAATCGCACCGAGTATTCAAAGGAAGGGGAGAATTTCAGGATAACTCTGCAGAGGTTACAGGAATCTGATCCCAAAATCTATGTATGCTCTGAGATGGTTAAAATCAATGACCGTCACAAAGACCTATATGGGAAGACAACCATAGTGGTGGTCAAAGGTATTGCAATTCCACCTTTTATGTCATGAATTAGTAAATGCAGATCTATATTTTAAATCAAAGATTGGAAGAAAACACAATGGGAGGGCAAGTCTGGCAGAACTTTTTCCATGTCTGCTCAGGTCATGTACAGATTTGAAGGAAAGTGTGGGTGTTTCTCCCTGAAACAATGAAGAAAACACATTAGATAGTATGGTACTAAAAAAACCCCAAACCACCCTAGAACATTAATTTGTGACTTTTTAATCACAGCTACAGATTTTCATATGAGTCATAGGTTGCTGCAGCAGTTTGGAAGCAGTGAGGTCCCACAGCTCTTTCTAAAACAACCTGTCAAACCTTTATAAACAACCAGCAGAGCAAAGAGGGGCTTTTTTTTTGGTAGTGGTTTTCGCAAGTCTCTTTTGTTTTTACTAATTCGTCTTAAATGACAAATTGGTAATAATTGGGAAGCTGGTGCTATGCAGGGTCTGCAAGCTGGGCATGAGTGGGTAAAGGGTTTTTTCTCTTGTTAGTGAGGAGTTGATGAATGGGCAGAAGCACTCCTTTTGGCAGATATTTCTGCTTGGGGGAACAATTTTTTTGTCTTTTTTTTTTTCCCATTAGATGAGAGTTGAGCCCACACTATTCAGTGGGCAGTTTATTCCTCTTTGTACCCGTCCTTCCAATGAGACCTTCTAACCTGAAACATCTTTCCCAAAGCTTACAGGGCTTTCTTCCTTTCCTGTTCCCTAGATATGTGAAATCTAATTGATTGCTGATCAGCAATAGTAATTTATATCCATGAAGGATTATCATCTCCTCCCTTAGGCTTCTCCTTCCGAACTTCTTGGCTGTGTTTTCTCAAATGAATCACATCTTCTTTATTGTGTATTGTCTCTCCAAATTATTTTACTAAATTGCTTTATATGTCTTTTTGACTCTGATCCTCTTCTCTGAAATGCTTACAATCTTCCCTTTACAAACTTGATAAATTCTGTCCTCACTCCCTTATCCACTTTAATGATAATGTTAAAAGGGACAAGTCCTGTCCTCAGAGGAGCTCAGTGGAATGTCTTTCCAGCTGGACAGTGAGTCATTAATAACCACTCCATTCTCATAGACCGTTTTCATCATGGATGGGACACACACTGTATGATTTGATCCAGACCAGTAGCCCCCAGGTCCCTCTATGGCTTCATCTCACTTGAGAAAGCAAACAATGATGCATGGCTCAAGGACATGCTGATCAGGCTGTATTCCCTTAGAGGAGGTCAGTATAGGTCATTTTTTAGGTAGATGCAGACCCTTTGCAAACAGCCAAACCTGTTGGTCAGTCCTACTTTCAGATCCTGAGGCAGGAAGATATGCCAGGGTGTACTAAAATATATCGTTCTTCTCAAAGCATGTTTAAAAATTCATTTTATCTAAACTTCTATGGTCTGTTCTTTCTGTCTGTGACCTCTGCCCTTGCTCCCCAGTTAAAATGCACCATGTTAAGCATGTGATAGCCACTAATCTCTCTGGTTTTAGCTAAATCCAGCAGGGCTCTGGAGCAGTCACCACTTTATGCCAACCCTGAGCAAGGCCAGTCTGTCAGGATCACCTGTGTGTTGAAAAGCTCACCTGAAGCTGAGGGGTTCTACTTGCTCAGGACTCACGTGCAGCCTGCCATAGTTCTGCATGGGTCAAAGCTCAACAGATCAAGGGTTTCTCCTGCCTTTATGAGTCGCTTGGAGTATTCAAGGGTAGGAAATAGAACGGTGATAACTCTACACGACCTGCAGGAGGATGACAGTGATAACTATGTCTGTGCTGAGGAGGTGACAAATTCCCCTCTGCTCTCATCGAGTGGCACCATGGTGCTGGTTAAAGGTATGGCCCTTTTGCTTATTTAATCATAAATAACTATTGTGTTGTAGTGCAAAAAGTGGACAGAAAGCTTTCTGAACTTTAGTCAGGACAGGCAAACCTGGGTAAATTTGGAGAGTGGGCTCAAGCTCCTTTGTGCCCTGTTGAGCTTGGACACAGAAACACTCTGTGTTTCTACCTGCCTCGTACAACCAGAGGGGTATTCAGACCTTGCCATAATCCTGCATCTTAGAAAAAGAAAAAAAGGCCAAAATAAGATAACAAACACTTCACTGTGTGAAATCTGTCAGTTTTAGGATATGAATAAGTATTTTTAGCAACAATTCCTTGACCTTAACATGACATAAATGACTTTTAGAAACCATTCCCTCTAGCAAGTCTTGTGTTTAAAAATAGATCACATCAGGGACCACAAAACAAGTCCTCAGGCACTTGCTTCAAGCACTACAGACCACAGCAGAGGTGTTCTCATGTACCCTTGTCACACACTGAGCACTCTGTGAGCACGTGCTGCAAAGAGGGGGTTTGGGTTTTTTTGTGTTCCCAAGAGGGGAGTTGATTTTTATGTGCACCAAAGATGGGGTTTTACTTTTCTGTGCTCCAAAGAGGTTTTTTTATTTTCCTGCAGGATGGTGCTGTACCCATTTGCTAAGCTGAAGTCTGAACCAGCAACATAGTGCTTGATTTTGATGTTACTGGTGCAATTTAACCCTGTGCATTGGGCTTTGCTGATGCTTTTCTAAAATAAGGTTTACAAAGCCCCAGAGAGTTGCAAAGGATTTTCCTGCAGTCTGCAAAGGCAACTGTGGTCCCATTCTGTGCCACCACCCACAGCTGGGGCAACAACTCAGTAAAGTGAGGTGGGGGAAATGACAGCACAAAAAAGCAGGGGGGTGATTATTAATTAGTGTGTTATTCAGATATGGAATAATTGAGGTTTTAGAGAGTTGAAACCCTTTCCACCAGCATTATTCTGCTCAGCGTGCTTCATACCACAGCATCCTCCTGCTTCTGTCTGTACCTCTCACCAACCTGGCTCTTGGATAATTCAGAGCCCTTAGGGTTGCAGCGACACTGCAGGAAAACATTTTCTGCTCCCATTAGGAGTGTGTGGTCCACTTCTGCTCAGTGGTGGGGAAGCTACATCTTTGTAAAGTGCTGCAGATGCCACCTGCAGCCATCCCCAGCCTCTGGAAGAGCACAGGAAATGGCAGTGAGAATATTAATGGGATGACAAACATGGCTCTGTAGCTGTTGATATCCAAAATTTTGATTAACCTGTAAATTTTTTTTTTTTCAGAATAAAAATAAAATTCTGCCTCTTTGTATTTATAATAATACTGCTGTAATTTTACATGCAGAAGTGGAGCAGGCATGCAAGAAGAGCTCCTGGGGTTTGTATGCCCTTATTGCCGTGGTGGCACTGCTGTTCTGTGCCCTGGTGTGCTGCACCTTGTACCGTGTGGATGTAAGTACACTGTCACCACAGCAAAACTGTGCCTGGTGGAGCAAACCGATGTTATTTTTAAATAGTGACTGAGTCAAGCAAATATCTGAAAAACCTAAGCAATTGTGGCTTCCTATTGCTCTCCTATTTTCCCTTGTTTAATATCTTCCAGCTGTAAACTGTTGGCAGCTAACATGGTATCTTGTATTTCTGTAACCCTTTGTCAATGAGGTATTGTTTATCTTTTGATAACAAACCTCACGTGAGCTGTGTGGTTGACACAGCCATGTGTTGTGTGTGTCTCTTGGAACAAAGCCCCTCGCTGTTCTGTTTTGCTTGCTTTTTAAAATTTTTTTATGTGAATTGGGACTGGAGCTGTACATAGCAAGCTTGTAAGAGATGTAAGAGAACACTTGGAGGGGGACACAAGGGCAACAAAAACTCGTAAAATAGCCTGATGTCTGAAAGTAGCACTAGGAGAAAAAAAAATTGCCCCGTTCTAGAAAAAAACCTTTCTTACATTTTTTTTCCTTTACTGGGATTATTTCTATTCATATACTGCAGAAAGTGCCCAGAAATTGTCTCTGATAAATCCTTCTGTTCCATAAAGATTACTGAAAATGAAGTGTATGGTTCACAGGCTCCTGTCTCATCCCTCCACGTGTGGATCCAGCACTGCTAAAAACCAGTAGTGCAACATAATTCTGTCAAAGCCCAGTGGGAACTGGTGTCTTGTGCTACCAGTCTAAGAATGAGCCTTATTTATGTCAGAGCTAGAGCTCCATCCAACTCTTGAGGGAACTTTTAGTGAAATTGCATCAGACTCTGTCATGGGTTAGCAAGCATAGTCCCAGAAGCGATGTCCTTGCTAAGGGGTGCTTACAGCTTCATCTGGGACCTGACAGAACCTATCAGCTGGCCAGTTTGAATATGGACAATTCTTTAAGCCACTTAAAGTTGTGACCGCCTCTGTGATCCACACTTAAGAATAGGAAACTCAGAGGCAGAGCCTCTCTGTCTCGTTTCTGGTGCTGGGACAGGTGGCTGCAGGCCCCGTGTGGGGGCCAGCGGGCCCGGCCCAGGCCCTGCTCGGGCCAGGCCAGGCTGGGCCACAGCCATCCTGGAGCCAATGGGCCCTGTTCCATCCGTGGAACTCCCCCTTATCCCTGCTGTGGGCAGCCGGAGCGGCTCGGCTCCCCCTCTCCAGTGCAGCCAAGATTCAGCTGAAGCTGCCCTGCTGTCCAGCAAAGATCATGTGAGCAACAGCGATAAGCTTCATTCCAGCTGCAAGGCCTGGGTGAGATTAACCCTTTTAGTGCTGTGAAGAGCTGAAAACCTGAGGGGAAAGAAAGAGGAGATGCTTAAAGCTGAAATTCTGCTGTGAAGCTATGATATATCAGAGCACCCATTGTAATTTCATGAAGGCATGGGGGGTAGAGCGTTCAACTTGTACTTGTGAGCAAAAGCACCTGCGCTGAGATAGGCAGATGCTGACTTAAAAGAAAGTTAAATAAATAAGCTGATAATTTCCACTTGGTCCTCTAAGACCTCACAGGGTCGTGAGAGGAATTTTAAAGTACATTTCCTCTTCCAATAGATGATGTAGATGGACTCCTGAGATGGAAAACAACTCCTCAGTTGAGGTCTTTCCAGGCTCTGTTTTGAATGGCTGTTTTCTTTGTTTTGCAGGTGAAGAAATATTTCCAGAAGAAAAAGCCCAATGTGGTATATGAAGACATGTCCTACAATTCCAGACGTAGCACACTGGTCAGAACCAACACCTACAGCAGAGGTGAATAAACTTCTGCCAGCTGGGACCATATGTACATTGACCTTTCCCTTACAGGCGGCTCTGAGAGCTGCTTTCACCAGCTGATGTAGTAGCTGAACTGAAATTGCTATCACCTACCTTCTTCAGTGCGAAGAAAAACCTCATTTCCAAGGCTCTTTCTACTTTTTTTGATTTTTTTTTTTGTGATGTACAGAAAATGTAGCGAAATGCAGGTACCCTGGACATGTGTGTGCAGTTCAGTGTGAAAAAGCAGCATTTTGGGGCTAAATGAAACATATGGGCTTGTTTCTTTGACCAATAACCCTTTCTGGGCAAGTGGGATGGATGGGGAGGTCTGGTTCTGAGCTTTGGTAAGTGCTCAGGAAGACCACACAGGTCTGTTCAATAGTTTGCAATGGATCCACACAGGCCTGGATTCCAGCTCTCTCATGGATCCTCGGGGCCTGCCCAAGAGCTCAGGCAGCTAAAACTACTCAAGAGTTACAGCAGGGAAATCTGTTTTGAAGAAACTTCAGAAACGTGGCAGGGTGCATCATGAGTGTAGTGCTGGATCCGTGTGGGTTCACTTGCTCCAAGGTCATGACAGTCCCACAAAAACACAATCAAGTGTAGATTTTAATTTACTGCCTCTGTCAGAGCTACTGGCATGACTGATGACTAAAATTGAGTCCTGGTGGCTTCTTGGGACAGCAAAAATGTTTGTGATGTGCTGTCTCAGCAGGATGTGTTTCTCCAGGTCAGTGACTCCACACTGTACAACACAAGATGAAATCATCTGGGGTAAAGCCAATGCCTGCATTCCAACCTGGGCACGGGTGGGGCTGATCTAAAACCCCTTCTTACCAAAGGGATTTATCAAAACTCACATCAGGCAAGAAGAGGCTAAATTTGGTTTAGTAACAGTTTATAGAACAGGTGGCTGTGGGAGCTGGGCTGAGGAAGGATTCGGCCTCCTCCAGGGGTGTTTTGGTTTTGTAGTGTTGGGGCCACTGTGGAAAGTCAATAATGTTCCACAAAGGAATGCTGGATTGCCTTGATACAGGGCAGGATTGATGGGGGTGACTTGTGGCTGCTGACGACAGTTTCTCTCTATTGATGTAATTGTTTATTTTTTTGAGGGATTAGGGTCAGTTTATCTTTGATGAGTGCATAGCTGGAGCAGAGCCAGGCACAGAGGAAAATTCTCTGACAATGCTCTGACAAGATCCCAGCTTGCCAGGACACTCCTGCCCCTCAGGATAGCCCATTTCCCTCCGAATATCACTCATGAAATGCTGTGCACCAGACCTGAGGGAGAAATCCCCTCACTGGGGGGTGGCTGGTGCAGGTTCACCCTGTGAGCAAAGAGGTGCTGTCCTCACACGGCCAGACCTGAATAAATTGTGTTTGTGATGGGGCTTTGTACAGTTCCTTGATATTTTCATACATATATTAAAACCTGTTTCATATATCTTGCAAATAAATGGATGTTTCTTTTAATGGTTTGTTGTGTTTGGCTTTTTTCTGAATAGTGATTCAAAGCTTTTTGCAAAATGCTGTATAAACTGCTCCTAACAGCATCCCAGTAGACAACATAATAGCTGTTTTCCACTTTAATTATATAATCTGCAAGTGAGGTTTTTCTTTTTAAAACCAATCAGAAAATAGAAAAGAACACTTCAGACCTTGAGTATTCCATGTCTCATTGCCCAGACTTTTCTTGAACTCTGCTAGGCTTGGTGCTGGGACCAGTTCTGACTTTGTCCCTGGGAAAGCCCAGCTCAGGGGTGGGTGAAGAGCTAGGGAAGAACCAATAAATTAGGTACCTATCTAGAAACTGAAGTGCCCATAATCAATCACCTTTCATCACATTTTCATTTTTGGAATAAGGTGCAGGTTTAGTCAAAAAGCGGCAAAACCCCTGAGAGCTGGCACTGGGAGGGTTCACAATGAGCAAAGTGGCCTTTGAGATCAGCTTTCTGAAGCAACACTGCTGTGCAAACACGACCACAATGGAGGAAAAAAGAAAAAAAGCTGTGAAAAGAAACAATAGTGGAGGTGGTTTTTTTGGCTTGGTATAAATAAATTAAAAAACCCAAAAAAGAAGTAGCACCTTGCTGAAGAAAATGACAGACACTGAGCCATTTCATGGGCTGGACCTGTGTGGAGGGGTAGAGAATCAGCACCACAATTAACCCAAGCAGTGGTGAATGAACTGCTGGGGAAATTATCTCCGGAGTCAGGGAAGAATTGGTTATTGGCTGCCCAAGAGGGCTGGAGCACTCTGAAGATGCAAAGTTGTCTCAGAGCTTCCCTGGAAAGCAGAAAAACGGAAATTTTCACTCCCAGAGCTGCAGACAGAATTGCTCTGGGCCAATTCTGCTGCCTTTGCTGTTTTTCTATCTCCTGTCTCAGCCTCTGGGGAGGGAAATGATTTTCAAGGAGAGGTAGGAAGTGCAGTCCAGAGGCTGGGATGGGACCCGCAGCAGTGAGAAAGGTGCCGGGTATTGGTGATGTCCCCAGCCCCAACCATGGGATAAATGACAGGAATTTCAGCTGGGAGCAAAGCACCCTCAGGTGGGGAGCAGGGCTGCAGCTCCAGTGTCAGAGTTTGTGGAACAGGGGTGGAGCGAGCCAAGGCAGCTGAGCAAGGACAGCAGGTCAGAAGCAGCAAAAACCCAACAGGCAATGTACAAAGTGTGTCTGAAGTAACTCAGGGGCCAGGTCTGGATGGAGTGGCCTGGGCTGAGTGCCTGGGAAGGGGGAGGGATCATCAGAAATAATTCTGGTTATTTGTAAAACTGGAGAAAGCAGCCAGCACATAGCAGATTAGTGCTGATGGAGCCTGTAGACTCAGGAAAATTTAGCTGGAAAAAAAGCATTTTAACCTCTTGATTCAGGTGTGTCTGACAAGGACGTGCCTGAGCTCAGGTTCCAAGGAGGCTGATAAGCTGAGTTGAGCCACAAAAGGTTTTGCAGGAGGACAGGATACAGGAGAGAAGCAGGTTCTGCTCTTGTGGCTTGTGACATATTACAGGACACTGGAATGTCTCCAGGGACTCTCCTGCAATCCAGTGTTTATGTGCCCCTGATAGCTGTAAGAGCTACATGATCCGTGTCTGAAATCCACACTGGGACAGTGGTCTGGAGCCAGTTTCTCCCACCTGTCTGTTGCTGGTGGCTGCTTGTGACTCCTTTTGCATCCAAAAACTCATGCAGGAGACACTCTGCATGTGTGGAGGATCTGACCAAAATACGTCCAGCACTGCTGGTTCTGCTGGAAACAAGCTACTGACTGCTGATTTCTCAAGGTCCCTGTGTTAGTGAAAAATCTATTTCTACTCATGGTATGCAAGCTGTTGTAAGCACTTGTTTTCCAAAGCATTTAGTTTCTTTTTGAGTGCTTTGTAACACTCAACTTGCAATATATTAGCAGTCAGCTTACAGTCAAGTTGAAAACTTGCAGGGTTTTTTTCTGGTAGTTCACAGATTTGGGTTTCTCACAGCTTTGAGCTTTGAGGTGCTGAAAATGCTTCATTGGTGCCATTTCTTTAATCTGACATATTTGGTTAATATGCTCCTGCACTAGTTAATGAATTCTTTTACTGCTTGTCATACAAATTTAACAGTATTTGTGTTGTTTTCCCATGGTTTGTGACACTATTTCAAATCCTTCAGTAATAGATCCTTCGGACTAGATACTGGCTACATGTAACATGCAAGAAGTCTTTCTAATTTCATTTGGAGTCTCAAGAGGTTTTAACTTACTTTTTAGGAAATCACTGGTAATACATTACTGTCTCATAATGGCCAGAGCATCCTGCCTTTTCTACAAGAGTCTCACATAATTTTTTTTCATTTAAGAAATTGAAATAAAGCAACCAGCCTAAATACTGACTAAAAAGAATAAACCATTTTGTCCTAACACTAAAATTTTACAGTGTTGGCACAATCTGTCTGGTACAAGTAGATTATCTGTCCAGTTGTGGATGGGAGGTGACTGCATTCAGTGTAATTAACTGCTGGTAGGGCTGGATGAACTCTCTGGATGGTGCTGATTCCTGTGTAACTACTTCACAAGAACAATTATTTTGCTTTTGGCTGGTATTTGACTGCACCAACTGACTGGCATGTGTTGGAAACTCCCTGGAGAACACATCCATGGCCCCAGAGATTTCCACCTGAGATATCAGGAATGTTGTGCTACGCTCCCGTGCTCCTGTCTGTAATGGGAATAATATCTAAACACTGCACACGCCAAGTGGAAAATGCTTTCACATTCCTTCTGTGAATTAGTATCAGAAATTAGTAATTCGTAACTCTCTGGGAAAGCCTTTAAGTTAATTCCTCTCTGCAGTTCATGACAGCCTGAGGCATTTGGTCCATCTGCTCTTAGCAGAGTCACACAAGTTGTAAAAGCTTATCTGGGGGTCCTTGTACGAGTGATGCTTGACCAATGGTAGTAATCATTTCATCCTCAGATGGTGGAATTTATTACTCAGCTCTGATATGACAGAAAAAAAAGCCACGATTGGTTTGTGGGGTTTCTTTGCCCACAAATTATTGCTTTACAATTCAGAGACACATCTTCTGAGAATCACTAAGGCCAGTTTACTGCTCGTGGTTTCCACTTGTGTTATATTATCTCTGCTCAGAAACATAACTGGCAGCAAGCTTGTGGGTGGGTGACATTCAAAGTCCCAATGTAGAGATGACATTTTGCACAAGTGCCCATGATTTCTGAGAAATAAGACCATTGAATAAACTCTATAACATCATCGTGGATTTCTCTGTTAGTCTCATTCTCACACTTTCTAATGCTCAGAGTGGAAGCTTTTCGAGAAAGTCTCATTCAAGTGATGGCACTCGGTGCTCTAACAGCTCAAAACTCTTTATTTCATTAAAAAAACCCCTAAACAGTTTAAGGTTTCAAAAAAGAAATCAGGCGTGTGTGTACACACTGCAGGTAAAGAAACTACAGTTTCTAATGACTGTCAAGGCTAAAATTAAAAACAGTCCTTCCACAGAGAGCACACACAGAGAGCCATGTGCTCCTTCTTGCAAGGGTGTTTTGGATATAAAGTGGTAGCATGGAAAAATAGATCATTATATTTCTGTCCTAGCCAAAAGAGGAAATAGAGGAGAGATCCTAGCAGGTTTAGAGCTCACAGAGAAACTCAAATGAACAGCCTGAACTGAGGCTTTGTGACTTTTTGACTTAGGATTGGGTGAACCAGGAGGGATCCATCATTGAAAGGATGGCTGTTGTCCTCCTGGTGCTTTTGTCAGTGAATCTCACCGTGATGGCCATGGTGAGTTTGCAAATTGTCTGGGTGGGCTTGGCTGAAAGCAGGGAAAGGCTGCTCTTCCAGTGCTTGTTATTCCATGGCAAGCCCTAATGCTCAGACCTGGGGGCACCACTTGGGTGGAACAAAAAGAGAGGCAGAAATATTCACAATAAAGAAAATTACATTCCTTAATAACATGCTTTCTGCAGCTCGCTCCTCTCAGGCTTCTCTCGTGTCTCAAGACAAAAATTGTGGTTTTGTGGTGGAGACAGCGAAGCCTGACTGCTGCAGAGGGGCTGGAGAGTTTGTGCTACAGTGGTCTGGCCTGTCCCCATCCTCAGACAGGGACTCATGAGCACGTTCTGGCAGGAGCCTGTGGTTGCTGTGTGCTCAGCAGGGCTGTGGTACCGCTTCTGCAGAGCATCTACCCCGAAACCAGGCTCTCCTCCTCAGATCTGCCACCCGCCAGTGTCCCTCACTGTCACTGTCACCCCGTGCTCTGTGCTACAGCTGCCTGTGGCCCCCTGGTTCCCTCACTGTCACTGTCACACCGTGCTCTGTGCTACAGCTGCCTGTGGCCACTCTGTCACTCACAGACCTGGACCAAGGTCGCTGCTGGCCCCAGGGCAGCTGGCATCGACAGAGGAGTTGTTAGCACGCAAAAGTCAGGCACGGTGGTCAGACACCATAAGGAATTACATGAATACATGGATGTGTCTGCCAGGCTTTCCACAGCCACGGTCAGCTCCCATGGCTCCTGCAGTCAGGGCAGAACTGCAGTCCTGATGGCCATGGCCAGGGTGTGAACAGGGTTTGATCTGCTCTGAGCGTTGGGCATTCACTGATTAACTCCATCTTCTGCTTTTTCTGGTTTAAAGAGGAGAAGCTGAGGCACTGGGTAGCTGATACCCCTGGACCAAGGCCACTGAGTCAGGCAGTGAAGCAGTTTTCATTCAATCCCACCAACAAAAATATATTTCTATGCTGTCGTTGTATGGAATGATGTGACAACCAAACCTGTTCAGTGATGAACTGGCACCATTGTCATTACTTCACATTTTAAAAATTTGATTTTTTGATGACTAGACTTCATCTATTTTCTAGCACAAGGACATAAGAAAGCGACTCCTGATTTTGCTTGGTTTTTTTTCCAGCAGGATGTTTGGCATGTGCCAGCAGCATGTTGTGTTTGATGACTGTAACATCTCTGTCACCACAAGATATGATCAGTGACCTTGCTCATCAGTCACAGATGATAACGACCTCAGATTTTATCTTCTGATGTGGTTTATTTATCTCAAGTCAAATCTCTGACATTAGAGTGGAGAGTTGATGCATATGATATTTATGGCCACTGACATCCCTGCTAAGCCTCTCAGCTCCAGCACTGCATCACTTTATTTGGGCACCTCCCTGGCAGCCTGTGCATCTCTCCTCTGTGCATTGCTAGCTCAGGCAGCAGCAGCAGCAGTCTGCCTCCTGCAGACCCAACCTCCTTCTGGGCTCAGAAACGCTGCCCACAGTCAGATCACTTCTGATCCCTCGTGTTAGAGCTTGTCTGGCTATCTCAGGTGTCCCAGTGTGGAGCCCGTGCAGAAATAGTTAACAACGCTCAACTCTTGATGCAGCAGTGCTGCCTTCCACAAAACTTGGTATTTGTACAGATCCTGAATAAATCCACTGGCACCTGGGATGCTCTGAGCTCCAGCGTGCCCCGGCTCTGCTGTGATCAGTGCCTGAGCCTGCTGGGGTACAGCCCTGTGCCTCAGCTGCTGGGTGGGTGTGCTTGGCACTGTGTGGAATCATGAAATCCTGTCTGGCAGGGACAAAACAGGGAGAGGAAACCACCAGCCTGTAGCATTAACAAAGAAGCTGCCTAAGAGACAGAGAATAAACAAAAAATTATGTGTTGGAGGGGTGGGCTTGCTGGTTTGGGACTTTTTTTTGTTGGGGGGGGGTTGTTTTTGTTTGGTTTTGGGGGTTTTTTGTTTCTTTGGGTTCTCTTGAATTATTATTTTATTTATTCACTCTTCTAGCTATTGAAAACTGATTGCTGGCTGGGAAAAGGCATGCTCCCACACACACAGCTATCTGTCTGCTGGGTTCAGAGATGTTTAGCAGTTACAGTTCAAGGGTTATAGGGAAAGTAGGGACATCCCTTGCAGGACTAGGCACTTTCAGGCATAAACCCAAGACTCAGAAGATCAGTGATTGGAGATGGAACATGTTAGCCAGTACTCAGTTTGTTTAAAAGCTGTGCAGTTACTTCCCTGCAGCATTGATCTGCTGCCCCCAGTCCCCCTGAGCTGTGGTGTGACATGAGCTGCCACTGAGTCCTGCCAGCTGTTACATGGCCCAGCTGGTCCATACCAAGGTTCCTCCTAAAATGCTGCTATATTCTTGGAATACTCTTCACTCTGAGCCACATGGGAACCAACCCACAGAGCATTTTTATCTTTTTGGACAGCATAGTGTGAGTTCTGAAATGTCTTTTGCTGGCTGAAACATTCCTTGCTGTTGGAAATAAGTTTTCCCCAGTAAATTTTAAGGCTGCTCAGCCGTACATATAGTCCTCTTTAAGTGACTCTAATTTTCTCTTGTTACACAGCTGGGTATAGAGGCCATTTCACATCAGCAGGAGGCAGGAAACTTATTCCCTGCTTCAGGTTGCCTGCAGTTTAGGTGGTCAGGTAATGAAGTGCAGCTGAGGTTTCCTAAGGCACCCAGGGAGTCACGATGTAAAACAGAGGAGCAGGAAGAGAGGAGGTTGGTTTGGTGGAGCCAGTTGCCAGGAATTTTAGGTAAGTGCTGTTTCAGTCTTGTTGGGGGTAAAGCTGTATTGGAAAAGCTGTCCAAAGTCGTCGTCTGGTTCAGTACTGTGCTTTCTTGGTTGGTTTTTGTGTGTTCTGGGAGCTGCAGGTCCTACAGCTCTGGGTTAGAAATACTGAGAGAAAACAGCTGGGGTTTGCCTCCTTGAGGGAGCTGCTTCTGGGGCCATCCCTGCTGATAAAGGTGCATGGAAACATCACTGCTGTACTCCAGCAGAGGCTTGTTCTGATGAAAACAACCTGGTTGTGTGTGGTTAAATGTGTGAAACATGAGCTCTATGGGCAGGTGCACTGTGAATCTTTGAAGCTGAGTTACTTGTAAGTGTAGCGGGTTGAGTTCGAAACTGGGCGGAAACACCAATTAAGTGTAGTGGTTTTGGTTCAAAATATTCATTACTTACTTATTTTCCTTCTGTGAGGTAAGAATTAGGAGAAAAGCAAAGCAGGCACAAACCTTAAACAGTTGCCGTACAATGAAAGAGTTTTATTACTAATAGAATTAAAAGTAAAGAGAAAATAACAAGAAATTAAAGCAAATTCCCCCCCTCCCCCCCCCTTTCAGCACTTCTCTCCTTTTACCCAACTTGCACAAAGGATGACAGAACATGGGATGTTAGTCAGCGTTCCAGTTCTTGAAAAGTCTCTCTCTTATGCTTAAGGAAAAAAGGGTTTTCCTTCAGTTGCACGTGGTTCCCAAACTGCCACCAACAGCAGACCCGCCCAGAAACAATCAATCTGCTGTGTGTAAAACATCTCTCCCATGAAAAATCTCACAGTTCCTTCACACTGCAAAACATGGGCCATCACATGGGGTTATTCATCTTTTTAAGGATAAGTTATTTTGGCCTGCACACAAAGGCTTTCTTCGCCACAAGTCTCTAACAGCCTCTCACTACTTCTATATAGCCTGGCATAGGCACTCTTCACAATCTTCACAGGCCACACGAGGATTCTCCATCCCCCCATGTTCTTCAAATGGATTAAAGAGACAAACAGTTTGTGGTATTACAGTTTCTTACCACGGCATGCAAGAAGGTTTTTTAAGCTCCGTGCGAGAATCGCGGCACCGCCCTCTTTTCTCCCGTCGCCATTTCCAGCTCTGTCCCACGTGACTCACTTTCCCTTTCTCTCTGACTCTGAAGCCGCCGTGTTGAAGGGTGTTCTTGTTCAGGCTTTACGGTGGGGAAAGCCTCTCTCCCTCTGTGCTGCTGGCTGCGTGGTGTCCTCTTCAGTTCAGCACGAAGTGTGCTGGCTGCAGACAGGAGGCTCTGCCGGCTCCCGTTGACTCCGCCGGCTCCGCATGGAGAGGAGAGGGACCCGCCTGTCCCCAGAAGCCACGCTGGATGGGTTTAGCCGTGTGGCAGTCCATGGCTGGTGTTAGCCGTGTGGCAGTCCATGGCTGGGTTTAGCCGGGTGGCAGTCCATGGCTGGGTTTAGCCGGGTGGCACTCCATGGCTGGGTTTAGCCGTGCGGCAGTCCGTGGCTGGTTTGAGCCGTGCGGCAGTCCGTGGCTGGTTTGAGCCGTGCGGCACTCCGTGGCTGGTTTGAGCCGTGCGGCACTCCATGGCTGGTTTGAGCCGTGCGGCACTCCATGGCTGGTTTTAGCTTTGTGGCACTCCATGGCTGGTTTTAGCTGTCTGCGGCTCTGGGACAGTCCCCCCCCAGCGACCCAGTGTCCGTGCCGCAGTGTTGGGAAAGGGGGGAAGGGGCAGTGGCCCCGGCCCGGCCTGGCGGGGCCTGGAGGCTCGGAGCCCCCCCACCTTCCAGCAGTCAAGCTCGGACAAAAGGCAATTCCCACCTTTCTGTGCAGTTTAAATATGTAAATTGTGAGAAGTGTCATTAGTCTAAAAGACTGTCCATCAACTCAGGTTTAACCCACTACAGTAAGACATCCTGGGAAGAGTGGGAGATGTTCACAGCTGCATCCTCGGGCTGCCTGCAAAAGGCAGGGAGTGCAGGTGTTACCCTGCTCTGAGGAAGGTGCAGTGTGTGCTGGGGAAGAAGATACTGGATGCTCTCAGTGTCCCCAGGACATCCAGCAGCCAGAGTGGCCCTGAGCTGGCGTTGTGCTCGCTCTGGAAGTGCTCTCAGCTGAGCTAGCAAGTGAAGGAGGGGATGTCACAACCCTTTGGAGCTCTGCTGTGGTTTAGTTGCTGCCTCAGGTGCAGCGACTTGCAGCTTGTACATCAGCTGGCATCTGTCCCCAGACAGCACTTTCTGTCTCTGTGGCTGCCCTTTGTCTAAGAGGGCCCTAAATCAAGCCCCCAGGATAGTTGTGGCCTTTTCATCTATGTTGAAAGACTTTAAATAAAAAGGCAGTGCCTCAGAAACTCAGCTCTGCATTGTGAAGTTTTCCTTAATATTTGTGCTGGCAGCGTGTTTCCTCAGGAGCAAGTTTAGTTTGTAAGAATTTGAAGCTGCATTTTTATTTTTTGGTCTCTTCCTCCCCACTTTTGTGTCTTTTTGTTTCCTTTGATTCAAAACAGGATGTGTCTTCAAAAACCACAAAGTACAACAAGTGTTAGCTCTGAGGTGCTTCAAGTTACTACATCAGATTATGGTTAAAACTGCCTTTAGCACTGTCAAACAGCCTGGCCAACTGAGGGGCAAGGAGGAGAAGGGTTGTGACTTTGGAACTCTTTTCAGCTAGAGCAAAAGGAAATACCAGTCTAAAAGAAGGAAATCCCTGCTTAATATTCTGTGGCCTCAAACATCTTTTTTTACATCTGTGAAAGCACATTTAAAAGGCTTTTAATGGTGCATGCTGCAGTAGGAGTTGGCATCAATGCTTAACAGGAAAACGTGATCACATAGTGGTGTTTAACGGTGTAACAGTGTAAAGGATTTTATTAATATCTGGTCCTATGCTTTGATTAGACACCACTTGCCACTCCTCTGGGCATACCCATTAATGAGAGAGGGAACTCCCTGGCTTGATAAAAACAGGCCGTTTTAGGAACATGGAGAAAGACACAGACTGTTCCTAAAGCGTGCAAAGAGGCACCAGGAAGGATGCTAAAGCAGAGTAATGAGCCAGCAAGGTCCTAGAAAGGACTCGCACAACTCCAGCGCACAAAATAATTCTCCGTGTCGAGGTCCAGCCCATCCCAGGAGTGCAGCGTCTGCCTGATCTGTCCCTGAAGCCTCCTGCTGGTGGCATCGTTCACAGTCTGCGCTCGAGTTTCATTTCCCTGTAACTCGTCGGAGCTGACACTGAGCTGTGCTCACAGCTCAGCCTGTCCCCAGGAGTGCCAGGACAGCAAAGCTGCTCCCTTTCCTTGGCTAATCTCAGCGCTGGGGTTTGGCCCAGGTCAGGGACCTTGAGGTGCTGCTGCCTGAGGAGGGGGCCTGGCAGTGAATCTGGTGTAGAGCTGGTACAGCCGCACTAAAGGGTTGTTACGAGAGAGATGTTGTTGATGTCAGTTTGTGACAAATGAACTGCTTTGGGAATGATGTTTTGTTGTCATAGAGCATGGAAATGCATCATGTGGAGGGGTTTGAAAGGGGAACAGGGTGAAGGGGGAGACTGGTGAACATCACGGTGAGGAGGAGTTTGTGCTCCCTGGCTGGCAAAGGGAAACAGAAGCTGATGGTTGTGCTTTTGCCTGTCAAAATCCCTTCATTTTAGGCTCTTGGGTAGAGTGTCAGCCTCTAGGGCTTTCTGCACGTACACACAGACGTGTGTGGGAGTGAAGGTGCTCTCCACATTCCACGCCGATATTCCTATCAGATATTCATCAGAGGAAGATTCTCATCTGTACGTTTTGTATTATTCAGGCTTAGAAATATTTCAGTGACTTTCATGTTGCCTACAGGATTTCGATACCAGGGATAAAACAGGAGGCTCTTTAATTTTCTACATTTGGGATTTCTGCTTCATTAAAATTCTTTTGAAGCTAACTCCTAATGATAGATCTTTAGCTTTGACTCTTCCTCCCAGAAAAAAGCAGCTCAGAGCTGCAAGCAGATGATCCCACTCCAGAGGAATCCCTGCCATCTCCCCATCAGCTGTGGGTGGAGGATGCAGGTACCTGTATTTCTATTCAATATTTGCCTTACCCCAAAGGGTCTGCATTTAGTCCCAGCATGAAACAGCTTCCACGCACTCCTCCAAGATAAAAATAGGGGAGTATTCTCCTTTGAGTGATTCTTTCTGAGACACCGTTAAAAACCAAATTATTGAGCCAGTCTGGACTGAGTTTTAAACCATCGATATTTGGCACTGATTTTTACACACACAGTTCTGGTTTGATTTGTTACATTTGCCTGATTTTTCAGAGACTTTGAAGCACTGACTGGCTGCTTAAAGAGGTGTTTCCATCCTCTGCAAGGCCAGTGTGCTGTTTGCTGCCGTCGAAGCCGGGTTAGAGGCACATAGCATTGGTTCCAAATCTATTGAGAAGATGGTAATACTTAAGGTGCTGTGGGTGGAACTTCTGGGTCCAGTTTACCAGCCTGGCTGGTTGAGGGGAGAGAAGAGCAGGGTTATTACTTTGAGGTTCATTATACCTGGAGAAAAAGGAAGTACCAGAGGCTGTTAGATGGAAGTTGGTACCTAATATTCTGTGGGATCAAAAATGGTTTGGGGTCAAAATTACATTTAAATTGTAATTACTTTATAATTTATAATTATAAGTATCATTTACTTATAATTGCTTTACAAAGGAGCATGCAGAGCTCCTGAGGAGGATCCCTCACTAACAGATAAACCAGGATGTTTGACTTGAAGAGGAAGTCACAGCATCCCTGTGTTCAAGGGGATCAGATTGTTGTTGCCTCTTGTGCTCCCTTTGTGGACCCAAGGAGAGCGAGGGGCAGCAGAGGGGCTGGGGCAGTGACAGTGGGTAACCCTGTGTGATATTGGGGTGGCTGGTGTTTGTTTCCTAAGCACCAAATGCAATTCAACTTCCTCTGTTCTTCACAGGCTTTGGCTGGGGCTGGCTGTGGGGCTTTGCATTCAGCTTTCCAGATACTATTTTTGTTTTTGCAAATTTCCACCATTTCTGGCTTCTAGGGGAAGAAAACCCTGAAGCAGATAATTCTCTGATAATAAACAGATGGATAATTAAGTTATGGCATTTTTGCAAGCTCCCTTGCCATGAGGAATCCAGCCTGGGAAAGGCAGCAGGCTCGCTTTGCCAGCTCTCTGAGGAGCTTTGGGGTTGTTGCTGTAGTTCTTAGCAAAAATCCTTCTAACTTCTACTTACATTGGTGTCTGCTGCAATTACATCCCACAGGCTCTGCATTAGCAGATCTTGCTTCAGATTAACCAACATGTTAAAAAAATGAGCCGGGCAAGTGCTTTTAATGCTGGGTAGTTAGAGCAGGTTGAATGATTTGATCTGAAGAAAATGAGAACTTAGAGCAATGCTTATTTTACATCACAGGAAAAGACAGTAGCTCAGTAGCCTAAACTGCACATCTTCAAACCCTGCAGAGGAGCACCAGAGTCACAGAGCTGCTGAGCTCCAGCAGTGCCATTAAATCTCCTTCCAGCCTGCCTGACGTGTATATTTGGGAGCTGGTGCTGTGGTTGGGTATGTTTATGGAGAAAGAGTTCCCACAGACCCTTTCCTTTCCATTTCCTCTGTTTCTCTGGTAGATTTTCTGGTACCAGAGTCTCAGCAAGGAAGAGGAGTTAATTTCTCATAGCTGAGGGAAAACAAACAAATCTTGGGCACACTGTGGTGCTCCTCTCTTTTGAACATCTCCAGCTGCTGAACTGGGAGCTGAAACTGAACTGTAGACACCTGGTGATGTCCAAAATCTCCTGCAGAAGGGCTCCTGCCATGGAGGAGTTGCCAAGCTCTTGTGATTTTTGCCTCTCTTGTTAATTGGAGTTAATTGAAGTGGGGACCAGCACAGTGCTGCCTCATGTGCCGTGGTCTGAGTAGCGACTAGAAACAGCATGACCTGGAAGGTTCTGTCAACCTTTCAAGAAATGGGTGCGAAAATGAAGTTCAGGAGATGTGACTGAATGTGTGATATAATTGAACTGTACTTTCCTCTTGCTGACCTTCAGTTGTCTTCAAGGTAGGAGTGAACCTGCGAGGCTGCTTCTAAAACCCGCCGGAGCAGCAGGATGTTGGCAGCACAAGATTAAAAAAAACCCCTGATAAATAAAAGGAGCTGGATGTGTCCTACAAACAAACCTACAGCATCCCCTGCTAGTGCCTATTCCTCTCCCTGGACCGTGACAGGCAACCAACCAGTTCAGGTGTCCATGTCCATGTTGCAGAGCCCAGTTTGGACTGGTGGATCCCAACCCCTGTGGTGGAGTTTCTTTTCAAAGCACTGGCAGCAGAGCTGGGAGCATCCCAGCAATGCTGGCACGTGGAGAGAGGGGTGAAAATATTGCAGCAGCTTCAGTGCTTGTACTCCTATCAGGGCTTTCATGGCAGGGCTGCAGAATGGTTTACGCTGAGCTGGAAGAGTGTTGTTAATTAAATAATTAGCTGTTTAAAATGTATTTATTAGGGCTTAACAGCCAGGCCACAGATATGCATCAATTACAGAGCCACAATATCTGCAATAAATGTTTTTCACCCCATAATCAAATATGGCTTAATTAGGCAATGCTGAGAGAACAGTCATAATAAATAGAGTGGGTAAGACTTGCCTTTATAATTGAGATTTAATCAGCCAACTCTTGTATGTTCATTGAATAATTGATTATTCTACACATTTATCAAGGATTAAAAACTCAGTGGTAGATATGCAAATCCTCTCGTATTAAATACATCTGAAATTCTCAAATAACATTGAATGCATATTAACATTTTGATTAAATCCGAATGACAAACACATTGTGGATCTCGTGCTTGCCGTTGGCTATCTTGTTGCTATTTATCATTTATTTTTTCCTCAAGCTAAATTGCTTGTGGCTCTTTAAGAGGATAAAGGAGATGGACAGAATTATGCCAGGGGGAGTGAACTGGGAGATGGCACCTTGTGCACTCTGGGATGAGCAAGCTAAGCCTGGATGGGGCGGTGGGAAAAATTTCTACCCTGAGCAGAGCAACCCCAATGAGGCAACAAAAGCCTTTGGAAGATACGGTAATCCTCCATGAAGGGTTGCTGTCATAATTAGTGCTGTGTGTGAGAGAACAGCAAGGTTCAAATGGCCATGGACAAAAGCAGAAAAACCCCCAAACCAAAAATAAATTAAAAAAAAAAAACCCAAACAAACAAAAAAGAGCCAACAACAAAAAAACCCACCCCCTGTGCCCCCCCCAAAACCCCAAACAAACAAAAAAAGCCCCAAAAATCAAACCCACATGCAGCAGTGGTGGTGTTCCTGAGGGACCAGCTCCCAGTGGGTTCAGTTGTTGCTGGAGAGATGCCACCCCTGCAAAGCCCATGAGAAGCTGCCCTGGGCCTGCTGGGGAGAAAGGAGAACAGAGAAAACTTTCTCCAAGGGAAACAGGTTTGCCTTACTCAAGTCAAGTTTGCAGATTTTTTAATTATTTTTTTAGATGTAACATGAAATTGTGGTTGGTAGTGACAGCTCCTGTCTGAAGTGGCATCTGGGTGGCAGATTAACATCTCAATTAAAAGTGAAAGCCCAGTTTAGGTCACAGGACTGCACCTTGGCAAATCCTCCTTCTCATTTGTACCAGGGCAGCTCCCACCCTGTCCCACAGCTCTGGGAGCACAGAGTGCCTCAGGTTCTTGGAGGCAAAGCCCAGAAATGTCCCAGGTGGGTGACACACCAAGCTGGCAGATTTTGGTAAAGGTTGAATTGTTTGTAGCAGAGCAGTGTCAGCAGCAGACCTATGAGGATTTAATTTCTTCCCTGATTTGTGGTTCCAGCTGGGCAAGGCTGATGCCAGGAGCAAGTGAGAGCCATGAAGGTCTCAGTGCTAAAGCTAGTATGCAGGGTTAATTAATGTTATTTAATTATTTGACCTGTGTTTGCATGGAATCGCTGCTTTTCACCTTTCACAACTCTTAGAATCCTGAGTGAAGCGGGACTGAGACTGTTGATTATTGGATTTAAATCAGTAACAATGGGGCACAGCCCTTTCTGCGGGGGCTCTGGAGGGCAGCTCCCCCATCCTCGCCCTCAGTGTGGAGGCCACTTCTCTAAGTTGGAGAATTGTGACCCCAATGGCCCCGGTGCGGCTGTGGTGATGTGGAATGCCTTTATTTTCCGTTTTTGGAGCATTTCTTGCTCGCTTCACTTTGGACACAAGAGGGTGGTGTTTCCTCAGGAATTTCTGCGTGTTGTACAGTGAACAGGCTCGTGGGGGAGTGCGCCCTAGAGAGAAAATCACCGTGTTTCGTTTTCCCTACCGTAGCAGGGTTATCCTTGCTCCTGCTTGGCATCACGGCCTGGAGGAAGGGGGTCTGGAGCTGGGTGGGCACCAGGACACGCTGCCTGTGGGCAGACACAAAACCATTTCATCTGACCTCCAGCAGTTGTTACAGCGCTTCCCAACATCACCAACACCCTTGTGAAGGCTCCTTTGTTTCTTTATTTCCAGGGATCCAAGCAGGTGCCGTGTCTGTGGTGGGTTCTAATAATTCCTACAGCTCGTACATCTTCCACCTGTGGGGCACAAATGCCTGGAGTCCTGGTGTTCATTGTGCCACCATTAAATGACTGATGAAAAACAGAGTAAAAGAAGCTGTTTCTACCCCAGGCAGGGATTAGGATTGTTGATTATGCAGGGAGCAGTGGTGAGAGAAGGAGCTCTCTCCAGGATCAGCATCCTGTTCCTACACATCAGGTCTTGCTCCACCCGAGCTGGGCTCACCTGCAGAGTGCTGCTTCAGGGGTGGAAATCTTTGGGGCTGGGGGCAGTGACGGCTCTGCTTCTCACTTCCACATTATTTGTACCACCAGCTTGGAAGACGACAGGGTCAGCCTAAACAGCCCCTGAATCACCACTTCTTGGGAAGTGACTTCTGCTGAGCTCTGGAAGTGTTGGTGAAATCTGACCTGCTGCATGGGGTACCCGGGAGGTGAATGCCACCACTGCTGCTCCACCCTGCTCTGCCAGCCTCTCCCACCTCCCTGGGCTGGTCTGGAGCCTCGGTGCAGCCTTGTGCTCTGCTGGGTCACTGAGGTGGTTCCTCAAGGCTCTTGATCTGCTTTGGTCTGACAGGTTTAGCTCCAGCTCCAGGCTTAGATCGGTGACACTGCTTGGGCCAGGAGTACTTTTGGAAACATTTGTCAGATGTTCAGTTAGTGATGAGCTTTGGCTCCTTTAAAGGTGGACAGATGAGAAGTTTTGGGTTCCTTAGGAGAAGGTGTCTCACAGCCATTGGTCTCAAAGGGTTTTCTGTCCAACCAAGTTCCCCTCTCAATTTTTCTTTATAAAGAAAGCAAAGGAGCCTGAGTTGGAAATGGTTTTTTGCCAGTTGGGGTGTTTTTTTGGCGTTTTAAGGATGCTGTGGTGACTCTTGTGCCTCAGCCTCTCTGCCACAAAGCTCCCACGACTGTGCCCTGGCAGGTAGGGCTGCCAAGGACCCTCGCCCTGTGCCCACAGCACTGAGCCCTTCCCTGGATCAGTTTAATGGCAACTCTCGCCCTGCACCACACACTCTGTCAGCACACACAGACAGGGATTTGGGATTGCCTCCCTGAGTTGCCATTCGGCTCCTCTGAGTCGCTGTGGTGCTCTGGACCACGAGGTCTCTCAACCTCTGGCAGCAGCGTGAGGAGTTGAGTCTCCAAAACTCCAGGGTTTCCCAGAGTGCTGGATGCCTCACTGGATATGTAATTCCTGTGCTTGGACCTCGCACAAGACAATGCAAAGCAAATTACTGCAGACTAAATATACGGTCAGAATGTGTTGGAAGTTGGCAGCATGGCTGGAAGGGATGGCCAGGGAGGCAGGAGAGACATGATCAGCTCTCTTCCTTTGTGTTCAACTGGATAATGCTTGGGATCCCTTAAAAGACTTTAACGTGGTTTTGGAAGAGAAGAGCTGGAGGAGATTCAGCTGTAAAAAGCTGGATGAAGACTGAAGGGTGCAGTGTGCCTGGGAATTGGGAAGGGATCAGCAGCCAGCTCTCAGACAAGATGAATTTGGGAGCAGGTAATCTTTCAGAGCAGTCCAGAACACGGCTGTGGCAACTTCTTGGACTTCTTCTCTGATTCTTTCTGTGACCCATAGCTCTGTTCTGATCCTTTGAGTTCTGCTGTGTGTTGGCAGCACTTTCTCCAAGGCACCATTTGTATCCTCCTTGAACACCAAACTCAAGATCAGTGTCTTGCCTGTTTTACTGTAATTCCTAATCTTGTTACACAGAAAGAAACTGAAATTCAGAAAACTGAATTAGAGCTTTGTGTTTTAATTGACTTACTTTTTTGTATTTCACCTGGTTTGCTCAGTGATATTAGAGCAGACTTTACTTACTTTTTCTGTTCAGACTCACTCTCTGGCCCTTTGCCCAGACCAGAAGAGCCCCAAGCTCTTCAGCACTGAATGCTGATTAGAAGTGAGGCCAAACTCTTCTCTAAAGTGCTCTGCTTTGAATAAGGAGACAGCTGTAATGATCACTGTGACCTTTACTTTTCCTCTCCTACAAACTGGAAAATCCAATTTGATGGTGCTTGAAAACCTTAACATTTTTTGTCACTGGGCAGTGCTTGTTAATGTGAGTAGTGATAGAAAAGGGGAATTAAGAATTCTTATCAGTGTTCTGAGGGCAAACACCCACCTGGGCACCTTGGTTCTGCAACATTTAAGAGCAGCATGACAAGTTGGATGGGGTCTAATGGTTGAAATGGCCTCATCAGCTGAGCATCTTGCCTGTGGGCAGCACATCACCCACACAGCTCTGCCCTGAGTCACACTGATTGTACTCTTTTCCCTGTTAAAGGCAGAGAGCTTTTGCTCAGAGCTTATCCGTGAAAGAAACCTGTGTTTGATCACCTTTGTCCTCTCCCTGCAGGTAGAGTGGTCTGTCAATAGATTTTATTTTAGGGCTTCAAAGGTAACATGCAGCTTCTGGAGTGCTGCTCAGGCTGCCTAATAAATTCCCTGCAAAGATCCCTTTTCTTGCTAGGCATTCATCCAGCCTGGGAAAAGGCACAGGGGACTCCCCACACTCCAACCCAGACCATCCACAGGCACAGCAACTCCTCTGATGAGCACTTCACAGAGGGAGCAGGGGAGTCAACCCCCTCTCCCCGGTGCAGAGAACGTGGGAATGGCTCTGTGTGTTCAGCAGACAAACCTTTGTGATAAGACTTAAAAACACAAGGGATAAATCTCCTCTTCTAATGCCACTGGAGCTGGGCAGGTTTCCATCGCCTGGGGCTTGACTTCTGTGTGTACCTGGAGCGTTCCCCAAGGTGACCCTGTGCTGGCTCTGCTGCCGGGGCACCCAGATCTGTTCCTCAAGACACCCACTGAAAATCAGTGAGCACCTAAACTTCCTGCAGCTGGAGCCTGAAGGCTGTCTCCATCCCTGCCAGCAGCTCTTCTGAAGCCTTCCCTGTGTGGAGATGCAGGTGGGAGCTGGGGCATGGGAGGGCTTGTTGGCAGCTGCCGAGGAGATGGGGTTTGTGCCGTGCTGGAGGCTCAGGGCTCAGCTCTGGGTGCAGGAGGAGAGGTGACAGCAGCACAGAGCTTGTGCTGTTCCTTGTGCTACGGCTTTCACTAGGCTGGGTTTATCTGCAGCTCTGTGTACCTGCCTGCTGGAACATATTGAGTAACGTTGAGTAATAACTTAGAAATGATAGAGTGATAGTCTCTGCTGCTGTTGGCATTTCTGCTGCTGAGATCTCCTGCCAGCACTCTCATTTTGCACATGTTGCTGCGTGTTGGTGTGTACGTGGTTTGGTTTCCCTCATCCACATTGAGTTAAACTGGTGAAGGAGGGACCCTTCCTGTGTGTAAATACACACTGTGCTTGAAATGAATGTGTTTTTACAAGGTTGTTTCCTTTTCATGAGAGAACAGGACCATACTTGAAGCCATAAATAACATTAGATTTTATTTTATTGTTTGCAATCTGCCCACGTAGTACTGGAAGAGTAAATAGATATCAGGTGTTCTCTCCTTCAATGGCCAAGGGGGCAAAAAGAAAGCTTCAAAACCATTAAAAAATACAATGCTCTGATATCCTGACTTTCCAATTGTCATTCTGCTAAGGAGAAAGGGCATGGCTGTAAGACTGACTACCCAGAGGACAGCTCAAAGCTGGAAAAATCCTGGGAGATGTCAGAGGATAAAGGACGCAATTGCTTCCAGCAATTCTTACCTGGCCATAATAAAGCTGCTGAATACCAGGAGCTCCCCTTGTCCTTAGTGCTGTACCTAGACATGCCATAAAGCAGTTCTAGCTTCAGTCAACAGCTTGGGATATCTAACAGAGTTTATTAATTTCTTTACTGGTTCAGCTGTCAGTGACAGATCAAATCAGGAAACTGAGGAGGGCAGGAGGAAGGGGATTAAGATCTTAGGCTCGCCAGCCCCTGTTGGATTTTTTCCCCATGGGCAAGTGCTGATGAGCATTCCCCATTTTGTTTCTTCACTGATTAAACTAAGAAACCAAACCAAAGGACGCAAGAGAGAAGGGTTAAAGGATTAGGAGATGGTCTTTGAACTGCCATGTGGCAAGGTAATGAGGCATGAATTATTAAAATGATTTCAATTATAACTGGCAGCCACATGCTCCGCTTTTGCGTTGGCTTTCTTCCTTGCTGTAAAAAGACAGCTTTGTAAGTGCTCATGGTTTCTTGGAAGAGATATGCTCATCCAGGACTGTTAATTGTATAAATAGTGTAATTTGTCATTGGCCAAGCTGCTCTTGTGGTTAGATAAGCTGAAGTGCCAATGAAATGGGCATGGCTCAGCAGCAAGACAAATTTGCTCCTCGAAAACCTCCGGGTTGGAACCAAGTTGCTGTGAGGGGCTGTGGGTATCAACAACCTCTAATTCTTGAATCAGAGTGGTGGGCTGTGAGGCACTGCTCGTGTGCTGCTAGTATTAATTATTATAAAAATGGTTTGGGCTTTAATGGCAGGAGAAATACGTTTATAGTTGTGTGTTCTTCTGCTTGTGCATGGCTTGGAAGCAGTGGCTGGAGAAAGGCTCTGTTCAGAGATTCGCAGACAGTGATCAGACTGATTTATGCTCGACCTCTCCAAAGACAGGCACCACACTGCTGGCTGTCTTCCCTACAGTTCTTCATGATATAAAAGCCCATAGAAAAGAAATACAACCGGGAACAGCTCCATCTGGTGACTGCTAAAATTTTTGCACAAAAGCCTGTGTTTTGTGTCAAAATTAACAACCTTAGGCCTGACTCTTTGGGAAAACTCCTGTGGCCACAAAGACCAAGCAGTACAAATAAGACTTGAAGGGTTTGGTACTGCAGGTGGCTGTGGAGATATACTGGGGAGATCAGAATCTGCTCAATGCTTCAGGAAGAATTATTTACCTAATACATCCGTTTTTTTCCTACTCATGAGTTGCCTGAAGGGGGAAGTAGGAGAGCTGAATTCACCAGGGCTCAGATCAGTGAGCAAATACTGAAATGTGAGGTATTTTTGCAGTAACACTATCCTGAAGCTGCATCTCTGAGCAGTTTAGTTAAACTGTTACTTTACTTTACTGCTTTTCTCCACAGCAAGACAGGGTTTACAGGCAGTGTTTATCCTCAGAATTCTGGTGTGCTCTGTTCAGACATGATGGCTAAAAGCCATGGCCAGGTGGATGCACCTCTAGTTACTCCCTGTAGCTTCAATATTAAAGGGAAAGAAGAGTGAAGGCAAAAATGTGATGTTCGTAGTTGTCTTCAGTACACACAGAACGACCTCACTGGAAAAGGAGCTGCCTGTGAGGTTGGCTGCAGAGTTAAATGGGTTAAAGCTCTTGGACAGTCACTACAACACCGAGCAGGGGCTGTGTCAGTGGGACAGAACAGGACTGACAACAACGACCTGAGTGAAAACTCCCATCAGACAGGATGGGATGGGAACCCTCCGTGGGGTCGGACTGCTCTCAGTCCCTGCTCCTCTTGGGAATATGAGTTATTAAATGCATCAACAGCAGGAAGGCTTTTGCACTAGGGCTTGTAATACCCCTTTTATAGTTCCTGTTTCCCCCCTCCTCGGAATGGAGCTGTTTGCCTTTGGCCACGGGCGAGGTGAGGGTTTATTGGAGCCTCGACCCTCCCAGCAGGTGACTGTCTCTGCAGCTACTCTGTGCAGTTTCCCTTCGCAGCCTGTGCGGAGATGGAGGCCAGATCCCCCCGGGGGTTTCTGGATCACAACCCACTTTTTCCAAGTCGTTCTGCGCAGCCTGGTCCCGGGAGCAGCCGGGAGGCTGGGGGATGAGGAGGGAGGAAGCATTCCTTGCTGCTACATTCACAGAGCTCCTGGCACCAGCCAGCTCAGCGAGCTCCTCCTGAAACCGCTCCAGACTCTGAATCATTTCTGTTAGGAAACCATTCATGCCCCAGCCTGAGCCCCAGCTGACTCCTCAAAGCCCCCCAAAACTCTGGCAGCAGTCTCTGATGCTGCTTGGCTTGTCTTGGCAGGGCTGAGGGGCTGGGCTGACACCACGGCTCTCTGTTGTTCTTGGGCAGTAGTTTCCCTGCATCATTTTGCAGTTCCTGCCAGTTTGTACAGAACTGGACTCCAACCCCAGCTCTGTTTGCCCAATTGCCCTTAATGCTGTGCTTGTCCCTTCCTCAGTGAGGGGAGAGGCAGCTTTGCACAGCGTGGCTGTGTTTTCTCCCTTCATCTCTGGTGCTGCCTTACAGGGCCTGTCTGCACCCTGTGAGTGTCAGCACTAAAAAAACCCCGCGGTTTGTAAAGCTTAGGATATTTTATAGAAACAAGGATATTTTATAGAAACAAGTAAGATGAAAATACTTATTCAGGCTCTAAGGTGCTTCCTTAGCAGCAAGACTGGGACTGTCCCTTGTGGGGGCTCAGAGGGCCTGGGCAGGAGCATGGATTTGAGGTGTGCTCCTGCAGCCTCCCTCCCTGCCTCCCCAGCCTGTTTGAAGTCCCTCTGAGGTGGGTATGTCAGCCCAGTCGTGCAGGTACCTGCTGAGCAGCAGCAGCAGCATGTTTCAGTGTTTAAATCACCTTCCTGCTCCTCTCTCAAGGGATGATTCATGGTGATTGATCACTCTGAGCTGGGTGTGAAGGCAGCCCTGGCTGCTTCCTTACTGGCACTGCAGAGCTTCAAATGAAGCTGATTTTTACCCTTAAAGCCACTGCCTGTTGCAACTCCTCTGTCTTTTAGAATTGCTCCTTTCACTGTCAGTGGGAGAATCCCCTGGAGCTTTCTGGAGCTTTCCAAAGGTATTTGTACCAACTAAATTGGACTTTTCAGCTTGGGGCTTGTTGTTCATGTGTGAGTTGATTGGAAATGAGTTTGGGTTTGAGAGGCTGGTTTCTCCACTCCCCTAAATCTTGGGCAGGTGTTTATGGTGCTGGTTTGATGGCAAAATCACCCTTTGAAATTCTGGAGTAAATGACATAGATGGAAGATAAAGAGCAATGAGAAATGAAGTTGTGCCAGTGCAAGGAAAGTAATAGTGGAATTATGTCCTTAGCAAGCAAGGCAGAGACACAAGTGATGACTGATGCTGGGTGACAGCATATCACAGATCAACCTGCCCCAGTTTCCAGGAAAACTGAGAGTTTTATGTATAATAACAGCCCAGGACTACAACTCTAAAGCTGGGCTAAACGAGCTGCTTTCTGCAGTGCTTTTGTGTCTCAGTTTTCCCACCTGTAAAGTTGGACAATAGTAATTTCCTCCCAAAAGAGCTGCCAGTGCTGGCTGGAAGCTGCTCTGTGTTACAGCACTGAGGAAACAGTGGCTATTATTAATCAGGCCTCATATTTTTTCAACCTTCTGCATAACTAAATTTTGTTTGGTTTGATTTTTAAAACTTGGAATCGATGGCTGGACCAAATTATAGCTGGAAGCTGAGAGCTATAAGAAAAGACATCCAAATGCTGCTCAGTTTGCTCTGTAAAGGACAGAACTGCTGAGGCTGCATCACTTGTGGCTCCTGAGCCCAGTGCCAGCATACAGAATTCCCTCCTTACAGCTTTTCCATAGCACGTGCCAAGTATCCAGCTCTTCAGTCTGTTATAAATCATCCCTAATTCTGTAATTGGTTTGCTGGTTATTATAGGCAGACTGTGGTTGATCCTTCAGTGGTTTTCCTCTATCCACATTTTCAGTGGGCTCTTTTATTGTTGATTCTGTTTTCCAGTTCCTTGCTCCCCTTTCCCAGTTCTAGCAGGCCCCATGGCTCCAGTCCAGTGTTTTCCCTGCAAGAGATGAGGCAGAGTCCCCTCTGCATTTGGGGCTGCTTTTCCACCAAGAGCTGCCAGGGCAAGGGGCTCCTTGTGCCTCTGCTGTGCAGACATGGGAGGCAAACGTAAGGTCATGCAGGTAGGAATGCTCTGAATCGCTCTCACAGGATGGGGAGCTGCATTCAGGGCTGGATTTGGAATCAGACAGTGAAGCACAGCTTGCAGCATGACTGTGCCATTCCCTGCCTACCCAGGGATGTCTCTGCATGGGCACAGGAGCAGCCAAACAGCCGTGCCTGGCTTGTTGGCACGTGCTCAGCCTGCAGCCAGACTGGTTTGTGCTGCTGAGGAGGTCAGGAGAGCTGCTGTGTGGTCCCTCTCCCCCACACTTTCTGTGCCTCCCTCTGCTGCAGCACCAGCAAACCTGGCTTTTCAGGGCCCCAGCACTGTGCCTCTGCTCCCCTTTTCCCCCATCCCTAGGGATGAGTATTCACTTGTCTAAACTGCACTTGTGAAAGTGCACCTGGTGATCCAGGCACTGGGGGAAGGCCCTGCTCTGGGTTAGGTGTGGTGTTGGATGAAAATTAGGGATCCTCTCACTTGGTGGCAAGTAAGATCCAGTTCCCTCCTGTACCACTTTGGAAGGACACAACAGGCACAAAGCTGAGGTTGTTGCTTAATTCATGTAGTTTCAACTCAAACTCAGACCATAAAAGCCATAAACCAGGGTTCTTTATTTGTGAAAAATGGATTAAGCTGTGAGGGGTTTGAGAGTTTGACTTTGACCTGCTTTTGTTTTTCAAACTTGCAGTTAGATTCTGAAGTGCTTAGCTGGCAGTTCTGAAAGCAGCTCAGGGATTTTACAGTGATTCTTGGAGCGGGGTGGGGGATGTATTCATGTGGGTAAGCTCATGAGCCACCTTGAAGAGTTTTGTTTTTAGAAACTGGAGCTATTGAAAATGGAAAGCACTTATGGCCTTTCATTTAGACTTCCCTTACATTCAGGGATTTTCCTTCTATTGAATGGGCATTGACTACTGCCTTGATTTTTTTATTTTGTTGTCTGTTAATGCCCTCTTCAACTTTAATTTCAGGTTGTAGTATTCTCTTCCCTAACCATTCCATGAAAATGGCCATCTGAGGTACCGTGTGGTTGAGCAGATGTTATCTTGGTAATGAAATTCCGCCCCGAGTAATTGGACATTCTTCCTGGTTCCTCATCGTTTAGGCAGAAGAAAAGAACAAAACCTGCTGATTTGATATGAGTAATTTTTTCATTGAATTATTTGCTTCCTTACCATAACCATCAGCCCAACGAAAGCAGCCTGACCATCAGATCATACATGATGATCCTTTCATGCTGGGGGGTTTTGGTGCTTCATTGTCAGATGGAATCACAGGCAGAAAAGTTAGGAAACACATGGCTAAATTATTTACCTCTTAATCATGTGCACTTAAGACCACAGAAAGCCTGGCTGTGCTGTGTCCTAACCAAGGGAATCAGCCCCTGGAAAAAGCAGAGAGAGAGAGTGTATGAGGCTTTAGGGCACCACAGCTGCCTGGCCTCCTGCATCTGAGCATTGTGGATTGATGCTGACAGGCTGAACATCTGTGTTTTCCTACTGTGGAGCAAGAAGGGGAGAGAGCTGCATGAAATCCTGGCCACTGGCAAGAAAATGTGGCTCAGGACTGGACTGTGGCAAGTTTTAGCAGTGGTGGTGGCTCATGCCATTGCTGTTGTTTGTGTTTGGCCATCCTGGGTTTGGCAGTCGGGTTTGTGCAGATGTTTGGGGACACAGGGACACTGTCCCCAGTGACACTGAGGACAGGGAAATAGGCCTGTTCATGTGTTAAGTTACTTAGACTTAACTGAGATCTCAGCCATGATTTCCAGTGGGAGATTATTCCCCATCCATGTGAGCTGCTCTCACTCGCATCCCACCTCCCCGTCTCCACGGTTCAGCGGGTTTGGTGCTTGTGAATAACAGATCACCCCAAATGCACTTCAAAAACCTACCCCTCATTTCCTAATTGCAAGCTTGAGAGTCAGGCTGCTGCATCAGAGCAGCCACATGATTCATATGTGCCTACAGATGAAGTCAGGGCTTGGAGGCTCTTTGGATGTGAATTCCACTGAATTATCCCCAAGCTGCTGCGGAAAGCAGTTCCAGGTCACTGCCAATCAGTCCTGCAGACCTCTGCACGCTGTTCTCTGCAAAGCCTGTGTGATCCAGGAATGCTATCAGGGACTTTGATCATCGAGCTGATTCCTATCTCCCTCTCCAAGATCTGGGCAGGTATGTTTTTATAAGGCTCCCCTGAGCTTGGAGCAGCCAACATTCCTGCAGCTGGAAAGCTAGGCAGTTACAAGCTAGACAGCCCCGAGTTTTAATCCCGGTTTGGACAACCCTTTTCAGAGCTTAGAAATGAAAATATGTGTTTGCTTTTTTTAATAACTAAATGAGGATAATGAATGTAGGTAAGCAGTGCACTATATGGATTAACTGACTGGCACAAGAGGTGCATTGTGTGAGCTAGGGCTGCAGGGGAAAGGCAGAGCCATCAGAGGTGCCATGAGAGTTTAATTTCCTCAGGAAGGTGGCAGAGAGAAGGGCAGATCCTGCCAGTCTCCAGTGCTGGTTGTCAGGCCTTTGTCCTTTCTCACAGGCATCTTGCTGTCCTGGGCACCAGCAATGGGAATTGGGCATGGACAATGGGAATTGTGCCCTGCAAAGGGCACAGAGCATGGGCCAGGCCGTGCCACCAGCAGTCATTCTGCTGGCACAGAGCTCCTCCAGTGGGAGTGAGCAGATCCAGTGGGATGACTGAACTCCTGGTCCTTTCTGCTGTCTCAGAGAATCCCAGCTGTTGGATTCTGGGGTGAGTCAAGCCCCACTGCACATGCAGCAGTGCCCAAAGCCCTCCCTGGTACCTGCCAGGGCAGCCCTGTCCTGGCCAAACAAGGTCTCATCTCCTGTGTGGTGATCTCCTGCTTCCTTTCCCTTGAATCCAGGGGCTCTCCACGCTGGGTTTTGCAGGGATTCCCAAGGCCAGGTGCAGTGTCACCGTTCCCCTCCTGCTCTGTTTGGCGGCTGCCTGCCAGCACTGGGCCCTGGGCTGCTGGGGCAGAGCTGGGTGGAAAAGTCCTCTGCATCTCCTCTCCAGCATCACAGCCACAAAAGAGTGCTTGGTCAGGAAAGGAGCTTGGAGGATCATTTGTAAAAGAAACAGCTGGAGAGGGACATGGGGAGCATTTATAGTCCTGACACCTGAGGTTCTACCCCTGTGTCAGTCAGACTTGCTCTTCCCCAAGCTCAGATCTGCTCTGCTGCACGCGGGCAGGTCTTTGCAGTGTAAATTCCCGCTTCTCTTTGTCTCAGGGATCTCTGTTTTCTCCATAACAGCCACTTTTGCCCACCAGGCAATGCCTTGGAACCCCAGGGCAGCACTGAGCCTCACTGCCTCTCCCTGGGAAATCTCCATCTTCCTCCCCTTTTGTGAGAGAAGCTTGGTCAGAGAGATTGAAGGAGGCAGTGGCACAGCTCAGTGTTCCCGAATGCCTCGCTTTGTGAGAGTCCTTGTAATGAGGGTTTTTTTTCTCTGGGGCTCATCCTTTCCTAACTTGTACCCTTCCCTCCTCACTCCAATATGCATTTCTGGGTGCTGCTGCCTCTGCTGTTCTCTCTCTCCCTCTGACCCTTTCCTGGGCCTCTGGCTGCTGGCCTCAGCCCACAGTGTGGAGCTGGCGGTGCTTGTCTCTCCCTCCTCTGATCACTGCTGTGTTTAGTTTGGGAGATTACGTTTCTGCATGTGGGACCCCCCCCACGCTGGGGAACGGGGCTCCCTGGAGGAGGATGCTGGGGGAGAGACAGCACAGACCCCTTGCAGTCAACACTTTTTGTGCCTGCAACAACTCTAAGACACATGTTGCAGGAAGAACCGGCTGCTGAGGGCACCACAGCTGGGCCAGGCTCTGCAGCAGCTGCAGGAGGTGCAACATCTGCAGCCCCAGTGGCTGCAGGTGCCACGGGGCTCAGAGCAGCCGGCCCAGGCTCATCCTGCCAAAGGTCACTGCTGTGTGTGTCCCGAGGTGGGGGCAAGCGAGGCTGACACAGCCTCTCTGAAGAGTGGCCAGCTCTGTGCCTCTGCCAGCACTGTGCTGGCACTCCAGTGCCACGCTGGGATGCGTTTGGCAGGGGGATGTTTGGGGCTGGGGCAGGATGGGTGTGGATTCCAGGGCTGGATGTGCGAGGCTCACACGGTGCCTGCCAGAGCTGCAGCCAGGCTGAGCCTGCAGTCCAAATCCCTCACTTTCAGGAGCAGTAAATTCTCTCACTGACTTACGAAAGAGCAGGAAGAAGAAAAAAGCTCTAAATGACTTACCTATTTGAAGCCTGTGGGCTCTGCATTGTATTAAACATTAACCTGCCTTTCTGAGCCAAGCGACTGATTCTCTGGGCAATTCTGAGGCCCGGCAGGCAAAGAAAAGGATTCTTTGTCAGAGACTATTTCAGAAAATTATCCCTTCAGTCATTTTCTGTCTCATCGTGTTTGTTTGGCCCTGCAGTAGGACGCCTGCTGCACAATTTGCTGTTTGTGTTTGGGCAGTGGAGCTGATCAAACAGCCACGGCTCCGAGCAAGCTGCTTCCACCACGCTGCTCCCCAGCAGCCCTGGGACGATGGCACAGACACCGTTTGCACACGTAATCACACAGACACAGAACCAGCCACTGAATCACACCCATGAGCACGTGTAATTGCACACTAAAGGAGGCACACGCGCACATATCCCCATAATCAAGAAGGGAAAGCTGCTTTTTGAACTGTAAAGTGAGAGCTGAGTGTTTAACACTCGTGCCCATCAGAGAGGTGCAGGCAGGAGCAGAACAGTGGGGTCAGTGACCAGGAGCGGGCTCTGCTCCCGATTTTGCCCGTACTTGGTGTACGAGGTGGGGCAAGTCGTTGCACTATTGTTCCTCCTCCACGCATTGTGACTAATGGTTTCAAAAGCACCTGTGGAAAGGGTAATATATCATTACTATTGCCTTAAATGTGTGCTTGATTAAGCAACAAACTTTTGGTGGTTCAGGAGGGTTTTTCTGGTGAAAGTTTTGTTGATGACAGTTTTTGCAAACGTCTCCCCCCTGCAGACCCCAGCAGATGTAGTTCTGTCGTGCAGCCCTGGGTAGTTGTTGTTGCTACAATCCTGAGAATATGGAGTGCTCCTGAGCTGTTCCAGTGCAAAGTCTGGCTGCTTAGCACTGAAACCCCCAATGACTTCAGCCAGCTCTTCCAGTTTTGCTCTAAAGCCGGAGAGAGGCTCGGACAATCCATTTTCTCAGATCTGTTACAGAGGGGATAATCTATGGCTGAGAAATGGTAAGAAATGCTGATAGGACCATATCCTCTTAATCCAGCTCATCTACCTCCTTCCTCTGTCCCTGTGCAATGCTAGGGTTAGGGCTGGCAACAGAAAACTTCATTCCTACTGTGGAAGAATCTGAAACCAAGCAGAAAGCCCTTTCTACGGAACGCATGCCTTAGGGCTGGTGGAATTCTCTCATGTGAGCCGGACTTGTGCTCTGCACCTTTGTGTGTGGGTGACCCACCTGAGGGGCTGTGGAAATCTTTCCAGGGAGCAGCCTGGCCCTTCCTCCAGCAGTTCAGGCTCCTGCACTTCCCTGTGCCCTTAGAGCAAATTAAGAGCAGCTATGACTTTCTTCCTGTCTGTGTTTGTAATGCTCCCGGCTGATTGCATTTGTGTAATTAATTGCCCAACCTGCGTCTCGAAGGGGGGTGATCCGGAGCATGTTTGCCCTCCTGGCACGTAAGGAATAGTAAAATCCTGCTCCCCACACCTGGGGCGATGTCTGGGGGCTGTTTCTGGGGTCCGTGGCTCTCTGCTCCCCCCCGCAGCAGTGAGTAAGCGAGGTGCGAGCCTGCACAAACGTTTTGTTCGGCTTGCAGCTTTGAATGAGCCCTGGACGAGCGAGTTTGGAGAGGAAAGAGGCGTTTTCACGGGTCACTAATGCACTTTGAACTAGAGACGGGAGAGCAGCGCTGACCTGAGCTGCTTCAGCAGCCAAGGGCTGAATCAAATCCGTGGGGTGCGCCGGGCTGGAGGCGTGAAATTCCATCCCTTCCCTTGGCTGCAGCGGCGAAACGCACCGGGATTTCCAAGGCGGGGAGCTGGCAGGGCCGAGCCCCGGGGATGATTTGCGTGCCGCGGGGGTTAAGGTGCAGCCGCGGGGGAGGCTGAGCCCCGCTCTTCCCCTGCCCGTGCCAGGAGACTTGGAACAGCCCGCACCGGTGTGTGCGGCTGGGAAAGGTGTGCGCTAACAACTGGGAGCGCTGGGCTGCCCCTCGGCCGGAGCCACGCGCGGATGTGGTGGCACCGTGCGCGTCCCCTCCCCGGCCCTGCCTACAAAAGGATCGTGGCACCGCCGCGACCCAGCACCCCACCCGGCCTCGCCCCTGCTCCCATGTCACAGCCCGGAGCGACGGCATGAAGAAATCCTCGTATTCAGGTGAGCCTCCCTCTGCTCTCGCCTCTCCCTTTGTGTGTGTACTGGGAAAAGAAAAAGGTTGAAAAACCCCGGAGTACGACGCGCACAAGCCCTCCCGGCTGCGAGCGCTCTGCGGAGGAGTGAGCAGCTGGTTTACTGTGTATAAACAAGTGGAAAAGGCTTAAAAAGCAAAGCAAAGGCAGGGAGGCAGCTTGTTCCAGGCAGAGCCCGGCACTGGGGGCACGGACCTTGTTATCTGAAGGCACCTGTGCCAGCACGGGGTGAGATCCAGCGCCGAGTGGCAGCGTGGCATCGGACCAGGACGGTGGTGTGTGTGTGTGTGTGTGTGTGTGCGTGACACTGGGCTGCCGGGATTTCCAAACGGGGTGCAAGAGATGGGATCCCCTAATGCTGCGGGACTCTGTTCTGCCTTCTCCCCGTCCTGGCTCTGCCAGTCTCGCCCTATGGGGTGAGGGCATTGCGCCCTCTGTTCGTGCAGGCTCCTTCCTCCCCGGCTGACACAGAGTGTGCAACCATGCCTGATGTCGCTCTCTGAATTCCCTGTGAAATCCTGCCCCAGGAAGTGGCTGGTGCACCACAGAGTGGACACGTCTCCTGTAAAAGGTCCCCTGCTCACCCCGTAAAGCTCAGGGGCCTCTGGCAGCTCCTCCAGCTGCTGGACTCTGCTCTGCAGCTGATTTCTGCTCTGCTCCAGGCACCAGCCTGTGGCTCCGTGCTCTGCAAGCCAAGTTCTGCCCTGGCTTCGGCCTGGCCCCTGTGGGGACACGGTGTCATCATGCCAGCCTCCCCCTAATGCCCCAAGCCACGGGTCTGGCCACCCTGCAGGGGTGTTGGTGCCACGTCATGGCCACAGGACTCTGCCTGAGCTCATGAGCCACAGGAGCTGGGGGTTTGGCTTCACTCAGAAAATTCACTCTGTGATGCTGCTGCCTGTTTGTTGTTAAAATTAATTAGCAACGTTTCTCTCTTGCACATTTTTCTTCTCTCTTTAGCGTCGCTAAATGGGCTGCCGGGAGCGTTTATTAGGGCTTGTGTGCCGGGAACCTGAGACAGTCTGAGTGTGATGATTAGCATGTTGTAATGGATTAAATTGAGTACTAATGGTTGTACCCTGTGTGTAGGGAAACCTGTTATTTGTTGTGGCCTCCTGAGGTGGTTGGAGCAGCCCTGGAGCAGGGAGGAGAAGTGCGAGGAGAGGTCTGGATACAACTGGCTGCCACACAAAAAAGCTGCCGGTGTCGTGACTCCTTGCAGATGAGGCCAAGGGTCCTTAGCTGCTTTGCTTGTTTGGGGTGGGCTGTGCCAGAGTGGAGCTGGGGCACTGCAAAGCCCCTGATGTGTCTCTGGTCGGTGCCCAAACCCTCCTATACTCGATGGTACAGCTGAGCTGCCACCTGGGCATTTCCTTTGTTTCCAAGGGTCTGGGGTTGTATTTTGGAAACGCTGCTTTGAGATTTCCCTGGGTACAGTGCAGCTATTTAAACAAAAAGAACTGAACTGCCATTCCCAGAACCCACTACTGGGAAGCAACAGGACAGCTGCACTCCTTAAAAACACCTCCCACCTTGCACAGAGCACAGGCAGCGCTGCTGAGCTGCTCTGGGTGGCAAAGGCTTCACTTTGGGCGCTGCAGCTCCAGCCGTGCTGTGCCGGGGCCGATAAATCTCCCTGATTTATCGGGCAAAGGGTGAATGAAGGTGGAGGAATCACCCACGGCACTGGGTGGGCCACCCTGGGGAGCTGCCACCTCTGTGAGATGCAGCCAGCCCTCCGTGGCTGGTGTGCTCACAAATCAGGGCACAGCAATGGGCCCTCGCTTTGGGGAATTTCACTGGGAATCCTGATTGCTTCTCGCAGATGTAAGATGTACAGGGTGCTGCAGAGCCTCTGGGCTCTCTGCTGTCTGTCACAGGAGCTGGTGAGGTGACAAAGTGACTTCTTAGCTGCAAAAGCTGATGCTGACAGCCCCTGGCAGGCTGGATATACGCTGCCTGGTTGAGAAACTCCGGCAAATGATGGCAAAGGAAAAAAAAAATCCCGAACATCTAAACACTTTTTGAGGCCAGGGAACATCCCTCCCTGGCCTGATTTCTCCCTCTCTGGCATATTCTGGATCTGTTTCGTGGACTGGGTCCCCCCTGAACCCGGCTGAAGGATCTTGCTTGACTTCCCTGGGCTGAACCTCCAGCTCCATCCTCCTCCGTGGGCACATCAGCGCTCTCCTGTTATCGGGCTGTTCCCTGCCCCAGGCAAGATTTACCTTCCCTAAAGCACTTCAGGGGCGATCCCAACCCATCTGCTGCGACTTCTGAGCACACGCCACGTAGGTGGGGTTGGGATGAAGCGTTTACCTTGGGGTGCCTCACCTCTTAGGAGCAGAGAGGCTCGGTCAGACCTTTGTGCCGTAGCCGCGGGCACGTGTGGCTCATCCCGGCACTGCTTTTGTTCCTGGAACTCCTGGCAGCATCAGCAGGAGGAGGGGAGAGCGTGAAACATGGCTTTTACACAGCAGTAACTTCTACTGAAGCCAGCTCTTACATGTGTGCCTTGGGGATGTCTGTTATTTCAGTTGCTAAAGGCAAACTTGACCGGGAATACTACTTTTTAAGGATTTTTTGATTCTCACTTTCCATTACTCAAGCCCAACTGCATCGCCAAAGAAGCAATAGACAGGATTTGTGATAAATGACACGACGATTTATAGGTATTTTCAAGGATGGTGCGAGTGGTTTTGGCCAAGGGTGGTTTCAGTTTCAGGTTTATGTGAGATGCTGGCACTCACTAAAGTAAGGATCACCGGAATTACAGTGCCTCAGAATTATTCGTAGTGGTTATGTGTCACCCACCCTTACCTGAACTGCAGACTCCTAATTTATTGCTTAGGCACTTAGGGAGAAATAACTCTTCATGTATGAGCTAAAGCTATAGGAAAAATTACAGGAGTAACAGCAAGAGCTGTGATTCCATCACTGCATGAGGATTTTCCCATATTGTGACTCGTAAAATGATTCCCTATAAAACATGGGAAATAGAACGTAAGTCAAATTGGATTTGCTGGTGCTGTCTAGAGAATCTGTGGCTGTCTCATCCCTGGAAGTGCTCAAGACAGGTTGGGTGGGGCTCTGAGTAACCTGGTCTAGTGGAAGGTGTCCTGCCTGTGGCAGGGGCTTGGAATTAGATGGTTTTTGAGGCCCCTTCCAACCCAAACCACTCTGTGACCCCATCTCAGCTGGGAAGCTTTGGAGAAACAGCTCTGTCCTTCCTCTCTGACTGTTGGTTTGGAGTGTCCCAGGGCCCCCTCTTGCCCCAGACCTGTCCTGGGAGCTGACACCACACGGCTCCTGCAGATGCTGTGTCCCTGTGGATCTGAGCCCAGGCAGCAGCAGGTACAGGTGTTGGGGGGGTTTGTGCCCCACCAAAGGGCTCTGGTTTGTGCTCCAGTACATCCAGGGAGTGAAGAGAAGCAGGGAGCTCTTGCTGGGCTGGCAAAGCTGTGGCGTGCAGCTGTGACAGCACAGGGACATGTGCCACACACAGCGAGTCCTCACCCAGCACAGAGGGAGGGGGCTCTTCAAAGCACAGTGAAGAACAGTGCATGGACTTGGCCAACCCTAAATAATCCTCAAGGGCTGTAACTGGCCAAGTTCTGTCTGTCGGGGAGGCCTCGGTCCATACATGGCTGCAGCTGGTCTGAAACGGCCTGGAAAAACTGAGACTGGATCTTTTTGATACTGCTCAGGAGAGACGTGGTGTGGTTCCCTCAAAGACTTTTTAGCACCCTGCCATAAAAGCTGCTGGGTGGGGCGGGGATGACCCGGTGCCTATTGTTTGCTCCTGAACCCGACCCCACCTCCTGTCACTGAGCTGGCACCGTCTGTGTCTGAGCTGGGGAAAAATGAACAGACTTGTTCAGACCTGATTTTTTTTTTGTATTTTCTTTTCTCTACTTCGCTGGCCAAACTGCAATATCAAGGAAAAAATACTGCTTGGATCCAACAAAAATATTCATTTAATTTTAGATTGTCATTTGCAACAGAAATTCAAAATAGTTTGTTTTGAAAAACAAAAAGAAAAAAAGACAACAAACCATTGTTCTTCAGCTCAGACTCTCAGCTAGCTCTTACTCCCCAAAACTTGCATTGCTGGGCCAGTGAGAGTGAGGGGGATGTGAAAGGGAAGAAAAAAGGGGCAAGGTGAGAGTTTTGGAGCCCAGGAGTAGAGGGAAGGGGCAGGATGGTGGTGCTGGCAGTGCCATCATGGAGCGTGATGCCCCCGGAACACCAGTCCCTTGCCTGAGGCTGTGGAAGGTGTTCTTGGTGTGGGTTTGTGTTGGTGTTGTGTCACCTGGTGTTGCTGAAACAGCACGAAGGAAAATGACAAGGACTACAAAATGAACTTGGTTTTTGATAATCCTGAAACAGCAGGAGGCTGCTGCACGGACAAAGGGCTTTGCATTATTTTCAGGATGCTGCAAGCTCTGCAGGTTGGCTGGGTCAGCTTCCAGGGATGATCTGCATCATTCAGATCCATGTGAAAGCTGGTTGATACCAAACATCCATGGCCCCTCATCCTTGCTTTAAGCCCCACAGAAAAGAACAAACAAAATGCTGTTCCTGCATGGCAAACACTTGCTCACTTTTGGGCGACCACATCTCCAACTTGTCCATACCCATCTCTCACGTTTTCACACCAGTGAGGAGCAGCCATGGTGCCTGCTTACATTCACACATTCTGTCTTGATGTTTTTTTTCCCCCAACCTCCTTCATTTTAGTTTTTTAACCACTTGATCTACCACATTAAGCTGTCTCCTTCTCTGTCCCTGCCTGAGCCACTTCCCCATTGCTGCCCACATGTGGGGACAGTGACTTTTGATGTTCCCACTGGCTAGTGCCCTGGGATTGTTGTTTGAGCTGTAGCACCATTCAAAGATGCCCAGAGAGAGCAGGTACCTTTATCCAGAGTGCCAGGGGATCCAGGGAAAAGCAGGCATGTCCTTCCCACCCCACATCCCTGAATTTCTCGATGACTGCTGTGTGCTGGGTGGCAGAGGCATAAGAATAGGGCAGTGTTGCAGACCACGCTCCCAAACCAGCGCTGTCACCAAGAGGCAGCGTTGCCCAGCTCTGCACTGCACAGTTAATACCTTAAACAATTAACCATTCTTCTGATTGCTTTTAAAATGGAAAAGTCGTATTCTTCAGAGAATTAGATTTCTAATATGCCTGTCCTCTCTTGCAGTAGGAAAGCCTGTAATTTTCTTGAGTGTTGCAGACTGTTGGAGTCTCTGTTGGATGAAAGCATCTTGATCCCTGGGCAGACAGTTCTCAGCTGCCTTCAGGGCCTCACAGTCGGTTTCTGTGGCTTAGCAGATATCCAGAGCTGTTGATGGCACTTGGCATCAGTCCTGGCAAACTTTCCTCAGCTCTTCCTTACTGCAAAACCCGAGGTGGGACCGTGAGAAGTCCAATCAAAAGGCACAACTGTTTTATTTTCCTCCTGTGCTGACAGAATATATTGCCATGGATGTAAATGCAATGTGCCATCACATGTTCCCGAGGGCTTGTGATGATTGATGGGACCTTGTTATGAAAAACCCTCCTATGGCAGCGTCGGGCTGTGCTGGGGTGGCCAGATTGGTGTGATGGGTTTGGTTGGGTGTTCTGCTGTTTCCAGGCTTGGTGGCGTGTGTGGGCAGGGGTAGAGCTTTGCTCCAGGTAGGAAAAACATCCCAACATCTGTTAGAGAATAGTTTGGAGAAGCAAGGAAATCCAGCCTGGGGAGGAAGACAAATAACAAACCGCAACACGCAGACGTTTGCAGAACATAGTGAAAGGCCCTGTGGGGCCCAGTGGGGTGAATTCTGCTTCCCCAAAATACCCATCCTCTTCCTGGGACCACCTGGGCTGAGCGAGGAGAAGTGGTGGCACATGGAAGAGGGAGGTGCTGCAGGGACATCCCCAAAAGCAGCGCTGACAGTGAGTGGGGTGCTCTGCGTGAGGCCAGCCTGTAACTCTTCGATGAGGGGTGGCTTGGGGTTTGCTGCACAAGGTATGATCCAAATCCAAGGAAAAGGCTGTGGAAGAGGAGAGGGCTTTGTATTGCAGCGATTTGTGAGGATTTAACCCGTGGGATGGATGTGTGAGGCCAGGGGGCTCACAGAAAGCAGGCAGAGGTGACCTGCAGGGGACACCTGTCCCTTGGGGTGACACCAGCTGGCTGTGCCAGCGTGTGTAACACCACACCAGGCTGTTCCCCTTCCTGCCAGGTTCCAGCATCCTCAGGAAAAGCAGCTGAGCTTGTGCAGCCTTATGGAATCCCACGAGCAGTGGTGTGGTGGGAGAGGCAGCACAGCCACTGGTGACTCAGCCCGTTCCCACAGTGGCCTCAGTGACTGAGTGGTGACAAGGACAGCTCAAGGCACCCTTCCAAGGTTTCTGCTTGAGAGGGGCACTCACAGCTGCCCGGGAAGCTGCTTCCTGCTGTGTCACTCCTCAGGTGAGCTTCTCCCAGGGCTCAGAGGGATTCAGGCCTCTTTAGAGCAGGGGTTGGTATCCAAGGGGGATGGCACCAGAAATTGGGAAAGGAAAGTTTTTGCCCAGTGCTGCAATACTTGTGAGAGCAGCTGGCTGTGCTGAGCAGGAAGGGGCTCGTTGGGAAGTTCTTGCCCGAGTTTCAGCATTGATCACTGCACTGCACACTCTGAAGCACAACATGAGTGATTTCCATGAGCTGAACTTCTCATTTCAGGTTCAAATCTGATGCCCAGAGCATGTCACTGTGCCCTCCATTTCCCTCAAACACTGTGCTGCCTTCATTGTTCCCGGGTCAAGCAGATGGAAGTTAAACTGGAGGGATGATTGCAAGTTGGAACTAGCAGCAAAAAGGTTTTTTTTCCTTCCCTTTGTCCATGCCAGATGAGTATTATTTACAGGAAACACTTTGTACAGCTTTGAGATTTGTTTGGAGAAGGAGTGTAGGGGAGGAGACAGCTGAAGGCAGAATGGAAATTAAAAAGGTCACAGTAATGCTCAAGAAAATCCATAATTTCCTGGAGTGGGAGTATTGCTATTCTGGGGACTGAGGGAATAGTGGAGCTTGGGCTCCAGCTCCCGGGGGAGAGAGTGCTGAGGGACGAACTGGCTCCCTTTGGGAAGGGACGAGCTTGGCCTCATGGGGCCGAGCCCCGAGCAGCTGCTGGGGAACAGAGGGTCCCTGACACTGCGTTGTTCCCTCAGCTCATCCAGAGTCACGTCCCTCACAGGCTGTGGTGGCCATGCCAGGGACTCTCGGACAGCGGGGAGCGAGCTGGAAGTCCTCGGGAGCAGCCCCCGGGGGTGTGTTTGCTTTGGCCTGATGTTATCCAGGGAAATGGGGATTGCCTGCAGCTTTGTGTAACGGGGAGAATAAACAAAGGGAGCCAGGAGGAGATGCCCTCAGCCGCTGCTGCTGCTGTGCCGTGACTCAGTGCTGAGCTGGGAGTGCCTGGGCACGTACAGAGCAAAGTTGCTGAGAAGAACAACAGACCTTGGAGCAGGACAAGTCAGGACAAAGGACTTGCACAGGACAGCCCAGGGAGGTGGCAGGGGGTTGTTGCAGGGAGTTAAAGAGGCTGGAGGCTTTTTTTTGCCTGCAGGAAAGGCCTAGCTCTGGGTTGCAGAAGAACAAGTGTCACCCATCCCTGCTGTCATGCACCCTGGCTGGTGGGAGCCCCGGGCCTGCCCAGGTCTGTGATAGAGCACTCAGCCACCAGCACCCTAGAAAGGCTTTGCTCTCCTCATTTTCAGCTTCCATCATTCTCCCAAGAAGATTTTCAATTGAATTTTAAGCTTAAAAGCAAAATCTAGGTACGTTTTTATCAGTAGGAATGAGGACGGAACATAATTCTTTGCCAGCGTGGAATTTAATTTGGAGCACTGAAAGTTGATGATGTAGCCAGTCCAAGCCTAATTCTCCTCCTCCTCTTTGCTGTGGGGAAGGTTTTCAAGCTCACTGATTTTCAGTGTTCTGGTGATAGAAGAAGTCACATGTGCTGCAGTGCCCTTATCTGAGGTCACTTGCTAGAAACACTGTGAAATCCTTAAATTCAGACCTTTATCGTGTGCTCTTGCAGCCCTCTCTGCCACGTGAAGGGCTTTTTCCCCTCTGGTGTCCCACCTTCACATGTTTTAGAGCGTGTTTTATAGAACTGGTTATAATGCTGAAAAATGTGAGTTTGAGTTGTGCCCAAACTGTACCAGAACGAGGAGTTTCATGAGGTTTCAGGTGCTTGTTTTTTAATTTATTGGGGTTTTTTTTAGCAGGTAAGTTGTGACTCTCAGAGCTGCTATCGACTGAACAGCTCAGACACAACCTGCAGGGCTGCCATTACTGCAGCTAATTACCCTTTGACATCAATTTCCATCCAGCTCCATCTGCATCTGTAAACGCTTTCCCAAATTGCTGTTCTGACAAGTGAGATGCCCCAGTTGCAGGGTCCTACATCGGAGAGCTTGGGAAGGCTCTCGGTGCTGTGGCTTGTTGGGGATGTCATGGCTTGGGTGGTCTCCTCGTCCTGCTTGGCAGCTGGAGCAAGAAGCTGTGAGTTATTTCCCGTGGTGGGTTTTTGTCAGATAAACCTCCCAGCAGTGATGTGAAATGGCCTGACAGCTGATTCCCTCAGTTAGTGTTGGGAGCAATGAGTTAATCCTGGGAAGGATGAGCTCAGCCCTTGAGAGTTTGATCCATCTGTGGAGGTTTCAGAGCTTCCTCTGTGGCAGAGCTGCTCTGCTCTGCGTGGTCCTTCATGGACCAGCCACTCTCCAGGAAATCCTCATCATGCATCAGTGTTTTAAAATACATCTCAGGCTTTTTGGACAGTGCACGTGGTGGGGAGAGGGGAGGAGGGTGTCTGTGGCTTCGTGGTTATTTTGTGTGTTTGGCTCTGTGAAGTTTTTAGAGATCATTGTGGGAAAAGTGAGAGCCCTGTTCTTGAGCTGTGATGGAGAGGGAATAGTAAAAAGATGTTTCAGAACATGTGTATGGATTAATGTTCAGATCTTACTGAGCCTTTCATCTCTTTTGGGCCCTGAATACAAGTATGGGAATGGATATGAGGCAGAAAAGCCTCCCATGTCCATGTGCTGGGTGCTTATTTTTGCAGGTTTTTGCATCAAACCCTTTCACAGACTGTGCCTCTTCCTTGGTGGATGATTTTTGGGCTGCTGCTGGCAGAGGTTGTAACACAGGAGAAAGATCTGGAAGATTGGTACAGGGCATGGTCACACAGCTCCTGCTGAGCCAGGAGCAAAACCTCACCTTAGTCCTGGGTAAAAATAAGCAGTGTCCTTGTTCCCAGCCCTGTGGCAGCACTTCTGTGTCCAGAGCCCCTCCAAGGGATGGACAGGCTGCTCCTGGGAGGCACGCAGGGCTGAGCAGTGTTTCCCACAGGTCAGGGGTTCACAGGAGCAGGTGGGAAAGCAGAAGCTGTGCTGGCAGAGATGTCCCCAGGTACCCACGAGCTGTGGCTTTTCTCCTCCCTCCTCACCCCCCTCCTCTTTGCTGGGGCTGCCCAAAGAGGCCCTGCTTTCCCCAGCACTGTTCACACCCTCCTGCTTCCCATCTGGAGATGGCCTTGTTTGGATTTCTGGGGGAGCACGGAGCCTGCTGGGGTGGGTTTGTTTGCGCTTCTCTCCGAGCAAACACCCGCCTGTCACGCGGGGCTGGCGCAGGTGGCACCTCGTCCCCTTCCAGGGTGCTCAGAGACCCACGGCAAACCCTGGCTTGTGCACACACCCTGCAGGAGCTCCAGCCAGCCCTGCTTGGGGCAGGATGTGGGGCGTTTCCAGGAGGCTCCCCTGGCACTCTAGAGCCGGAGCAGAGTTCCAGAGAGAGGAGCTGGTTCAGTGCAAACAAACCCTTGGACCGGAGCTGCTCTGCCTGGCACCTGCAGCCTCTCTGTGCCCACTGGGGAGCCAGAGCACAGCAGGAGGGGTTTGCAAAGGGAGCAGTGCTAATGGAGAGCATCTCCTGGCGCTGAGCCTGGGCGCTGCTGCTCGTCTCACACCGTTCTGACAGCCTGTCTCCCACCCCTCGCTCTGCTGTCAGGTCCAGCCCACGTTTACAGACACCTGCCTGGAGTGCCTGCCACCTTCAGCCATTCCTCCAGTTGACGATGACACAGCCTGACAATTCAGCCCACGTGGGATGTGAATCTTTTATAGGAATCTCACACAACCACTGACTTGAGTCTGGTGTGTAAATTAGGCTTTAAATTGTGCTGGTCCTTGCCTGGTCACACTGTGCCGTATTTGAGTTTTTTCATAGAATCACAGAGTGTGCTGAGTTGGAAGGGACGCACCAGGATCATCGAGTCCAAGTCCTGGCCCCGCACAGGACACCCCAAGGATCCCACCATGTGCCTGAGAGCATTGTCCAAACGCTCCTCGAACTCCAACAGGCTTGGCACTGTGACCACCTCCCTCAGGAGCCTGTTCCAGTGCTCAACCACCCTCTGGATGAAAAACTTTTTTCTCATATCCAACCTAAACCTGCCCTGACTCTGCTCCAGCCTTTTCCTTGAGTCCTGTCACTGCTCACAAGAGTGAAGAGATTGGTACCTGCCCCTCAGGAGGATGTTAAAGACCACAGTGAGTGGTCACTCCCCTCAGTCTCCTCTTTTTGTTTGGTTGTTGTCCTTTTCCAGTGTATCGGGATTAATTTGAATTCTAATAATCTCTAACATTTCATCCTCACTTGGGATCATCATCATCTTTAATAACTTCTCTTCCCATTTCTGGTGGTTAACCAATGGTGTATCCTTAGGTAAAACACAGCTGGGAGGTCGGGCTTTGGATTAAAAACTGCCTTGACAGAGCTCCTCAGAACACCCTGGAAGCAGCCAAGCCCTGTTGCCTATGGATTATGGGCAAAATAAGACTAAAAACCAAGCAGAGACCTCTGCTTTGGGGGCTTAACAGCCTCCTCCGCTTTTCAAATCATGTCATCATAATCTCTGCAAGATTAAACATTGTTTCAGCTGCAGGGCTTTTTTTTTAATTTCACTTTCTCGTGGAATAAACTGATGGTGACAGATGCCCAGGAGCCCTGGAGGTCAGTACTCTGTTTATGCGCAGGGGACGTAGGGCATGAAGGGTGACAGTTGCCTCTGGAGGGGGACATGGACGTCACCTTCTCATGGAGCACGGGTCTGTCTGGCAGTGACTTTATCTGTGCTTGTATCACCTGGGCAGAGCCCACAGAGGGGCTTTGGGCCCTTCCAGGGGGATTCACTCTGTGGATAAATATCCCTTTTCCCTGGGAAAGACAGAGGAACACGCTGTCTCATTCGGTTTGTGTGCCCTGAGTCCTGCTTCTTGTCAGGTGACTGCAGATAACCAAAGTGCTTCCTATTCTGGCAACTCATTCACACACTGATCTTAAAGCTGAGGGAGCTAATATCCTGTATTGCTGAAGGCCAAGGGCTGGAAAAAAACAAGGTGGGATTTAATTTTGCCTGAGCTGAGCCATCTAAAAGCATCTCTGAATCAGAGCTGGTCCCTGCAACCTCTCTCCAGCCAGATGATTCACCCTATCTGCCCCCTCCATCTGGGGCTGGGGGTGACTCAGTGCTGCAGAGCCCAGCTCCTGGTGGCTGTGGCTTCCAGGTACTGGTGGGGTGAGGAGTCAAACCCTCTGGAGATGTCTGGTTACGACCCCAGGCAGTGGGCATCCTTCCTTCAGGCACTAAAGCAGGGAGCTGCCAGCTTGCAGCCAGTGACAAGCGTGTGGTGACTGCTTGGCATGGCAGCAGCATCCCTGCTGCACCTGGGGCTGCTGCCCTGACCTGCTCAGGGTGCAGCTGGCTGAGGAGCAGCTGGGTCATGCTAAGGACAGGCACTGTCACAAATCTGGTGTCTCAGACACGGGTAAATACATTTGGCCTGGGCCAGTGGATGTTCTTTTCTGGCTCCGAAACTGTTCACAGAGAGGTGCTTCATTGGGGAGAGCAAGAGGGGTGCCAACAGGAAGCTTCCTGAGACAACACAGAAACATTTTCTGCTCATGATCTCAGCCTCTGGAGATAAGGCTGGAATTCTGACACCCCCCCAGAGCATCCTCCCGTGGCCCCATGTCAGTCCTGCAGCTCTGGACAAGGGAGGGAGTGGTGGAGGGAGCCTGGGTGATGCTCCTGCCAGGGCTACAAAGGCTGGAGGGAGATTTGGGCTGGAGGGATGTGGCAGTGCCATGGCTCCCCTCTGGACAAGAGGTGTTGGAGTGCTCAGGCTGCAGAAGATGCCGTTTGTGAGAGGTCAGCTCATGTAATGAACTCCAACAGTGGTGTCGAGGTCATCAGGAGTGACCTGAGCCTCCAGACAGGGAAATACCTTCCAGATCTGGCTGGCAGCAGGCTGTGCATGCCCCAGGGCAGGTTTCTCACTGTGTGGTTCATTCCTCGTGGCACAAGGTGCCCGTTCAGGAGCTTCACCCTGTTGGAATCCCCGCTTGGCACCGCGCAGGGGCTCGGCAGTGCCAGGGTCAGTGCACTGGGGTTTGGGTCACTCAGGAGTAGCAGCAACTGCCCTCTTTGTGGCAAGGATTTGCAGAGTGGAGACTGAACATCTGGGCTCTTGGGGTGAGTGACTCGGGGCGGTTCTGGATGGGACCCAGGGCTCCGCTGCCGGCTCCGTTGCACCGAGCGTGCCATGTTCCCTGGACAATGCTGCCTTTCACCACAGCCACAGAATGGGCTTTGTGCCTCCGTGTGTGAGCCCTCTTTCTCTCTATAAAGGCTTCCTCAGAGGCTGCAGGCACTGCTCCGTGACTTGGGATGGTTTTCACCTATGCCAGGAGTGATTTCACTCTGCCTTTCACCAGGGCTGGGCTGTTTGGTGGTGCCAGGTGCTTGGCTTTGCCCTTGCTGGGAGATGAAGAACCCCATTAGAAGAAGGAGTTGCATTGGGACCACCTGGTACCTGGAGGGGGGTGTGTGTCACCATGGAGTAGCATCAAGAGGTGGTTTCTATATCTGGGCTTTATTTAAATGAACCCATTCCTAACTTTCCTGCTGCTCTGCTCTAGAGCTGCCTGTTGGAGAGCATGGCTTGGCAGAAAGGTACAATTGGGTCTAGAATTATTTTATTCATAGAATCGAAAAATATTCCGAGATGGGACACACAAGGTTCGTGGAGTCCAACTCCTGGCCCAGCACACGACAGCCCCCAAATCCCACCCTGTGCCTGAGAGCATTTTCCAAACACTTCTTGAATTCTGGCAGGGTTGAGGCTATGACCACTGCCCTGGGGAGCCTGTTCAGGGCCCCACCACCCACTGGATGAAAAATCTTTTCCTAACATCCAACCTAAGCCTCCCCTGGCACAGCTTTTTTGCTGTTTCCTTGAGTCCTCTCACTGGTCACCAGAGATAAAAGATCAGTGCCTGCCCCTTGTCCCTTACAAAGATTTTAAAGGAGAGCCCAATAAGATACAGGCACTTGCATATTGATTCTACATCTCGTTTTTAAATGAAGTTAGTGCTTTTGTGCTGGGTGTCTCTGATGGGTTCTGGGGCACAGCGTGGACCGTGGGGATTTGTGAGAACCTGGCCCTTCATTAAATGCCTTTAAAGGGTTTATAGAGAGAGTCTGTGGGGCAGAAGGGGAGCACACAAGAAATTTAATCATGGAGTTGACTGGCCCCTCACAGACAGAGCTCTCTCTTCCATCTCCAAGTCAGACACCCACAGAAAGACCAACCATGGTCCCAAAACCAACTACACGAGTGGCTTGAGGGTCTAAGCGCAGCATCTTGTAAGATCCAGATGGAATTCTGCTGCAGTTTGTAAAGGCACTTCTGCAAACTCCAGTGTAAGCTGATCTGCAGCATTAGGCACTCAAATATGGCCTAAATTTGGCTGAAGTTGTCTTCCAACTTCCCTGCTGTGGCCACTATTAAATATAATTGTAAGATACAAGGAAAAACACCAAAGAATGTTATTAGTTTATGAAACTGGGTTGCCTTGGCTACTTCTGAGGTAGAATTAATAGGAGAAAACCCTCAATTGTATGAGGCCAGGGCTTCATTGTAGCCTCAAATTGTAATTTCCCTTCTCTCCCGTTTAAGGACAGCGGACATTATCTCAGGAATCTATAGATAGTGTCTGAGTCATTCTTTAAAGTACAGCTAAAATGTAAAAACATTAAATAATATATCCCTGCAGCTCTTCTGACCAGGGGAAGTGTTTGACACCTCGTTTTACAGGCAGGGAAGAGTATGCGGAGGAGGAAAATTACGTGCAGAGAGTCATGTTGGAGTCCTGATGGTGGCTGAGCAGTTCCTGACTCCTCTGCTTGCAGCTGGCTTTGCCCCATGGCCGAGCTGGTCCTCAGCATCTGCCCAGGGCAGGATCAGCCTGGCAGGGGCAGAGAATCAAGGTGTGGCTGGCATTGGGGTCAAAGATAAATGTGCATGTGTGACATCCCAAGGGAGAAACTGCCATTCTGAGCTTAATTTTTTTGTGTAGGGCTATGCAGGGAGATTGTTTCTGAGCCACAGCTCGGAGCTTGGGCTTTCTGGCTTTCAGGCACTTCTGTGCAGTATCAGAGTACCCCAGGGGAGCTGCCCAAGCAGTCCAGACTCATCTCTGTGTGAGCTGTGTTTATGTGGTGCTGGGTGTGCCTGCTGCGCTGGGGCTGCTCAAGTGGAAGGGCTCTGGTAGAGTTTGCAGCCTAAAGTATATTGAGAATATATATATTTGTGTAGAGAGAAAAGTGGCCATTGTCTGCTTGATCTTGGTGCTCTTCCAAGGTTGCCTGCTCTCGATCGAGTGGCCAGACAGTTTGTGCATCTTGACCATAAATATTCACTTGAGTTTCTGGCTAGGAAGGGATTTAGTGACCGTGGCCTCTTGGCTGCTCCTTTGCCTGGTGCTGGTTCCTTGACCCAGATGTTGCCTGGCTGCAGTGGAGCATCTCTCGTAGGGCAGGAAGGAAGAGGACAAGACTTTGTCCAAGTCTGGAGCGAGACTTGGCTTTGCACCTAAGGAAAATCCCTGGCTGAGTTTTCCCCTTTGCAGCACCTGCAGAGTCACACACTGGTCTCAAACCCTGTATCTGCTCCAGCCCTGATGAGGAGGTGCTCACCAGAGCAGGGCATTCCAAAGTGTCTGGGTCTGCTCTGGGTGTCCTGTTTGCTCCAGCTGCTGGCACACCTCTGACAAGGACCCTGATGGGTCACCCTGTGGGTCACCCAGGCTCAGGAGAGCTCTTAACCCCTGCCCTTTGTCGCCTGCTGCCCTTCAGCCACTGCGCTGCCGCCTCTTTGTTCTCGGCTTTTCTCCTTTGTACACCCCCACCCCTCTCTGGGAAAAATCAACATTTGCCTTGCAGAGCCTGGCAAGCAGTAGGGGTCTGTGTTCCATCCCGATGGCAGCCCCAGGCTTGCAGGGCTCCCATGATAAATCCAGTGGTGTTTGTTGCCAGGGGGACCCTCTGGAACACAAGTTTGGGAGTTCTGTGTGTGTGTGAAACGAGCAGGGAAGCAGAGAACGGTCACTGAGTAAATGCTGGGGCTGAGAAAAAAAATGTGGATTGCATTGAGGTTATAGAAAGACGGCAAGAAATTGATTTAAGATCTAAGTAAGGATGACTTTTTAATTTTCTTTTGGTTTTAATCTGAAGTACCATGTTGCTGCTTCATGTGCTGGAGCTGCACATAGTTCTGGAGCACAGCAGAGAGCCAGATGCTGGGCTGGGATGTTTGCACCACGACTTCTCCTGTGTGGTCACAGCCAGAGCGTTGCAGGCCTGTGGGAGTGGGGAGCAGAGCTGCGGGGTGGCTCGGGAGTATTTGATCCATATGGAAATACCACACTGGAGTTTTAAAATTCCTTTCCCCTCCTTCAAATCTGCCCGTGGTTTTCTCCAGCTAATCCATGGCCATTGCGAGATGAACCCAAGAAAGCGAGGTGCTCTCATGAGGCTGGAAGCTGTAAATGTTGGGGGGGTTTTGGAGGGCAAAGGATGAGTGGTAATTATTTGTTTTTCCTTTGTTTCCATAGTGCTCTGTGTGCTGAGCCTTATCCCTTGTCCATGCAGGCTCCTGGGGACTTTTGTATTGTTAATGTTAATTAACTAACACGTTTCTAGCTTGCTGGAGCTCTTGTGGCAGCTGGTTAATGTAAGACTGATTATTTCCTTCTTTGAGCAAGGCTGCAGCTTGGATGGGTCCAGATGCCTTCCCTCCTTCCCACCTCTGCTGGGATGCTACAGGTTCTGCAGGAAGAAATGGGACCAGATCCAAGCTGCTCTTGCCATGGCTTTGCAAGCTCAAAACCTTCTCATTTAGTGCAAATGTCACAAGGCACCTGTTTATTGAATTCCTGTTCTTGGGTCCTGCTTCTCTCTCTCTTGGATTTTGACAGATAAGGCGTGTGAGAGAGTGAGGAGCGTGGTGAAAACAGGGTAAATTTAGAGGGACAAGACTTCTCTGGAAATCTGGTTAACATCACAGTAAACTGAGAGGGATTTTAGACTTGACAGTGGTTACCAGGTCCATCCCCAACCAGTCAAGCTTCACAAGAGCAGTTTTCTATTCCTACATAAACCCTTTTCCCTTGCCTCCTGCTGCTAAGTACAAGAATCCCCTAAGCCAGCAGAGCTGACCACACGTACAAAAGGCCCATTTTTGCAGTCCCTTCCAATTTGTGTGGACACTGGTGCTGCAAATGTGCATCTGCACCAGTCATCTGCTGTGGTGATGTGGCACCTTCGCTGCTGCCCGCCCGGGTTGCTGGAACCACCAGGATCACAGCTGATGACTAGCACACTTTTTTTCATATGAGAAACTGCTTGTGCTAATTTTTTTTTAGTGCTTTCGTGATTGTCCAGCGTATCTCTGAATGAGTATCAGCTGTGAGGATTTTGTGGTCAGTAAAGAGCAGATGATCACGAGGGGTGGTGAAATGATCTTTTCATTTCTATGAAGTGAATATCTGAGGACTGAGCTTACTCACCTCAGAATAAACTCATGGGGAAAAGCCTCTGCATTGTTTGAAGGCCATTTTAGCTCTTGAACAACTTGCCAAAGCGCTTGAGATCACTCCAATGTTTTAATCTTAATGCTGAGATTGAACATCTCCAAAAAGCCAAGGCTTAGTTCAAGCATGAGCTTGAATCCATGTTGACCAGATAAAAGTGTGTGCTGTGGGTTTTGCGGGTCAGCCAAGGCAATTTTCTAGTCTTAAGCTTAGTGGGTGCAGCAACTGATTTCCTGAGAATTACTGCAGTTTAATTTGAGTTAACAATTTGGATCAAAGCCTAAATTTGAGCCAAGGTTGAAGTTCTGTGTGCCCTGTCAGCCCCTACCACCGCTGGTCCTTCTACCTAACAAAGCCCTTAGCTGTGGCCAGACCACTGCTGGCCTTGGGGAAGCCTTTCCAACATTGCAAACACTGAGGCTTGAGTCTTGCTGCCCCTTATCACCAGCACAAGCTTTTGGAACAGTTTTTTAGTCTTAGAATGCCTTTGGCACCTGCCAAAACAGGAGTGTTGTGGCAGGAATGGAGGCATCTTGCTAATGCCAATTTTCCTATGGTTTCCTTGAGGGTGATTTGACCTCCAGCCTCGGGCTGGGTTCTTTCTAAGTGTGAACTCCTGGCTCCCTGTGCTGATGAGCAGGGCTGTGTGGCTCCAGCTCCCACGTGAGGGAAATTGGTGGTGTTTTAGGCTGTCTATGCTCAGCTTTGACCTGGACACAGCTTGTTGGTGCATCTGGGCTGTGTCGGAGAAGGTAGTGGAGCACTCCTGAGTTTGCCATCAGTGCCCCTTGGCCACAGCATCCCTCCATCCCACCAGTATCCCTCCATCCTGGTGAAAGCTCAGTTTCCTGCCAGAGATATCTGATCCAGAATGAAACCGTGCACTAGGGTTGAAGTTGTTGTTGGGTTGGTTTTTTTGTTTCCTAGCTGTGTTCAGCTTCTTTGTAAAGAGTTTCTGTTACACAGAATCTGGAAAAGTGTCTTTTATTCTTCAGTGCATGTTTCTGATTAGTACTGGAAATGAACATGAATATTTTCCCTTTTTTTTTTTTTAACTGTATTCCTTTTGAGGTTAATGTTGCAAGTGGATTTCAAGCTAATGGAAGAGAAGCTGTAATTGTGTGATTCATTGGACTCAGAGCAATTGCTAGTTTGCTAATCTGCACACGGGTGTCCCTCCCTTTCAGCCCCTGGCTCCCCTGAGCCCCTGCGTCCCCAGCTGTCTCCAGTGGCACCTCCATGTGCAGTCTCTACCTGCAAAGGCAATGTCCTGTGTCAGCATTAAAGCTCTTCAACCCAGCCTCCAGCAGCTGGAGCGTCAGAGAAGCCACAGAGGCAGCGTCTGTGCAGTGTGGATCAGCTCATGTGTGGGTTTTCCTCCTGCTAGTAGCTCCAGGCCTTGCTCCTGGTGAGGTCTTCTCCAGCCACTTTATCCCTGGAGCTCTTAGAGCCTGTCTGTGTGAAGCAGGGTGAAATGCAGCTGTCAGTGAAGGCAGTTCTCCTGCCACTCTCTGGATGGCACCTGTGACATGGATACAGCAGAGAGATTTCACACCCTGTGCGGCCCTAAGAGTGTTGAGGTGGACTTGCACAATGAACAAAGAGTGGAAAACTCTGTCCAGCAGTCTGCACTGGTACCTGAGCAGGGCAAAGTGACATCCTTGCTGCCCTTTTTATCCTCCCTCGCTGACAGCAGGAGGGCCTGAGGAGATGGCAGAGGGCAGGATGGGGTGGGGAAGGGGTGGCTGGGTGTGCACAGCACACAGGGGCTGCAGGTCCTGCCCTGGGGAGAGTCAACCCTGCCAGCCTTTGCTTTAGAAGCTGCTGGTGGCGTGTGGGTGCTGTAACCCCTCTGAAGAGTTGTTCTGCTGAGGAGTCCCCACCAGCCCAGCGCTGGAGCTGAGCTCCAGAGATGGCTCCATGGTTTGGTTCAGAGCTGTACGCCCCGGGAAGCCAGGAGTGGGGATATGTCCAGAGCAGGAAACTGCTGTTGGATGAAGACATCTCCAGTGCTGTCTGGGCACCCTGCTGTGCTGTGCTGGGTGCAGAAGGAAGCTGTGTTCTCCGACCTCAGACCCTGCAGTAAATACATGGAACAGAAGCGAGGGTCACGCTGGCTGCTCGGACGAGCTGGTGCCGCTTTGCTGACTCCAGCACAGTGTGGGATGGCTCCTGCTGGGTTTGGCCCATCCCTTTCCATCACCACCTTTGTTTGGCTTGGGTTCTTTTGTTTGTTTGTTTTTTGTTTTTACTGGATGGCGTAGAGAGAGCGAGTTCCTGAGCTGCATCTTCCATTGTTTGTCCTCCCCGCGTGGTTTCTGTTGATAATGGGAATTGCTCGTTTGTGCTTTTGAATTTTACATCATGTGAGTGTAGCAGTGTGGATGGCTTACTGTGAGGAGAAAATCAGTCTCACGTGGGCTCTCTCATCAGTGTTATATGCATCCAGAAGGTTTGGGGTGTTTCCTCCAAAAACTCTGGCATGCTTTGGAGAATGTATGTGTTGACTTCACTTGGAGTTGAACATCTCTGGCAGTTCCCTGGTTAGCTCTAGGTTCAGATTCAGCCAGAAAAGTCACACTGGATGTTTCTCCATACAAGCTGGATTCCATCCCCCTGCTGCCCTGCCCTTGTCTGCATCCCCTGCATCCAGAAGGTGCTCCCGTTTCAATACTGGGATGCTTTACACCCATCCCGTGTTACATCAGCAGCTGCAAGAAGCATGAAATGGTAGACAACTTGGTCCAATATTGTCTGGAGGGAGCAATTTAAATGTGAGCCTGGCACTGACACGGTCATAGGAGCGATTCTGGACTTTGTCAGTTGTGAAGGACACCCCAGTGAAATCCAGAGGTTTTGGGTGCTGCTGCTTTTCTGCTGGGCCATATGGCCCCAGCCCGCGGATCTGGAGGGAATTAGTCATTGATTATAAAACATGAAAAATTATTACTCAGCAAGTGAGCCAAGGTGAGGCTGAGCAGGGCTTTGTCCTGCTGAGGCACATCCGCCGGCTTGAATGAGCCGCTCTTGGACCGGCTGCTTTTTAACTGCTGGACTCTTCCGTTCTGAATTCGTTCTGCTGGGAAAACGGGGAAGAATTCCCACTTTCAGCTAAATAAAGCATATTGCATTATGGTTCTTAGCCCAGTGCATTTCCAGCATGGCTTGAGGGCGTTTGAACGGCATTGAGAGGGAAGGCTCACAGACACTGTGTCTGCAGTGGAAATGTTTGATTTTCGTCTCACAGCTCAAACGTGGGGCTCAAACTGCTGCTCCCAGGCTATAAATAGAGGTAACCCCAGAACACGCTCAGCAGCTGATGCTCTCTGGTCCTGCCCACTCCGCCGGCTTCCTGGCAGTGTGTTCATGGCAGCAGCATATTTTTAGCTGTTGCTTTCCCATTATTTATTTTAATTTTTTGCCAGATCTTCTCTCCTTGCCTTGCCAGGCTGCCAGCTTTCCCTGCTGTTTATCTGCTTTCCAGGACTGTGTCTGGATCCTCCCTCAGTGGAGGAGCAGTGGGGCATCCCAGATAGCAAGCTTGGCTAGGACTCTGCAGCTCTCCCTCCTCTTCCTAGATTCTCTCCTAAGGTATTGGGCTGCCTGGGTGAATTTCGTGTTTGCTGCTCATTTTCCCTTTGGCTGAGAGGGGATTAACAACATTATTATGTATTATTAATGTTGTTAACAGGCAGTGAAACAACAGCTGTCAGAAAAACCTCCTCCTAGTGCTGCCTCCAACACAGAGCAAGTCAACTCAGCTTGTCCACCCCTTTGGAAAAAAGGGTGTGAATGGCAATTCCATCTCCCCAGAGAAAACCTGGGAGACAGGGCACGTAAACAAATCCTTAGAAAGGTTTGCATGAAAGCCACAGGCTCAGCCAGGGCATGGATGCTCGGGTGACTGTGCTGGATGCTCCAAGTCCTGTGTGTGTTTTTCCACTGGAGGGAATAAAGCCTATTTCCTATATGGAATCCTGTCCAAGCTTGTAAGCTCCTCGTTCAGCTTCCGTCCTGCCTCGCCGCAGACTGAATGAAGGCTTTGAACATGAAAGGCTGTTCTAACCAGCTCAGCATGGCTGCATATCTGCATTCCTCAGCCTGCCACCCATCAGGGATGATTTTCTCTGGTTTTTGAGCAATTCTAAAGGCGGGATTTCAACACTGCACCTTGCCTGCACGGAGGGAACGTGGAGGTGTTGTCTCTCTGCATGGGGCAGAGCTGGGATGTGGCTGCTCTTGCAGCCTGGCTCAAGAAGTGCTGCTCAAAAATCTGTTCAGCAGGGGAGATACAGCTTTTCATTCTTGCTAGCATCCAGAGAGGCAGTAGACATTCAGAGAGGAGAAAATCATTAAGAAAAAGATTCAGGGACTGGGTTTAATAGCAGAAATATGTTTAAAATTTAAAATGCTGGTTATAATGCACAAGTTCCCAGAAGCTTCAGCCTTTGTCCTGCTGTCAGTGATGGAAAGTGAGGCTGGGTGATGGGGGTAGCATCAATCTGCCCCGTTGCAATGCAGGTAGAGCTCTCGAGCAGACAGGCTGGGTGTTTCCGTGTGTGGGTGGACAGTCCTGGCTCTATTTTTGGCTCTTTGGGTGCAGAGCTGAGGGGGGGGATGGCTCTGGGTGGTGCTGCCCGTGGGTTCTCCCTGTGTCGCCCTTCTCCAGGAGCAACCCTGTGGTTCAGCCACATCACGTTGTAGGCACAGAGGCTTTTTATGTTGGAAAGGGAGGGAGCAAACACACACATGAATATATAGATATATATAAATATATACACACAAGCACAGGGTTCTGAACATGAGACACTTTTTCCATGTCCAGCTGCCAGGCAGCTCTTTTCCCTTCCCTCCCTCTATCCCAGGGCTTACTGGTATGAAAGTTTTCCTGCCTTTTATATACATATTTCTTTTTAAATCTTTTTTTTTCCTTGTATGATGCACTCTCCTAGCTGACAAGGTTTGTAAGGTTGTGACTCCATTGCAAATCACAGTGTAGGGCTGTTCTGCATCTTAAATTGATGCTGTTTTAGTCCCTTTGCTTCCTGTCCAACAGATCTGGTAGACGGTGAGAAGAAAGTTGAAATAATATAAATGAACAGCATCACCACCTCCAGATCCTGGGGGTTTCTTACCCACCCTCAGATCCTGGGGGTTTCTTGCCTGTTTGCAGGTAGAAATCCTGACCCAAGGCTTTTGTGTGCTGAGGCAGGGTTTGTAATGAGCTGAGGAGCTTCCATGGCTTGGCAGCTCCAGCTTCTTGTGCCTGAGATGTTCTGGAGCTGGTGTCCATCCTGGACACCATCCTGCTCCTCCAGCAGGACCTCCCAGAGCCTGGAGAGCTACCAGACCTTCTGGGAATGTCCATACCAGGGCATCATAACATCTGGGAGGATTCCAGGACATAGCATGCCACCCGAGCTGGTTCACTGCATTTATTGGGGCCACTTTTACTGAGGTGAAAACCCAGAACTGAGGCAAAAATCCATATACAGTTTCATGTGGCTATGTTTTAACTAAATAAGTCAAAGAGGGAATTCTTAAGGGGAATTCAGGTTCCTGCTGAGTTTTTCAGCTTCCTGGGAAGCGAGTGCAGTGACAATCATCATTTTACAAATAGGCAGCTGGGATGGCAGAGGAATTAACTGAGTTGCTGATGGATTAGAAGTGTTGTCATAGTCAGCAGGTGCCACTGGCTTGCCTGAAGTCTGGGAGCCAGGCAGGCACCTGAGGGCTCTCTGAGGTGAGTATGGGAGTGGAGGTGCCCCTCCTGTTCCAGCTGCTCTGGCCCCACAGCAGGGTTCCCATACACGATGTGTTCTCGGGATGTGGGTGCAGCCCATCCAACCAGCTGTCTCTGTAAGTGCAGGACTCATGCAAGTCCCTAAATTCCTGGGCTCTCCTCTCCCAGTGAGGAAGTCTGTCTCGGGAAATGCTGCACTTCTCTCTAGGATAAACTGTCCTGGAGCGAGAGGTGAACATGAGTGTCCCACACCATGATTTCAGAAGTTCCCTCTGGTGTTTCTGGAAAGCCTAAATACATTTGTGGGTTTGGTGTGTTTGAATAATAATGTTTGACATCTTCAGGGAAAGGTGGAGGTCTCTCCTCAGGTGTTTTTTGGTTAAAATAACGTGTGACTCTCCTTGGTCCCCAGAGATGATTGCACAGAGCGGATTCCCGACAGAACTGTGCCTTGCCAGATGCAGAGTGACAGCAGGGAGGTAACTCCACACCCCATATTCACGTGGACTTCTAACTCAAACCTTCTTCTTGTTTAGGAATCACCCGGACCTCCAGCGGGAGACTTCGGAGGCTCAGCGACCAGACGAGTCCGAGTAAGTGTGTGAATTTCTCTCTTTGAAACCTCCTCATCCAATTAAAAAAATAGAGGGAATGCAGGAGGTGAAACTCAGAAATCACATGTTCTGCCATGGTTTGAAAGGCAAAGCTTGCTGCTGACAAATGCAGAGCTGGAGAAAGAAAGCAGTACACGGAAAAAGGAGAGCAGGGTATATATGTATTTTTTAAAAGCCCCCAAAAACTATGAAAAGAAAGAGAATATAAAACATTCCTCACTGTATAATGGGCCCAGAGACAGTAATTAGCAAGCCCCAACCCAATTCAAGGGGTCTAACACAGGGCAACAGTAAGCAGGAGTAGCTTGTGGTTGAAATCCAGCTTTAGTCATTAGTAGCTCTTTCGGACTCTCCTTAGCTGTTATTTTTTATTGGATGTGCAGATTTATGGATTATAAGTGTTTGTGGCTAAATTTACAGCCCTAATTGCAGCTTAATGTTTTGGAAGTGGCTTCTGATCCAGGAGGAAGCAGGTGGGAGGGTTTGTTTTTCTTGAAAAAGGTATTTCCCAGCCTCAGGAAAGCAGCAGTGGAATTCCCAGTGCTTGTGAGTAGCTGAGGCCGTGGGCTCTGTTTGTTTGCGTGTGGCACGTGCTGGGGCTGCCCAGGGACTGTCCCTGGTGGTTGTCTGCAAGTAAAAAATGTCACTGTTCTCATCTAAAGTACTCCAAGGGAAGCTGAGGCAGCCCAGCTCTGGGCTTTTCTTTCTGGTAGCCCCTGTGATGAGCCTGTGCTGCTTCCTGGCTCAAACCCCTGTGGGAAGCATCACTTCTCCATGTCCAGGTGCCATGCACATCCCAGACATTACTCTGCATTAGCAGGTGCTTTGTTGCCACCGAAATCTTCCTTTGTGTTTCCTTCTCTGAGGTCACAGAATCCCAGAACGGTTTGGGTTGGAAGGGGCCTTAAAGATCACCTGGTTCCACCCTGGGTGACCTCACCTCACCATTGCTGCCTCATTTTCTCTGCTGCTCATTGTCTTTGCTGCCTGTCCCCCCCCAAAACCCCACTCACCTCCTCAGCACCCTGCTCTGCCCACACTTGGTTCAGGTTTTATCCTCTCCTGTCCCCTTGGTCTCTCTGTCACTCCGTTGTTCCCTCCGGGCTCGATTTGCTGTTCCAATTCATCTTCTCAGCCCTCATATCCTGTCTCAGCTCCCAGATGTACTTATCAAAACAGTGGGTTTCAGCTTTTCCCTCGGCGTGGGTGGCAGCAGAAAGCCACCCTGGGGATGCCTTCCTGGAGCAGTGACTTCAGCGCTGTGCTGGATGCAGCCCTCAGCACGTGTGGGATGGGGATTAGTCACAGATGTCTGGTTGAAAGTGCACTGGAACACCCTGGGGGCTGGGACACTGCCTGCCTGGCCCTCCTTAGCACTGGTGACCAGCACAGGGACAGGTATTTGTGGCACAGATGAGGGTGACAGAGGCTGGCACGCTGTGACACTGTCCTGCTGCTGGCATCTGGAGCTCCACAGCCTTGTACCATCACCACCATCAGTGGGAGGATGGAATTATGGTCAGAGTAGGCCAGTGCACCCCAAACTGATGTCGAGTGGCAGCAAAAATGCATTGAGTGATAATTACTGGGGAGTCTTGGTGTCCTGTGAGTGGTAAAGCTTCACAACAGCGAGAGGCCAGAAGGACTGGTCTCCATTTTAAAGCTGATGCTTCAAAACTCGGCCACCAGCGCAGAGCTGGTAGTTTTGAACTGCAGTGTGTGTTTATCTTGTGCATATGCACAAACAAAGCTGCTGCCTCAGCCCTGGCACCGCCTGTTCTCATGGACAGACGTCCGAGGACAGAAGGGGGAATTGGTACAGCTCCAGAGGGAGCTGGGGAGTAGAGAATCCACACTGACAGACACAGCACATTTGTTCAAGCTTGTTTTCCTTAGACTCTAATTATACACTTTTCTACTTTTCTGGTGAGAGACCTTGTAAATTTTAATTTTTTTTTTTTCAAGTTAAAAAATCAAATGAGCAGTTCAGTCCTTCAGTTTACATTGCAGTAAATATTTATGACTCCATATAACTGCAGCTCAATTTCCCCTTGTTTCAGGTCCAAACTTTCCCCTCTGCACATCTGGCCTTGCACCCAGAAGCTTTTATTCCTGTAAAAGATAAATTGGGGTTGGGATGAGTGAGCAGTGGTTGCAAGTGAAGCATTGCAGAAGGGGCTCGGTTGCTTCGGGCTCTTTGCCACCCTAAACAAAGCGAGGGGTGACGTGTGTTTCCACAGCCACCAACTCTTGGGATCCAGAGAGCTCCACAGGCAGGCTCCCCGTGTTGCCTTGGGCTGTGCAGTGAGGGTAGGCGCCTGCAGAACTGGTGCTGACCTCTTTTGGAAACTTCATTCTGTGTCTCAAATTTTCTCGTCCCTCTGGAAGTGGTTGTGTGGCACAGGAATGCAACAGTGCTCGGTGAGCAGCAATTCCGGGGCTTTGGGGCTGTGGGGTTGGTTTTGGACAAACCTGCTGTGTAGTCCCAGGTAAATCCCTGGGGTGGGACTCAGAAGTCCCTCCCCAGCTCTCCTGGAGCCCCTTCATGCACTGGAAGAGGCTCTGAGGTCTCCCTGGAGCCTTCTCCTCTCCAGGTGAACACCCCCAGCTCTCCCAGCCTGGCTCCAGAGCAGAGGGGCTCCAGCCCTTGGAGAATCTCCATGGCCTCCTCTGGACTCTCTCCTGCACTTCACATCCTTCTGGTGTTGATGGCCCCAGAGCTGGAGGCAGCTCTGCAGGAGGGGGTCTCAAGAGAGTGGATAGAGGGGCAGAATCCCCTCCCTCGACCTGCTGCTCACAATTCTTGCACTGCAGCCCAGGACACGTTTGGCTTTCTGGGCCAGCAGCACACATTGCTGGGTCATGTGGAGCTTCTCATCAACCAACACCCCCAGTTCTCCCCAGGAATAGTCTTGATCCCTTCTCTGCCCAGCCTGTGCTTGGGATTGCCCTGACCCAGGTGCAGGACGCTGCCCTTGGCCCTGCTGAACTTCCGGAGGGTCACCTGGGCCCATCTCTCCAGCCTGTCCAGGTCCCTCTGGATGGTGTCCCACACCTCCAGCGTGCTGACTGCACGAGTCAGGAATGGCATCTCAGGGAAGTTACGCCCACTTCATTTTCCTACAACTGTACCTGATGAATTTGAAGGAGGGAAATATTTGCTGACATTTGCCATGTGGAGCAGTGGTGTGTTCACAGCTCAGCCAGAAAACAGCCCAGAGCAGTTGGAGTGGAAGGAACCGGGATCGTGTTCCTCTCGGGCAGCCAGCTGTGCTCTGTGCTTTGATTTGTTTCCAGCCTACAACTCAGTTTTTGCTAAAGAGGAAGGAACTTCCCTGGCAAGGGTAACACAAGGAGAGGGTCCATGAGAAGGCAGAGTTTACTGATTTAGCTGAAACAGCATGTTTTTCCTGTGTAGGTGAGCGCAGGGAGGACGATGCCTTCCAGCTGTGTTTCAGCAGCACTGCTCCGGCCCAGTGCTATTTGTGGCTCAGGTGCTTTGTTCACGAGAGGTCCCAAAGGGGTGGGAGGGGAGCAGGTGCCTCAGCTTTCCTGTTTCAGCCTTTGTGTGGCTGTGAGGCTGCCTGGAGCAGGGGCAGCCTGCCAGGGCAGGCAGGGCTTTTCCATCCAAAAAACGAGAGCACAGCGGTCCCACTTCTGCCTCGTCAGCAGCTGGCTGAGGATCAGCCACAACTTGTCTCGGCGCTTTTTGGAAACGCAGGGCATAATTTGGAGAGGCAGGAAGTCAAGGCCAGCTCCCTGGGTTGTGCTAGAAAGGGGCACTCACTGGGACCTTTGCAGGGACAGCTTGTCTCGTGCTGTCTAAATGCTTCTCTTGGGTAGAAAGTGGGGGGACTCCCACCCAGATGTTGTTTGTATCAGCTCAAGTCCCTTGGTCACCCATTATGTTGATGGTGGTAGATGGGCCAGAAGCCACAGTCGGTGGGCCAGTGTGAGGAGGAGTGAGGTGGTGGTTGTGGTTTGAGCCTGTGAGCTTCTGCTCAGGGCATAAGCTCTAGGACCCCACTGACCCCACTGTCACTTCACTGCCACACTGTCCAGGGCACCCAGGAGGGCTCTGGTACCTGGGATTAATAAAAATAAAAATATTACAGTCTTACATGAAAATTTCAACAAGACTGGCGCAGATAATTCTTGGCTTACTTGGTTTTTCCCTGATCAAGCCTTGCATTTTCCCTCTAACAGTTATGGATGTTCCTATTTCATAACTGGGGAAAATGGAGCAGCAGAGAACCTGAAAGCTGTGCCTTGAGCACTGCCTGTGAGTCCGGGGATCCTTCCCCATGGGCACTGAAATGGAAAGATGCGAGGCCAGGTGGGTGGCAGAGCTGAACACCCATAGCTGTGGGCAGAGTTTAAATTGGCATCATCGCTTTAACAAGGACAGCAGGATTTCAGCAGCGTTCCCTAATTTGGGACGCTCCAAATTCACCGTAGGTACGACAACAGATCTTGCTGTTTCCATCTCTTGACTTAGTACCTCGCCCTGAGGACCATCTCCTCTCTTTGTGCCTGGAGTCTGTAAGAGGACAGGTCTGGAAAGTGGTTTCTGTGAGGCTGTGGGTTAACCAGAACAGCGGAGATAAACAAGAGGAATGTCAGGAGCCGGGGGCTCCCCGCTGGAGTGTGCATGATGGCTGTTACATAAGCGAGTTCAGAGTGCTATGAAAACCATTAAGTGTGTGAGGGGCTTTTCCTCAGGGGAGAGCTGTCAGAACTGTCACACATCTGCAGCTCAGATGTGGGCACTGTCACTCACAGCACAGCCCTCCACGTGTCAGCGTGGCCTCTGAGCAAACCGAGCTTGGGAAGCTCCTGTAAACCTTGGTCCTTCAAGCTTGTCCTGCATCTGTCTGCAGCTTCCCGCTGGCATCCTGGGATCCAGGCTGGGAGTACAGCACTTAGGGTCCAGCTGGAAGCTGGGGGGATGCACAGCATGCAGTGTGATGCCAGCACCTCCGTGGTGTGTGGTGAAACATCCTCAAGTTGCACCAGGAGTGGTTTTATTCACAGGAGGGGTGGTCAGGCACTGGAACAGGCTGCCCAAGGAACTGTGGAATCACCATCCCTGGAAGTGTTCAAAAGTTGTGTGGGTGTGGCACTCAAGGACATGGTTTGGTGGTGAGCACGGCAGTGCTGAGCTAATGGTTGGACTCGATGAACTCTTGGAGTTCTTTTCCAACCCCAATTACTCTGTGATCCTGTGTTGGTAGCACAGATGTGCCTTCACTGCGGTGGAGCAGCTCAGGGGTTAACAGGAGCCTGTGGTTGCAGCCTCATCGCTCTGGATGTGTCCTTAGATGAGGTCATATGAATTTCTTCGGGCAGCCTCTATTCCCCTTTGTCCAAAGCACCAAACCAGCCACCCCAGCTGTGCAGCTCTCCTGCCACAGTGTCCCTGTGCACCACCCGCTCCCCTCGGGCTCCCTGGGGACAAACCCTCGCTTGACACGTGTCCCCTTCATCACACATGGCCTTTCTCCTCGCGAGGGCAAAGCAGCAGAGGGTGCAGCTTGGTCCCCAGCCAGCCTGGAGAGTCCCTTCTGCAGGCACAGCTCTGCAGGTGATCCCAGCTCCGGGCAATAAGAAGTTAAAGCAGTAAGGCTGCTCCCAGCTCAGGTGCCTGATTCCTGCATGGACACACACAGGGGCCTTGTGTAATGCTGGCACGTGGACTCTGAGCTGCCTGGCAGAGTCCTGTGGGGCTCCCATGTGCTCCCAGCAGAGCTGTGTGTTACTCACAGGGAGTGAGGGAGCGTAGGGGCCTGAGCACACAGCTGAGAAATCCTGGGGTGATACTGGGTGCCCTGGGCACTTTGCTGCTGAGGGGATGTGCTGAGCACTGGCTGCTTGTCCTGCTCCCTTACAGCACCTCTGATTCATCTCCAGTCTCGTGTATAATCTCCCTGAGTCCCCAAAGGCTCCTGAACATCGGAGGTGAGGAGGTGGATCTCAATGCTTTCCCCACAGCACCTGGCTCTGTGTGCTCTGCTGTGAGGAAACCAGAGACAGCAAAATATAAATCAGTGGTTCAGGAACGACCAGGGCTTGAATGCTCTGTGATGTTTGGGGGCCTGAGCTGCTGACTGTGTTTTAAAATAAAAATTTTCCACATTGGAGCGTGATATGGATTTGTTGATGAGTGCTGACAAGGTCCGCAGGGTTCCCCCGGGGAAAGGGAATGTAGAAGTGCAGTGTGGCTCCTCCAGAACAGGAGCAGCAGTCCTTGAGCAAGGTTATTTCTCACCTCAGCACCAGACATCTCTGGAGGAAGCCTTGAGAGCCCTTTCAATAGAGCCTGGCATCAGGTGCAGCAGAGAGAGGGGAGAGGAATGCTCTCCCAGGAGGGTGAGCAGTGTCCAGTCCTGCCTTGCCTCTCGCTCTGCCCTGCCAGCTGCTGTTAATTCTTCAGCACAGGAGTATGAAAGAGTGAGCAGAGAGCCTGGGGAGGAGCAAGGGATTTCCAGCAGTTTGGGGCTTTCAGGCTGAGCCAGCACGGAGGAGAGCTCTAACAGGGACTGTCCTTAAAGCAAAGTCCCTCGAGGGTGGGCATCATCTCAGGGGGCTGTGTGGGACTGGGGCAGGAGGGGCCGTGTGCTGCTGCTGCCACAGCCATCGCCTGCTGCCACTGCCACCCCAGCTCTGCGTGGTGATGAGCTTTGTGTCCTGTGCGAGGTCTCTGGCTTAGGAAAGGTAGTAACTCAGGAGGATCTGAGTGATTTGTGTTCCCCTGTGTTGAACAAACACAGGTTTTCATAAGAAATAGCCAGGGAGTGGCAAAATAGTGCTTGGCAGTGCATGTGGAGCAGCTGAGAGCTGCAGCCCAGGGCAGGGCAGCTCCTTGTCTGCCCAGCTGGAAGAGGGGGATGGAGGCAAAGAAACACCTGGCGAAGAGCAGGGCAGCAGCATTGAGAGTGTGAGTACCTCCCTCAGAAAGAGGAGGATCTTCTTGCTTTGGTTTTAATTTTTTTCCAAATGAAAGGGACAGTTTTAGTCAATATTTTCTTTCTTCCCCATTGTTAAGGCTCATATAAATGTAAAAGAAAGGTTTTCGGAGCAAAGAGTCCATGGAGGCTCAGATACTCTCATTGCTGGCTGGGTCCAGCCTGGGGGTAAAAGGCATAGAGGGAATGTAATGGGGTAACACTTGATTGAGTTTGGACCTGTATTTCCTCATGTGAAAATGCTTCACTAAACATAATGTGATTTAGGAATGCTCTGCTCTGCCACACTGTCCCCCCTCTGCGCTCTCCTCCCAGATATCCAGTGCTGCAGATAGCTGACACAGCTTTTGAAAGAACCAGTTGAATCCCCATTTCTCCTGCCTCTCCAGGTCCTGGAGGTTTTAGCTGCTTCCTGCACCTTTGCCAGTGCAGCCTGGACCTCTGACCCCTGAATGGACTTGCAGCATTCATCCTCTCCAGCTCAGGGCTGGGGCTATGAGGTGATACCTGGCAGATGTGCTAAAACCGTGGTGGAAGTGGTCAGCTGTGCACTGTACTGGGCAGGAAAGAAAACAGCTCTTCTGTCAGATGAAATGCCCCAGGAACATAATCCCAGCATAAAACTGGAGAGGCAGACAAGGAATGGCAAATAAGACCTACCTGGATACCTGCAAGCGTCTGTCCCACTGCTGTGGCTGGTGAGAGAGTCAATAGCCCTAAACCCCCTCCTGGCTGCCCGCTGCTGCCCTGGGCTCTGTGCCATGGCCACAGTCCCTGCTTATCTCTTTTCATGCACAACGAGCAGGTTCTGGCTTGGCAAAGGGCTGGGGTGTTGCTGGGTGAGCCTCGCAGAGGTGTGTGAGAGAGAAGGCTCAAGCTGAGCCTGGAGCAGGGCTCGGTTGGCTTTCTTCTTTGTGGTTTCCTTCCTTGCTTTCTCTGCACCTGGCAGTGCTTCCTGCTGGCTGCCGATGTCCAAACCTGTGAGGGAAAGCGTGTGCACCCTGTGGCAGCCCCTCGAGCAGGGGATGGCAGCACAGCAGGGCTCCTGCTTTGTGTCAGATCATTGTTTGCAAATGGAAATTGGGGTTGGTTTTACAGCAGACGGTAGTGGTTTCCTTAAAGTCGGTCCTGCCTCTTCCGTCTCCTTGTGGCTTTCCCAAAAGTCAGCCCTAGGGGGTTTGAATCCCAAGAAGGCAGCCCTGGGGAGAGAGTTCTCTGTCCTCTTCCTAAAATCTGGGTGTGCTTGACTTGCCCCCACCCTTTAGCAGTACTACTAGAAAATGGAATATATATTGTCTTTATAATAGACTTGTACAGTGCACAGACTGCTGACCACCCATTTGAACAGGCATGTGAGGAGCTTCTCAAAAACTAAGAAAAATGGGGAATCCTCAGCCCTGGAACATGAGGGCCACTGGAACCACACCTCTGAAGGGAGCAAACCCCGATGTTGACATCAGCAGCACAGGGTACCCCTGTCTCAATCACAGGCACCCCATTATCTGCCTGTTAGCACTTTGTGAGCACTGCTTCCGGCGGCTGCACCTTTAAAGTGAATCCATTAAAATTTGCCTGAGTACTTCAGGCCTGAACGAAAGCAGCTACCTGGAGGTTTTTATGCATTTCAAGTTCCACTGCATCAGCCACAGTTTGGTTTCACTTCCCGGAGTGCCTCCTGGTGATCTGCCCTGCAAGGAACGGTGCCTTTACTTTATCCTTCCTAGCCACCTGGGTCTTGATGGGTTAAAGTCTGGAGGCTAAAATGCGCGCTGCCCCCATCCCTTCTTCCTCTCCATTCACCTTCTTCCTTTCTCCACACTTCCCCGCGGTTTTTCCCTTCCTCTCCAGCCTCAGGAGCCTGGCACCGAGGCTGCTTGGTGGAGGCAGTGCAGTGGGGTTTGTGCTCCGTGGGGCTGTGCAGCTCCCCCGTGTCCTTGCTTTGTGTCCAGCACCTCTGTGGTCTCGGGCAGGAAACGTGGTTTGAGCCTGTCAATGGGAAAACATTGCTCATTGTCCCCTCCAACGCCTTGGGCCCTGGCAGCAGGAACATGCAGAGCTTTGCTAGCAAACAGTGAATGAGCAGAAATTTGGGAAGGAATCTCAACTTCCCTGCCCGGGGAATAACACGCTGGGGGAGAGAGAGACATTAGGGAGAAACTTCCCGAAGGACTGGGCTCTCTTGGGGCTGCCTTCCACCAGCTCCCTGCTGCCTGCTGGGATGTGCAGGGGTTGCTGCTGTTGCTGACCCCACAGCTGGGTGCTGGCTGTGGTCCTCCCTCTGATTTGGGGATGCTGGTGCTCCATCAGCTGCTGAACAGGACAAACCTTCAATATTAAAAAGTGATATGATGTAGGCCCAGGCTGTGCAAAGGTTTCAGCAGTGCCTCTAATTCCTGGAGTCTTTCCTGCCCTTCATCCAGCTGGGCAACGACCTCTCCTTCTGCCCATGGCATGAGAGCAGTGCCAGGCTGTGTCACAGACATCACAGTTGGGTTTTTCCATGTGAACTTGTGAGCATTTTGGGGGCAAAAAAATGTCACGTGGACCATGCTGATCGCACAAGGGTCCTGTCAGCACACCTGGCCTGTGGAACGGCTGTGCCTCCCCTCCCAGCATTGCCTTGGGATGGGGGTTGAATGGTTTTTTGCCAGCTCCGGGGATGGAGGATGTGTCCTTGCATCCAGCTGGGTGATTATCAATAGGAATCAGTGTCGGATGGCTCGGGAGGGCCGTGCAGAGTGTTTGGGCACTGGGCAGCCCCCGTTGGAAGCTGCTAACGCCGTGTCCCCGCTGCCTGCCCGGGCCGGCGGCCAAGTGGAAGTTTCCGTGTGGGCCAGCCCATCTCTGCAGCCACACATCCATCCCTCCATCCCGCCGGGCAGAGGAGCATCGGGCACCAGGCTCTGCAGGGCTCCTCCACTGCCTCTGCTCCCCCGTGCCCTGCCCGGGCATCACAGGGAAGGAAAACTGCTCTCAAACCCCACCTCAACCCCGCCGCGGCACCGGGGACAACACCGAGAGCTCCTGCCCGGGGCAAAGACTTTCTCTATCGCTTCTGGCAGGCTCCGATATCCTGCTGCTCTCTGCCGTGCCGTGGGGAGGAGGGAGAAGCGGGGGCTCAGTGCCAGGGCCGGCGAGGAAGCCCCCGAGGGGCTGCCCAGAACCAGGGGATGCCGCGCTTGGGTCCCGCCTGGTAGCAGCAGCAGCAGCAGCAGCAGCCGCCCATGATGCTGTGCTTGGAATGAAGTCAGCCTTCATCAGCCGAATAGTTTATGCATGAATCGAAACTTCAGACCTGGCAGAAGAGGGGGGAGCGTGCAGGATCTGCGCGCTTTTAAAATGCTGGAGCCAAGGAAGGAGGAGGGGATAGAGGAAATAGCAGGAAAATAAGGCTGGGGAAGTGGGGAGAGATTTGAGAAGCTGGATGAGTTGTTCGCTCTGTTATTGTGAGGAGCCAAGTTCCTTAAGCATCTCCTGGTGGATATTAAGAGGGAGCTGTGGAGGCTGGAGCGTTCCCCTGGACACTCGCACGCTGTAGCTTTAAGACTTTTACAGAGGACTCGGGATTTCCAGTTTTCCTGCGCCTGGTGGAGTATTTCAGGGAGTTACAAGATTTTTCGGGTCATGTACCCCCTTCTCCTTTCTTCTTCCTCCTTTCTCTTTCTCTCTTGCTCTTCTTTCTCATTTCAAAGAGACAAAGCTACTTCAGTTTGGAGCACAAACATATGATCAGCACATGGAAATGTGGTAATTTGGATGCATTCATGATTGCAACAGATTGAAGAAATTAGACCAGACAAAGAGCTTTTTTTGGAAGAGGAGGAGGAGGAGGCAAGGCAAGGAGGGAGGGAGAGTGGGGGAAAGAAGGGGACGCCACCGAAAAAAGGGACGGCCGTGACACACGGATGCTAAATATATCCCGTAGTAATGGAGAGGGACCGGATTTCAGGTAGGCTATTGATCTTTTAATATGTTATACTCTGCCCCTGCCCTCCTACCTTTCCAGCAGCTTCTGTACTTTGAGAAGAGGAATAGCCCCGCTCCGGGTGGATTTCAGCCGATTCCTTTATTTATTTCCTTTTTTTTTTTTTTTTTTTTTTTTGCAATGCTTCCCTTCTGCATTTTTTTTTCTATTTTTTTTTTTTCCATCCTCCTGAGCCCTC